>NW_011494928.1:3913762-3921588 GCF_000754665.1 Bison bison bison
TCTTTTCATCAGGTGGCCAAAGTATTGGAGTTTCAGCATCAGTCCTTCCAATGAACACCCAGGACTGATCTCCTTTAGGATGGACTGGTTGGATCTCCTTGCAGTCCAAGGGACTCTCAAGAGCCTTCTCCAACACCACAGTTCAAAAGCATCAGTTCTTCAGCACTCAGCTTGCTTTATATTCCAACTCTCACATCCATACGTGACTGCTGGGAAAACACACAGTGATGCAAGTGGTACTCAAGTCAGTGACCAGAACTGGGTTTTGCCCTGAAGTTTGCTGTTAACTATCTGCAAGGTCACTTCCAGAAATTTGTTTATAGTCATACTTCCCAAAGATCATTGTTTAGGGTTATTCAGGAAGTCTGTAAAAGTGAAAAACTGAGACCAATGTAAACATTGGAAAGAATGACTAAAACTATGGTACAGGGGTTGCAAACGCAGGCACTCGTTTGTACTCCTCTAAAAGTTGGGCCTGAATGGGGAGTTTTTCTACTCCTGATGTTCTGACTTGCCTTGCTTATGCACCAGAGAAACTTCCATGTTATGCTATTTTCCTTTCCTTATTTAGTGATTGTGAACTATTGTTTCAGGCTATACTTGGCCTGAAATCTGGTAGATGAGGGAGAAGTTTGAGGTAGAAAAGTAACATACAATCTGGAAAACTTCCTGATGACTTAGTGATACACCAAGATGAGGCCAGTGGCAGAATCTCTTCTTCCACTCAATTCGATTCATGGCCTCTCTTTTAACCTCTACACATAGTCTCATCCGATCCCCTTGAGACCCAAAGAGAGAGCTGTGGTCTGTGGTAACCAGCCACAGAAATCATACATTTATCCTGTAACTTTACCATCAGATTTCTTTGCCAGAACACCATGAAATCAAAGTGAAGAGTCCTGATAATTTCATGCTGACCCGGAATTCTAATTGGCATTTGTATATCATTGTTGAATAAAAACAGAAAACTGAATTATTATTAAGTAAGTTCACTTTAGTGAGAAAAAGTCCTTTCAAACTGTGAGGTACCTTGGCATATTTATAGACAGAATTTCCTGAACAACCACTGGTCTGTTGTATCAAATGGACCTATGGGTGCACTTGATAAGGTCAAATCTGAAGCTAAAATCCTTTGATTTTAAATTAGTAGTGCTCTTTCTCTCTCTCCCAACACTCAGTCTTTGCTAAATTTTATAGAAACCCCACCAATATTAGAAAACATTAAAAAAAGACAGACAACCCAATCAAAATATAGGCAGAAGACCTAAATAAATTTCTTAAAATGTACCAGTGGCCAACAGGCACATGAAAAGATGCTCACCATCACTATTAGAGAAATGCAAATCAAAAGTAGAATGAGGTATCACCTCACACCAGTCAGAGTGGCCATCATCAAAAAGTTTACAAGTAATGCTGGAGAGAGTGAGGAAAAGACAAGCCTCCTATGCTGTTGACGGGAATGTAAACTGGGGCAGCCAATGAAAATTATGAAGAACAATATGGAGGTTTCTTAAAAAACTAAAAATAGAGTTACCATATGATTCAGCAGTTGTACTCCTGGACATATATCTGGAGAAAATCATAATTAGAAGACACTTGCACCTCAGTGTTCATTGCAGCACTTTCCAATAGCAACATGCAAGCAACCGAAGTGTCCATCAACAGGTGACCAGGTCAAAAAGATGCAGTATACACACACACACAGCACACTGGAATACTAGTCATAAAAAAGAATGAAATTATGCCATTTGCAGCAACATGGAAGGACCTAAAGATAATACTAAGTGAAATAAGGCAAAAGACAAATATCGTAAATGTGGACTCTATGATACAAATGAACTTATTAAAAAGAAAGCAACAACAACAAACATATACACACCACTATATATAAAATAGGTAAATAACAAGGACTTAGTGTGTAGCACAGGGAACTATATTTAATATCTTGTAATACCCTATTATGGAAAAGAATCTGAAAAAGAATGTGTGTGTGTATAACTGACTCAATTTGATGCACACTTAAACACAGCATTGTAAATCATCTATACTTCAAAAAAATTTTTTTAATCTTAGAAAAAATTGAATTTCCTAAGAGGAAGTGATTCATAGATGATAGTTGAACACCTTAGTTAACAAGAGGAAGCCATCTCGGCAGAAGGAACAAGTCTGATATAATTGATTGCCCAAGATATTTATTTTTGTATATACCACTTGAAATAAAAATTCTTAAGTGAATGAACAATTATAATGTATCCATGCTATAAATTACATTGTGGAGGCAGTAAGAATATTTAGCAATAGGTAGAGACATGAAATAATGCCCAAGAAACATTAAAGGAGAATAAGCAAGTTGTAAGGTAATGTGTATAATAGAATCCCACTTGGCCTAAAAAGAAAATAGTTAAAATATGCACGAGTTTATTGAGTAGGACTGAATTTTTCTTTATATATGGACATCAATATCATTTTAATTTTAAAGGATTTATCTCCTTTGTGAACACCTACCTAATGTGTAAAAGGTAGTGGAGATAGCACACGTGAAATCTAATTTTAAAAATTACACAAATGCACTTATTAAACAGAAACAGACAGATCTCACACTTACGGTTACTAAAGGGGAAATGTAGAGGGAAGGGATAAGTTAGGAAATGGAGATTAACATATACACACTGCTATATATAAATTATGAATAAGAACCTACTGTACAGCACAGCTGCTGCTGCTGAGTCGCTTCAGTCATGTCCAGCTCTGTGCGACCCAATAGACGGCAGCCCACCAGACTCCCCCGTCCCTGGGATTCTCCAGGCAAGAACACGAATGGGTTGCCATTTCCTCTTCCAATGCATGAAAGGGAAAAGTGAAAGTGAATTAGCTCAGTTGTGTCCGGCTCTTCGTGACCCCGTGGACTTCAGCCTACCAGGCTCCTCGGTCCATGGGATTTTCCGGGTAAGAATACTGGAGTGGGGTGCCATTGCCTTCTCCAGTACAGCACAGGGAACTTATCAATATTCTGTACTACCGTATATGGGAAAAGAATCTGAGAAAGAACGGATGTATATATATATATTGGCTTCCCTGGTGGCTCAGATGGTAAAGAATCTGCCTGCAGTGCAGGAGACCTGGGTTGGGAAGATCCCCTGGAAGAGGGCATGGCACTCCAGTGTTCTTGCCTGGAGAATCCCATGGACAGAAGAACCTGGTGGGCTACAGTCCATGGGGTCAGAAAGAGTTGGACACGACTGAAGTGACTAAGCATGCACGTGTGCACGTGCACACACACACACTCACTGGTGAGACTGCCTGCCAATGCAGGAGACTAGAGTTCAATCCCTGGGTTAGAGAGATTCCCTGGAGAAGGAAATGGCAATCTGCTCCAGTATTCTTGCCTGGGAAATGCCATGGACAGAGGAGCCTGGCGGGCTACAGCCCATGGGGTCACAAAGAATCAGACAACTATATATGTATATGTATATATATGTATAACTGATACATAACAGATTCACTTTGTTGTACACCTGAAACCAACTGAACACTGTAAATCAACTACTGAGAGAGTCAATTCCTAGGCAGGTTGACAAGAAGTCTGGGGTCCCTGAGGAGAGAGGGGTCTGGGGTTCTCGAGGAGGAGACAGGGATCTGGAATTCTCAAGGAGGAGGAAAGGACAAACTTTTTCCCCTCTACATTCCTTAGTCTTAGTCACATAAAACATTTTTATCTTTAAGCCCAGAACTGATTATTACACAACAAACAACTCAGTTTAAACTCTGTACTAAGGGTTACATAACAACAGTGTATCCTGCTTGAGGACAGTTTGTCCTTCCTGTAAACCTTCTGGCTAATCCTGTTCTCTCAAAATGTAAATTATGGGAGTGGGTCTAGTAAGATCTTTACAACCTTGAGACACTCTTGATTATTGTAATAACTAATTAAAAAGTATATAACTCCCTTGTGTAGACTAGCAAGAGGGCACTCTCCATCACCCTTCTGGTGTCTATGTCAGAAGCTTTCTCTGTGCCTTTTTATACTTTAATAAAACTCTGCTATACAAAAGCTCTTGAGTGATCAAGCCTGGTCCCTGGTCCCAATGCTAAATCTTTGAAGATCACAAATCTGATATCGTTCACTGTAAGCTATCACTGCACTACAATAAATAAAAAGTTTATTTTAATTAAAAGCAGTATAAATAGTGGGCCCAGTAACTGTGTTCTGAAGGGCTGGAAAAGCTTACAGTGGGGACGGGTGACGGATGTGCAGACAAGCGCACGTACTGGAGATTCACTATCAGAAGCTGAGCTATGGATAGACACACTGCCCGTAATCACAAGGACATACTCTGCTTTCAGCAAACTGGAAGCATCTGAGTCTTCCTGGAAACTGGGCAGAAGAAACAAATGATATATAAAGGCTGATGATGGAGACAGGGTTTTCCTTCGCCCAACGGCCCTGCAGTTTCACTCCATCACATTCGGCTCCTCATGGTTCCATCTCCTAGCATTCTAGTCTGCCACCTCTTCTCTGCCTTCAGTACAGACACCTAGCCTTTCTGAACCCGATACACTCTCAGGCCTTGTCTCTGCATCCCTGAACTGAGCCAGACATGCTGATAACCTCGCTATCTCTCACTGCCTGGGCTCCTCAGTTGTGTGTGGTTCAATTTCAAATCAGAGGGAGTATGAAGTCCTGCGGGGTGTTTAGCATCTCCCTCGACTCCAGAGGACTGAGGTTCTCGTGCAGCAATCCTCGCCCACCTGGAACACCATGAAATGAAAGAGAAGTCTACATGCTTCTGGGTTTTTGAGATCACAGTCTCAGACAGGACATTCTGTCCACAGGGTACGTACGTTCTGTCCCGCGTCCTACGCACCGTTGACTGGGTGATACACCCTCCACATCCTCGATTTGACCCCTTCCAGAAGCAGGAAGGGCTCTACTGAATTGTAAGTCACATTCTGGAAGCAAGAGCTTCAAATTAGTCTGGTTATAACGCAGGGGAGAATAATGGTGTTTTTCTGACTTGCTGAAGAATATTTATGGTTAGAATCAATGTGATTAATTCCACAGTCAATTAAAACTTTGCCAGGCCCCTGGCTCTGGCTGAGGGTTTTGCTTGTCTGCAGCTGACAGAAACCTCTTCTAGGCCTCTGAGTTCTCTGCAGGGATAGGCTCACAAATAAAGGATAGGGGCTTTATTTTTAGGTTTTATTTCAGCCTTTAAAACAGTTCATTTTTTTTCACAGCTTGAAACATAACTTGCAGTTTAACATGTGCAGTGGCTAAACCTCTATGATTTAATGTTTTCTTTTTTGGAAAATAGAACTCCCAGGCTCAAGAATTAAGAACTTTCCACAGGAATATTCAAACTGGGGGGAGCTTTCAAAGTGCAAAATAGAGACATGGAAAGCTGAAGGAACAACCTTTGATGAAGATTTGGGGTGGGGGAGCAAATTTAATTTATATCTGGATTGGTACGTCTCGCTGGGTATTCTTTTCCACTTCTCCTTTTATACGAAGATTACCACCCTTGACTTCTGAGAAGCTGAGAGGCAGAGTTCTGGAAAGCAGGTAAGCTGTCAAGAGGACAGAGGTTCTGGCAGCTAACTAGATTTAATCCAATTTCCTGCTAATGGGCTTGCTGTGAGAAAAAGGGACAGTCAGGTTGATCCTTTTTGGCATGTCTCATCCTGCTTCCTCATGGTGCTGGAGACCAGTACAAGAAACCTGTCCTCCATGGCGGAGGTCTGGTTCCACTGGGTGCTGCGTGGGGAAAGGGCACAGGTGTGTCTGTGTACACCTCTGTGACCGAGGTGGCCCGTGTCTGTCACGCACTTGGGCTACAAATCAGTCATGCGGATTAGCTGCTCTCTGGCATTCTGAATCAAGTAATGCCTCTGGATCAATGATAGCTCCTGTAATCCCAAAAGATTCCTTCCTGCAACCCTGGAGACAGTATGTAGGCAAAAGCCTCATACTAATGTCTCCAGGCAACTTTCTTGAAGTGATATGGACACTTGGGACTTGGAGGGAGGGAGAAGAGAATGTTCTAGGTCTCCTTCATGTGTGCATGGGTGAATCTGCAGCTGAGGGCTGGGGACACAGCTAATAAGGTCAAATTCCACCAATAAACGGAGTGGTACCTTTGATTTGTAGCTAAGAATGTTGGAGAAAAAAAGGAGAATGGAAGATAAATTAGGCCTGCTTTAGAACTTGCTGAAAGGAGGCTGGCACGGAGAGATACAGGTACCCACGGTAGCCCGTGACTTCAGAAGCTAAGGACCAGGACCAGCTGTGGCCCATCCCCAGTGGACCTGAAGCCCCAGCACTCCAGGGTGCTTGACTTTCTCCAGGACCTGGCATAGCTCTCATTGTGTCCTAGGCTCTGGAATATTCTTCACAGCTTCCTTTAATTGCTCGGAGTGCTCTGTGCTACTGTGGGCTTCACTTGATACTCTGAGGGTGAGGTAGGTCAGGGCCAGGTGTTCCCCAGCCCACTGGGAGCCAGGGAGGCCCTGGCGTGCCGGGAAGCGTGAGTGACTGAAGGGGTAGGTTCGAAGCCCACGGTGACTTTCCTGCCCATCCTGCGGTCTCAGCCTTCACACAGGTGGTGTCCCCAGCTTGTCAGGGGGCCGCCCGCGTGGAGATGAGCTGCTTTCCTCACAGTGGCCTCCCCTGGGGCCTCAGGAGGGAAAGTCTAACGCTGGAGTGAGAGAGGAAAAGAGGCAATTCTCTCCCTGTCCCTTGTTCCCAATGGTGGTCCCCCCAGAACAAATTTAGCTCTTCTCCCTAAAGCTCCAAGCCACAGGGAGGAGGGGGTGCTCTCCCTGCTCTGAGAGGTGCTCACAGCAGTCTCCATGGGAGAAGCTGGAGGCGGCCACAGGCAGAGAAGACTAGAGCACAGAGAGCATGTTAGAGTGCTGCATGCTTGGTCTGGAAATACTTCCGCCTCTGCTATGGGGCTTCCCGATGGCTCAGGAGGTAAAGAACCCACCTGCAAGGCAAGGAGCCACAAGAAACACGGGTTCGATCCCTGGGTCGGGAAGACCCCCTGGAGGAGGAAATGGCAACCCTCTGTAGTATTCTTGCCTGGAGAATCCCATGGGCAGAGGAGCCTGGTGGGCTACAGTCCATGGGGTCAGAGAGTCAGAAACGACTGAACAGAAGCACATGGGCATGGGGACCCCTCCAGTGACCCCCGCCCCGCCAAAGCAGAGTGCAGTGAGGAAGCAGACCGGGCACTGGGCTGCCGTGGCCCCAGAGCTGAACACAGCGCGGGCTCACAGCCCCGCCCTCCTCCTCGTTGACCTCCAGGCCACTGGGACTGACGTGGTCCAATCCAGAGTCCAGCTCCAGGCAGTCATCTTCGTCAACATGCAGCTATCCCAGCAGCAACGTGTGGCTACGGCAGAACAAGAGGCTCGGGCAGGACTGGCCGCATGTGTTCCTTTCATTGGAAAATCGCGTCTTCCTCTTGAGGTAGGAATGTCACTGGGTCTGGCCTTGGCTAACACTCTACATCCTGCAGCTCAATCTCCTCTGTTGTGCTTTCTGCAAAGCAAAAGACACACTGGCTGTGAGTTGCCACTCAGCTGGGGGTGCTTTCTTGGTGAGAAGAAGGTAACACGGGCATCGATTATCACAAGGCCCGGAGAATTACCTTTGAGCTTGTGTCTTCTCTTCCTTTGGAATTTATAGGCACACTTATTACAAACCCACATGAGGCTGATCAGCAGCGCGGCCACGGCAACGAGAAAAGCAAGGAAGACAGCGACAAAGTGGAGGTCTTCATAGAGGATCTCTACAGGGTGTGTGGGGGGCGGGGGGGGGGGGG
>NW_011494928.1:3921688-3941691 GCF_000754665.1 Bison bison bison
GGGGGGGGGGGCAGATAACATCTCTTAATATCAAGTTGGCCTCCCACACACTCCAATTTTCTAGAGGCCCCTGGGGCCCCGGGAGCGTCTCACCTGAGACGTGCAGCACGATGGTGCCAAACCGGCTGCTCCCCAGGCGCTCGGTCACCGTGACGATGTAGGAGCCGGAGTCCCGCACGCCCACGCTGAAGAGCTGGATGGAGCCGTTGTCGAAGGTGCACACCCTGTCCTTGTGGCTCTGGGAGATGTTGGCCTGAGTCCCCGGCTTCCACTCCACGATCTTCTGCACTCCCCAGCTGGACGTGTACTTCCATTCGATGGTGGGGATCCCGTGGCAGGAGTAGTCAACCGAGAGCAGGATGTCCTCTTCCACCGTGGCGTTGATGGCTGGCTGGGGAATGTACAGTGATACGCCCTGACCTGTGGGATGGAGTGCTAGACGTGGGGCCACTTACATGGGCTCGCAGGGAAGTCAACTTCTATCCTGCATTCTTTTACTTAGCAAGTATTTATTGAGTGCCTATTACATGTCAGGGGCTTCCCAGGTGGCGCTAGTGGTAAAGAATCCACCTGCCAATGTAGGAGACATAAGAGACATGGGTTCGATCCCTGGATTGGGAAGATCACCTGGAGAAGGGCATGCCAACTCACTCCAATATTACTGCCTAGAGAGTCCCATGGACAGAGGAGCCTGGTGGGCTACATACAGTCCATAGGGTCGCAAAGAGTTGGACACAACTGAAGTGACTTAGCACACATTACATGTCAGGCTCTCTTCTGGGTTCTGATGGTGACACTACAGAGGTGAATATTATGGACTGAATGTTTATAGTCCCCTTCCCCATCCCACCCAGGTGGCTATATTTGGAAGTGGTGTCTCTAAGGAGGAATTAGGGTTAAATGAGGTCATAAGTGTGGGGCCCTGCTCCAGTAGGATTAGTGGTTTGGCTTTTTTGGGTTTTTCTTGCCACGGCACATGATATATGGAATCTCAGTTCCTCAACTAGGGGTCAAACACACCCCCTATACTGAAAAGTGTGGAATCTTAACCATTGGGCCACCAGGAAAGTCCTTAGGGATTAGTGTCTATAAGAACAGTCTCTCTCTCTCTCATATGGAGAAAGGACCATTTGAGGTCACAGTGAGAAGGCAGATGTCTGCAAGCCAGGAAGAGAATTCTCCTTGGAAACCAAACCATGCCAGAACCTTGATCTGAGACTTCACAGCCTCCAAACTGTATGAAAATAAATCTGTGTTGCTTAAACTCCCCAATCTGCCATATTTTGTTATGGCATCCCAAGCTAGAACACTGAACAAAACACAAGGTTATCACTCACTATTTCCTAGAGCTTCCATTGTATAAGGGAGACATACAAGAGTTAAATAAACACACAAGATCACTTTATAAGTGCTTTAAAGATAGTGAAACAGGTAGGTGGTGATGGAGGTGGTACACAACATTAGGATGGTCAGAGACAACCCCTCTGTGGAAATGAACTGGAGCCAAGGAACAGAGAGGAAAAGGAGGCAACCATGTGAAGACAAGCATTTCAGGCAGAGAGGGCAACTGAAAGACTGAAGTGAGAGTGAACTGGCACGTCTGAGGGACAGAAGGAAGGCCAGAATGTAGAGTGCAGGGAGCCAGGGGGAGTTCAGGAGGCGAGGCTGGAGGGCTGGGCGGAACTCGGGTCGTGATGTGGGAGTCGGGGTGATGGGAAGCCGTAAGAAGGCGGAGAAGAAAGGTGACATTCTCCACCGAGCTTGAGAAAGCCCACCATGGAGAATGTCTGGAGGTGAGGGAGCCAGTGTGGAGGCAGGAAAAACAGTCAGGCGGCTGCTGCAGCGGCTACAAATGAAGACAGCCTTGAAAAGAGTGAGGGGGTCTGACTTAGGATGTGTGTGGGAGCAAAGGACAGAACCTGCTGATTACAGCTGTGGGGTGGGCAAGGCAAAGAGGCATCAAGCAGAGACGTCTGCGTGAGCTGGCTAGGATGGTAGATGTTATGATACATTTATTAAGTAGGTGCCAGGCACAGGCCCTGTGCTAACTGCTTCACACACCACTGTGTCTTTAAAGCATCACACAACCCCCTGCAATTCTATCCAGGCTGTAACAAACTCCAGCATCAACAGGTTTCACTAGCTGGTTTAAGTTCACCCTGCAAGGCTGAGATTCTCACAAAGGTGGCCAACTCCAAAGCTCAAATATTTAACCTCTATGCTCAGGTCAAAGGTCAGTGGTTGCCAGTGGAGGGCACAGAATGTAATAAACCTGTGCTAGCCCCCTCTCCCCGCCAACCACACACACACAGGATGGCCAGGGCTGGCTGGAGACGGGGTAGGGCAGGATTCGGGCTTGGAGCCCATGCCTGGGTTTCCACCTGCACTTCCTATTTAACCCCTTTACTTGTTGGGTGCCCAGTTGCCTCAGGGCTCCTGTTGTGCGGCTGCAGGAACCACATCTGTTAATTTTCTCATTGTCGTCTCCTATCCCCAGAATATGGGCTTCCCCAATGGCTCAGGGGTAGAAGAATCTGCCTGGGTAAAGAATCTGCCTGCGATGCAGGAGACACAGGAGATTCAGGTTCTATCTGTGGGTCGGGAAGATCGCCTGGAGTAGGAAACGGCAACCCATTCCAGTATTCTTGCCTAGAGAATCCCATGGACAGAGGAGCCTGGTGGGCTCATGGGGTCCATGGGGTCGCAAAGAGTTGGACACGACTGAAGCAACTTAGTACATGCACACATATCCCCAGAATATCCTATTACCACTCCTCTCCTAAATCTTTGCCAAGTGGCTGGGGATAATCCAATAGGTTCTACGCTGAAAAACTGGGAGGTAATAATGGCTTTTAAGAATTACAGCTGCCAAGTAACAGAAAAATATTTTCTCCCCAACTTCATTTTTAAAAATGTTAAACTCACAGAAAGGTTGAAAGACAAGTATAATTAATATCTATGCACCCTCTACTAAATTCACCAATTAATAACATTTTGCCACATTTGCTTTCTCTCTGGAAGGAAGGAAACAGAGGTTAAGTTTCAGGTCAGCCCTTAGAGGGTAGGAAGTAAGTGCTTTCTTCATCTCAGTACTCCCTGTACCCAGCATAACGCCTGACACCCAGCAATTGGCCAATAAGTGTTTGTTGAATGAGTAAGTGAACGACTAACAATTATGTGAACAAGGAGGTGAGCCTTGTTGAAATGTTCTCATAGAAATGTTGCTGCTTGGGTGGTTCGGCTTCCCTGGTGGTCAGTGGTTAAAAATCTGTCTGCAATGCAGGAAACACGTATTTGATCCCTGAGTCAGGAATATCCCCTGAAGAAGGAAATGGTAACCCACTGCAGTATTCTTGCCTGGAGAATCCCATGGACAGAGAAGCCTGGTGGGCTACAGTCCATGAAGTCACAGAGTCAGACACGACTTAGCAACTAAACAGCAACAACAAACAAAAGTTTCTACACACATAGAAAAAAGTGAAGTGTGTTAGTCGCTCAGTTGTGTCCAACTCTTGTTGGCCCCATAGACTAGAGCCTGCCAGGCTCCTCTCTCCATGAGATTCTCCAGGCAAGAATACTGGAGAGGGTTGCCATTTCCTTCTCCAGGGGATATTCCGGACCCAGGGATCAAACTCAGATCTCCCACGTTGCAGGCAGATTCTTTACCATCTGAGCCACCAGGGAAGCGCTTTAATAGGGACCTCGGGAACCTCCATTTCGAGCCTTTCAGTTACTTTGGCTCAAGGAACAGCAAAACTGAAAAACAAGAATAGTAAGCCCAAGTTTTTCAGATGCTGACACAGCTGCAAACTGGCCCACAGGTCCTTGTTAGTTTCTGTATTTTCTTTTGATCAGAGAAACCTCCTCCTAATCTGACAAATGAATCAGGCATTTAATTAGGTTTTAGGAACAAAGAGTTCCTCCTCTTCCTGGTACACAGAATTAAGAATAAACTGTCTATGGCAAAGATTAACAGGAAAATTAATAATTCTAAGCGTTTAAAGGCAAACTGTTTGTCAATTGTTTAAAAAGTTGAATTAATGAGTAACCATCCCTGCACCATATGCCAAAATCATTCCAGAACAAGTCCAGAGGAACTGAGTGGCCAGGCCAACATTCAGACCTGGCTCAAATGTTCTACTCAAGGAAGTTATGCAGTAAATCAGATTTCACTTGTAAAATGGATGCCAGGCAGCCATAAACAAGAATGAATTTTGTGTGGACCAAGGAAGATATCTATGACATGGTATTCAGTTAAAAAATAAATTTATAGGCCTTCCCTTTTGGTTCATTGGTTAGGAACCCACCAGCCAACGCAGGGGACACAGTTTCATCCCTGATCCGGAAGAGTCTGCATGCCTCAAGGCACCTAAGCCTGAGTACCACAACGACGGAAGCCCGTGTTCTCTCGAGCCTGGCCCCACACCAAGAGAAGCCGGCGTGCCACACCTCGAGAGAGCCCGTGTGCATCAGTGAAGGCCCAGCACAGCCAAAAAATGTTCTTTTATATTTGTAAAACAGTACGCTATGATCTGATTTACATATGAGTAAATATGTGCTAATTTGTATATATTCTGTATAGAAAAATGTTGG
This sequence comes from Bison bison bison, assembly GCF_000754665.1. Taxonomy (NCBI): domain Eukaryota; kingdom Metazoa; phylum Chordata; class Mammalia; order Artiodactyla; family Bovidae; genus Bison; species Bison bison. The sequence goes on from NW_011494928.1 coordinate 3,926,282, forward strand.
AGTAATATGTGCTCTATTAATAGGGATTATGCATTAGAGACTGGATGGCAACAGAAAATTTAAGTTATACATTTATATCATTTTGAATTTTCACACTAATTAAATTGATAATTTAAAAATGTTTAAGAAACCTTTTAAAGTTCTCCTGATTAGACCAATCTGGTGAGCAAAGTTTAAAAGTTTACCTTGCTCTTTGTATTTACTCGAATTCTTTATGGAGAGAAGAGAGGAACTAAATTCTACCAATTTCCAAGATAGGAAGAGGTCATGAACTGAGGACATCAGCAGGACAGAAGTCACTGGAACCTGAACCAAGGGGCTTCCTGAAAACCTGACTTCCTAGAGCTGCTGACATCCACTGGAGACCAGTCAAAGAGAAAGTACCAGGCAAGTGCCACCAGCTACCGAGCAGCAGGCTGGAATATAACACTCAGGATGGGTCCTTATTCCTTTTCCTACAAGTAAATTACAGAGGTAGTGCTTCGCTGCCTTTAAAAATTGATTATTTAAGGAGGATATATTCCCTTAAATATATCCTCCTTGTGAGAAAGCCAAGCCAAATCACAATAAAGGATAATACTGTTTAGGATTTGGGCCACAGTTTCGGGAGATAAGAACATGAATTAATGGGGAGATACATATTACCCATTATGGAGGATGCGCCTTAATCAGCACAACTCATTTTCACCTCACTTATCTGGAAAGCCACCTATCCAGTCTGTGTGATCATCAGGAGAGGCCCAGGAAAAAGCATCATTGTCACGAGCCTCCTTATCAAGACTGTATGCGGCTAAGGGGCCTCCCCAGTGGCTCAGTGGTAAAGAATCCACCTGCCAATGCAGGACCCATGGGTTTGATCCCTGATCCAGGAAGATCCCACATGCCTTGGAGCAATCAAGTCTGTGTGTCACAACTATTGAGCCTCTGCTCTGGTGTCTGGAGCCACCGAGCCCTTGTGCCTGGAGCCTGCACTCCACAACGACAGAAGCCACTGCCATGAGAAGCCCGTGCAGCAGTGAAGACCCAGCACAACTAAAACTAACTGAATAAAAATAAATAAAATTACATTAAAAAAAAGACTGTATGCAGCTAAACTATGAGTCAGAAAGCCAAGTCTCGGAGTCCTAACTTGGAAGGACTGGAGCAGGGTGCTGGAGTGATGAGTCCTGTCACGGAAGGATCATTCCAGGTGTGGTGAGGTGTGGTGGAGACACCTGCCGCGGGTGGGTCTACAGGGGCTCACCCTGGGGACCTCCTAGCTGTGAGACCTTCAGACAGAGCCTTCACTGCTGGAAGCCTCGCTTCCTCTGCTGTGGAATGACTGGAACACCTCCAGAGCAGGGCTGCAAGGATGAGGCAACACAGCACATGCAAGACCCAGCCAGACTCAGCACGCAGAGCCTGCCCAGGGCCTGCAGCCCCCCCATCCCCTCCCCATCAGTGGGTCACTGGCCTCAAGTGACCAAGACTCCTGGTTTGCCCAGGGCTGCAAGTTTTCCCATGTTCAAGAGCTTCAGGGCTAAAATCAGGATAGTCATGGGCAAAACAGGACAGCCGGTCACCCTTTCTGAGATTCACAGAAACACTGAAGAATAAACCAGACAGACAGCAGCTGGTTCCTGAGGCGCTCAGGGGGCTTGACAGTGGGCACAGAGGCAGCTCTAGGTAGGCAGGACAGAGCTCTTCTGCCCTGTGCTCTCTCAGCCGTGCTGAGCTGCGGGGTGTGGGCTCCAGATGCAACGGTTCAGTACCCGTGGTGCCGGGCTTCTCTAGCTGAAGCCGTGCGCTTAGCTGCCCTGCAGCGTGTGGGCCCTCAGTTCATGACCAGGGGTCAAATCCTCATCCCTGGCATTGGGAGGCAGGTTCTCAACCACTGGACCACCAGGTAAGTCCCAAGTCATTCTTCCTTAACCCTCTGTCTTCCAAAGGCATCTCCACAGCTCAGCAATCTCATTGCATCTCCTTTTTAGTGATCGAGCACAGCCCTGCACTCCCCACACCCATCCACAGCAGGGCACTGGTTCGTGGGTGTTGACCGGAGGAAAGTATACCATCATCCCCATTTTAAAGAGGAGGAAAGTCACTGAGGCTAGGTAATTTGTGCAGTATCACAGTTTAAGTGTCAGAGCAGAGATGGAAATCCGGGGTACTCTTCAACTGTCCCGGTAATAAGCCAGGTATTTCCAGGAGCTGGGAAGAGGTAAGACATCATTAAAACTGAGGCTTGAAGACTAAGATTTTGAAAGGGAATAAGGGCAATCCCAGCTGAGAAAACAGCCCACCTAGAGGGGCACGATAGGTGCTTATGTTTGAGGCTTGGTGAATGGGAAGCACAGACGAGCTGTACCACGAGGAATCTGTCACAGGCTGGGATCAACTGCATGTGTTACTGCAGGCAGTGAGGCCCCAGGATGGTGTTCAAGAGGAAGTGTGTGCTCAGTTGCTCATTCACGCCTGACTCTTTGCAGCCCCCTGGACTGTAGCCCACCAGGCTCCTCTGCCCCTGGGATTCTCCAGGCAAGAACACTGGAGCAGGTTGCCACCTCCTTCTCCAGGGGATCTTTCCAACCCAGGAATTGAGTCTGCATCTCTTATTTCTCTTGCACTGGCAGGAAAATTCTTTACCAACTAGTGCCATCTGCATGACATATCTAAACTGGGCTTCAGAAAGGGCAATCTGGCTGCAGAATCCACGATCTTATCATCTATGCACCTCACCTGCACTGCCCTGGGCCCACCACATGTTCCTGTCCTATGCACCTTCAGGAGAACTCATGGCTGGAATCCAGTTGGGAGCACCCTGCAATGCTGAGTGTGGACAGACCCGGGCCCGCCTCTGACCAGGACTGGGGAGACAGCAGTGGGGGGTGGGGCAGGAAGTGCATACACGCAGGGCAGAGCTGCCTTGAACAGGTATCTGCTGGGACAACTCATCTCCAGTTCATTTCAGAAATACTAGTGCCCAGCACAGGGCCCAGCGCTTCGTAGTTGCTCACAATATACTCGTAGGAAAGAACAAATAAAGGATAAATAAACACACATGCCCTGCCTCTTGAACTGCTGCCCATTGGGAAAGAACAGGAAAGTGTGGCATTGGACCTGTGCTGAGGAGGCAACAGTTCTGATTGAGGGAGGTCCTGACAAGACTCCTTTTCCTATTAGAGTCAAATAGCTAAGATGAGAAATAGCACAATTTTAAGTTGGAACTAAAATACGCATGTCCCCTTCATTCTTGAAACAAGCAAGCCTGGAGTTTAAGAAATATAGCTTCATGAGGAGCCAACACAGCAACCCCAAATACTGGCTTTCTGGTTTAGATGCCATGAATGGTGTTAATGATTGACATCTACACATAATTTATAGGGTACCTATCCCTCCTGTTAGCTCAGGTAGTAATTCCCCAGCTTGGTGCCTGATTACTCAGAGACCAAAGCTCAGCTCCTCCCTGAGGGAGCTCCTCCCATCCCCTTGACGTTGCTATATAATGGCCTTGGGAAGTCACCCAGATGTCAGCCAAGCCCAAACAAAAGAGATGCAAGCTGAGATCAAGGCTGGCAGGCTGCTTTCCTTCAGGTTTCTGTATTTGTACCCCAACTAGAAATATCACCGCAAAACAGCAAGGGCCACCATTTCTAGTTGCAACACTCGTTAAGTACTACCTGTCATATACATTTATCACAGTCCAGTGAAACCTAGGCTGCGAAAGCTGATTGACTTGGCTGCTATCAGACTAGGAACAGTGAGAAAGTTTGATAACATTATGTTGTCAGGAGTGTGTAGAAGTTATACTGAATCATTACTGTGGTGACTATAAGTGGACGTGACCTGCTTGAAGGGCAATATGGTGAAACCTATAGAAATATTAAATAGCACATACCTTTTGACCCAGAAATCCTATTTCTAGGAACTTATCCTACAAGTAGTAAGGGCAGAGAGATGCAAAGATACAAGTGCAGATACTGTCACTGAGGCATAGTACAGTCAATTGCAGTAGCAGAAGACTGGTGACAACGCGTGTGTTAGCTGGTAAGAAACCAGTAGAGGAAACTGTTTCTTACTCCATAAAGAATGCTTCTGACATTTACTACCAGAACTTAGTGCAGATCCCACAGGTTAAGGGCTCAGTCTCACAAGACTGCTCCCCACTTCAGACACCAATCACAAGTCCAAATTTCTGTACTTCTGACCAACTGCGTATAAATTGGGGGTTTCCATGGTTTCTCAAGTTTGATAATTTGCTAGAACATCTCACAGAACTCAGGAAGGCACATTACTTACTATGAGCACTTTATTATAAAGGATACAACTCAGGAACAGCCACATGGAAAAGATGCCACAGGGCAAGGTATGTAGGAGGGACGTGGACCTCTCATATATCCTCTCTGGCCACACCACTCTCCCAGCATCTACATCTGTTCATCAGCACAGAAGCTCTCCTCTTGCAACTTATTCAGTTAGTGTTTTAGGGGGAGCTCCCATGACATGCTTCTCTGGTGGCTCAGATGGTAAAGTGTCTGCCTACAATGCAGGAGAACTGGGTTAGATCCCTGGGTTGGGAAGATCCTCTGGAGAAGGAAATGGCAACCCACTCCAGTATTCTTGCCTGGAAAATCCCATGAACGAAGAGCATGATAGGCTACAGTCCCTGGGGTCACAGAGAGTCAGACATGACTGAGCGACTTTCACTTTCACTTTGACATGAGCATGATTAAATCATTGGCCATTAGTGATTAACTTAATCTCCAGCATTTCTTCCTTCAGGGGTAGGAGCTAAAAGTTCAGGTTTTCCTTTTTTTTAAAGTTATTATTTACAGCTGCGCTGGGTTTCTGTTGCTGCGTGGCTTTTCTCCAGCTGTGGCGAGCGGGGGCTGCTCTCTAGTTGTGGAAAGCAGGCTTCTCATCATGGTGGCTTCTCTTGCTGCGGAGCACAGGCTTCAGTAGCTGCAGCACATGGGCTTAGTAGTTGCAGCTTCCAGGCTCTAGAGCACAGGTTCAGTGGTGGTGGCACGTGGGTTTACTTGCTCTGTAGCATGTGGGATCTTTCCAAATCATGGATTGAACCCGTGTCTCCTGCACTGGCAGATGGCTGCTTTACCATTGAGCTACCAGGGAAGCCTTGAAAGTTCCAACTTTCTAATCCCTGCCAACGAGCCCTCATCTTCCAAGAGTCACATCCTTAACAAACAAACAAACAAAAAAAGCATTCATGACTCTGGAGAATCCAAGGGTCTTAGAAGCTTGTATGTCAGGAACCAGAGAATAGACCAAATATGGTAAAAAAAAAAAAAAAAGGTCCTGGGACTTCCCTGTTGGTCCAGTGGTTAAGACCCTGCACATCCACTGCAGGGGCCATGGGTCTGATCCCTGGTCATGGAAGTAAGATCTTGCATGCCACAAGGTACAGCCAAAAAAAAAAAAGAGAAGTTTCTATCACTGATATCACCCAGGAAATTACTAGGTTTTAGGGAATAAGGAGCAGAAAACAAATACATATTTCTCATTATGTCACAACTGATTAAGTAAATCATCAATATTCATACTTTGGAATATTACACCAGAACTTTAAAAATGAGATATCCTGTAAGCATTGATATTAGATGATCTCAAAAATAATGAAAAAGCACAGAGCAGTACAGTGTAAAAACTGTTCTATTTGAGTAAACTAATGTATATATGCACATGTGCACACACACAGATATGCACATTTATCCATAACATGCACAAAATATCTCCCAAGGGTATTCTAAAAATCAGGTGTCTTTGGTTGTCTTCAGGGAAAGGACTAGGTGTCTGGGATGGGAGAAAACTTTACATTTCACTTTATATCCTTTTGAACAGTTAGAATATTTTAGTGAGTATGAGTATTATTTAAATAAAAATAATAAATAAACAAAATGCATGCCAAGATTGGGTCAGAGTCCCAGATTTTTCACATTTGAAAATGTTGGCAATTCACATTTATATTAATACAATTGACAAAGTACTTCACAAGCACTATCTCAACCTGTGAGGCAGGCAGGAGATTAGGGTAAAAGATCCATGCTTTTTGCTTCACAGGTACTTGCTTATTTGATCACTAAATATATGCACTCAACACAGGAGCACCTAAATATAAAGCAAATATGAACAGACATACATGGATAAATTGACAGTAAATATATATACTTACTTATATATACTTTTATACACACACACACACACATATATATATATATATATGTATATGCTGCTAAGTCACTATAGTCATGTCCCAACTCTGTGCGACCCCATAGAGGGAAGCCCACCAGGCTCCCCCGACCCTGGGATTCTCCAGGCAAGAACGCTGGAGTGGGTTGCCATTTCCTTCTCCAATGCATGAAAGTGAAAAGTGAAAGGGAAGTCGCTCAGTCGTGTCCGACTCTTAGCGACCCCACGGACTGCAGCCTACCAGGCTCCTCCATCCATGGGATTTTCCAGGCAAGAGTACTGGAGTGGGGTGCCATTGCCTTCTCTGATATATATATATAGACAGTAATACATATAGTAGGGTGCTTTAAAACCCTACTGCAGCAATAGACAGATCATCCAGACAGAAAATCAATAAGGAAACACTGGCTTTAAATGACACATTAGACCAGAGGGACTTAATAGATATATAAATAATATTCCACTTCAAGGCAGCAGAATACACATCTTTTCAAGTGCACACAGAACATTCTCCAGGATAGATCATATGCTAGGCCACAAAACAAGTCTCAGGTAATTTAAGAAAAGTGAAATCCTATCAAGTATCTTTTCTGGTACAACACTATGACACTAGAAATCAACAACGTGAAAAACACTGCAAATATCACAAACACATGAAGGCTAAACAATACATACTAAACAACCAACGGTTCACTGAAGAAATCAAAGGAATCAAAGGAATACCTGGAAACCAAAAAAAAGAAAACATAACGATCCATCTTCTACGGGTTGCAGCAAGGCAGTTCTAAGAGGGAAGTTTATAGGGATACACACTTACCTCAGGAAACAGAAAAAAAAAGTCTCAAATCAACAATGAAACAAAAGAAATCTCAAATCAACAACCTAACCTTGTACCAAAAGGAATTAGAAAAAGAATAACAATTCTCTCCCAAATTAGAAGGAAAAAATCATAAAGAACAGAGCAGAAATAGACACTAAAAAAAATAGAAAAAAAACCATGAAACTAAGAGCTGGTTCTTTAGAAAGACAAACAAAATTGATAAACCATTAGATAGAGTCATCAAGAAAAAAAAGAGAGGGCCCAAATCAATAAAGTCAAAAATGAAAAAGAAATTACAACTGACACTATAGAAATATAAAGGCTCATAAGAGATTACTACTAACAACTATACACCAACAAAATGGATAATCTAGAAGAAATGGACAAATTCTTAGAAACATACAATCAAGACTGAGACAAGCAGAAATAGAAAATATAAACAGAGCAATTAGCAGTAATGAAGCTGAATTACTAATTTAAAAAACTCTCAACAAACAGAAGTCCAGAACCAGATGACTTCATAGGTGAATTCTACCAAACATATAAAGAAGAATTAACATCTAGCCTTCTGAAATTATTCCAAAAAACTGCAGATGAACAAAGTCTTCTGAATTTATTCTACTAGGCAAGCACCATCATGATATCAAAGCCAGACAAAGATACCACAAAAAAAGAAAACAGTCCAATATCACTGATAAAGAACACAGATGCAAAATTCCTCAGAAAAAAAAAACTAGCAAACCAAATCCAACAATACATTAAAACAATCATACACCACGATCAAGTGTGATTTATCCCAGGGATATAAGAACAGTTCAACATTAGAAAATCAGTATGATATGCCACATTAATAAATTGAAGAATAAAATATGATCATCTGATAGATGCAGAAAAAGCTTTTGACAAAATTCAACATTCATTTATTATAAAAACTCTCTAGAAAGTGGGCATAGAAGGAACATACCTGATCATAAAAAGGTCATACATACATAAAAAAGGTCATACATGACAAACCCACAAATACAATCATACTTGATGAAAAATTGAAAGCATTTCCTCTAAGATAAGGAATAAGACAAGGATGTCCACTCTTGCCACTTTTATTCAATATACTATTGTAAGTCCTAGTGACAGCAATCAGAGAAGAAAAAGAAGTAAAAGGAATCCAAATTGGGAAGGATGAAGTAGAACTGTGACTGTTTGCAAAAGATGTGATACTATACATAGAAAATCCTAAAGATTCCACCAAGAAAACTATAGAGCTCATTAATGAATCTGATAAGATTGCACATACAAAATTGATACACAGAAATCTGTTGCAATTCTATACACTAACAACAACCTATCAGAGAAAAGTTAAGGAAACAATCCTATCAAGTATCTTTTGATATATATCATGATAAGATGGTCTCAAAGAGCTAATATTATTAAAATGTCCATACTATACAAAGCAATCTACATATTCAATGCAATCCCTATCAAAACAATGGAAATTTTCCCAGAACTATAACAAATAATTTTAAAATTGGTTCAGTTCAGTCGCTCAGTCATGTCTGACTCTTTGTGACCTCATGGACTGCAGCACACCAGGCTTCCCTGTCCATCACCAACTCCTGGAGTTTACTCAAACTCATATCCATTGAGTCGGTGTTGCCATCCAACCATCTCATCTTCTGTCATCCCCTTCTCCTCCTGCCTTCAATCTTTCCCAGCATCAGGGTCTCTTCAAATGAACCAGTTCTTCACATCAAGTGGCCAAAGTATTGGAGTTTCAGATTCAACATCAGTCCTTCCAATGAATATTCAGGAGTGATTTCCTTTAGGATAGACTGGTTGGATCTCCCTGCAGTCCAAGGGACTCTCAAGAGTCTTCTCCAACACCACAGCCCAAAATCATCAATTTGTATGAAAACTCAAAAGACCCCAAGAGTCAAAACAACCTTGAGAAAGGACCAAAACTGGAAGTATCATACACCCTGATTTTAAACTACACTACAAAGCTACAGTAATCAAAACAAGTGTAGTACTGGCACAAAAATAGACACAAAGATTAAGAAAACAGCATCAAGAGCTCAGAAATAAACCCATGCACCTATGGTCAATGAAGAAAAGGCAGTCTCTTAAGTAAACGGTGCTGGAAAAACTGGATAGATACATGTGAAAGAATGAAATTAGAACATTTTCTCACACCATGCACAAAAATAAGCTCAAAATGTATTAAAGACCTAAAGGTAAGACCTGAAACTATAAAACTCCTAAAAGAAAACATAGGCAGAACACTCTGACATAAATTGTAGCAACATTTTTTAAAATCTGTCTAAGGTGAAAATAAACAGATAAGATCTAATCAAACTTAAAAACTTTTGCAAAGCAAAGAAAACCATTGACAAAGTAAAAGGACAACCTACTGAAAGGGAGAAAATATTTGCAAATGATATAACCAATAAGGGGTTAATATTCAAAATGTATAAACAGTTCATACAACTCACTATAAAAAGAAAACCCAAAGAATACAATTAAAAAGTATACAGAAGACTTGAACAGACATTTTTCCAGAGAAGACAGGCAGATGGGTAACAGGCCCATGAAAATCAGATGCTCAACATGGCTAATCAGGGAAATGCAAATCAGAACCAAAATGAGCTACCACCTCACACCTGTCAAATGGCCCTCATCAAAAACTACAAATAAATATTGGTGAGATGTGGAGCAAAGGGAACCCTTGTACAGTGTTGGTGGGAATGTCAACTGGTAGAGCCATTATGGAAAACAGCATGGTGGTTCCTCAAAAAACTAAAAATAGAATCACTATATGAACCAGCAATTCCACTCCTGGGTATGCATCGAAAAAAACAATAACACTAATTTGAAAAGATATGTGTACCCCAATGTTCACTGAAGCATTATTTGCAATAGTCAAGATATGAAAGCAACCTAAGTGTCTATCAACAGATGAATGGATAAAGAAGATGTGGTATAAATACACAGTTTATACTGAAAATTACTCAGCCCTGAAAAAGAATGAAAATTTGCCATTTGGGACAACATGGATGAATTTGGAAAGTATTATGCTTAGTGAAATAAGTAAGACAAAGAAAGACAAATTCTGTATGTTATCACTTATATATGGACTCTAAAAAATTAAACCAACTAGTGAATATAACAAAACAGAAACAGACTCACAGATACAGAGAATAAACTAGAGGTTATTGTGGGAAGAAGAAAGTGGGGAGAGGCAAGATGGAGTAGGGGAGTATGAGATACAACTACTATTATGAAATAAATAAGCTACAAGGATATATTGTACGGCACAGGGAATACATCCAATATTTTAAGCTACAAGGATATATTGTACGGCACAAGGAATACATCCAATATTTTAAACTATAATTTTAAACTATAATTAAAATATAATTCAAAACTATAAAAGTTTTGAATCAAAATACCTGAAACTAATCAACTATATCTCAATTTAAAAGATAGTCTGTGATCAGAATGTTTTAGAGCAGAATTTTATTAAACCCACAGTACATTTATTCATTAAAAAAAAAAAAGATGAGGCATGATATGTGTTCAAATTCCTGCCGAGTAGATCAGAGCTGGGACTGGAGCCCAGCCCGCCCTTCACCGCTCCACAGCTTACTCTAGTAAGATGAGGTGCTTGGGCTACAGAGGTGGAGGTTTTCACTGTCTCATTTCCCAACACAGCACATCACTCAGTGCTGGTACAGACTTGGGAGGCAGATGTGACAAGAAGCAGGAGTTTAGGCCTGGGCTTTCTGAGACAGGAGCTGCACCTCACAGTACCTACTGAGCACTTGAAATTAGCCAGTCTGAGATGAGATGTGCTCTAAATGTTAAATGCACACCAGATTTGGGAGACTTTGAAGATTCTGTTTAATGTATTAAGATATGTTAAACAAAATGTAAAATAGATCATTAATAATTTTTGTATTGATTACACATTGAAATAATATTTTAGACATATTAGGTAAAACAAAATACATTGTTAAAATTAATCATGCCTGTTTCTTTTTTTATTTTTTCTTTCTTTTTTAAGGTAACCACTAGAAAATTTAGAATGATATATGTGGTGTGTGTGTGTGTGGCTCACATTATAGTTTTTTTGAATACCACTGGTTTAGACCATCATCCTCCACCCTCTCCAGAAAAATCCTATACCTTTGAGTTTGGTCCACCCTCGTCAACGTGAGCGCTCTATTCCTCCAGAATTTCCTTTTCATTCTTCCAACAAGCAGAAATCTGCTGTGAGGTCCCGGCATCAGCCCCCATGTCTCTAGCACCCTCATCTGCAAGAACCTCCTCCCTCTCCTTGGCCAAGATTCTTCAAACTCTAGCAGCCTCTCCCTTTTCATCATCTGTCCCTGAAAACACTCACCCTGGATCAACTGTTCTTCACTTCCTCTCTGCCCAGACCTGAGGCCTGAGCAGTCAACACAGCGGCACAAAGTCCACAGCAGACAGTCTCCAGAGCAATGGAGCACAGTGTACCCTCGAGATGGTCCTCCAGACTGCCTTACTGTACTTCTCAAGTAAATTCACTCCTCCTTTCTCTATGATTATTATGAGCAGTTTCCCCCAATCTCTCCAGACCTCCAAATTCCTCCTCATTCCCAGCAGATAAGCTTGTCCATCTGGAACACTGCAGAGCACCCTTTCCTGCTTGAAACGCCCTGTGGCTTCTGGGCCATTGTATTCATCTGGGGCTCTTCTCAGTTCCATCTCTGACTGCAGAGTGGAAATGCCGCCCTTCTCTCCAGATGCCCAGAAGGCACAACTGCCTGTGGGGGCAGAAGGTGGCAGAGGAGTACAAGATGCTGGCTGGGGAAGCCCCAGAATCTGAAGACCCCAGTCTTGTTTTGGCCGCGCCATGCCCTATCTGGGCGACTATGCAAATCCCCTCCCTCTCTGAGTCATCCTTTCCTCATTTGTAACTAAGGATCATCATGGCTTGGCTTCAGTGCTTCAGTCTTTTAAAAAGCCCACACGCATGTGAATGAGAGCACTTGAGCACCAGGAACAATCCCAAGGGCGCAGAGGAGCTCCCTTTTGTGATTTTTCATCCAGACTTAATCCAGTCTCCTCTCATTCAACAAATATTTGGGAAGGAAGTAAAAGGGTCTAACCCTGATGGAGCACCAACCCAGAGTCACACACACCACACGCAAGTCCACCATTCGCTACTTGGCTAATCAAGTACTCTGCATCCAAACAGTGCCACCCAACCTGTTCTCAGTGCCCCGCAGAGAAGGCCCTGCAAACCCACTTCCCCAGTCACAGGAGGCTGAACCAAGGTGAACCACCTGATCTAATCTAGTTATTATCAATCTGTGAATATCAGACCATTTGGGGAAGTTTTTAAAAAGCCTACCTTGGACTTATGAGTTCAGAATTTTTAGGGGTGAGACCAAAGCCTCTGTGCTTTTTAAAAGTCCCTATGTGATACCAGTGTGCAGCCAAAACTGAAAACCACTGAGCAAATCCACACTAAAGGCTTAGCAGCTGAAATGCAGATCCAGTTGGGCATTAACAATGCCTAAACCAAAAGAATGAAGGGCCATTGTGTGAAAAGGAATGCTTGAGACTCCGTGACAGCCTTTCAGCAAGATTTCTGGGGGAAATGGACTCTTTCTGGCATCAGTCAAATTTGATTGTATCCACTCCTATTTCTAGTGATGCTTGGGGTTAGGAAGAAAGAACAGGTGAGCTAAGCAACTTTCTTTGCCTCCTTCACCCCCTGCAACTCTGTAAAGCAAAGGTTCTCAACGTCTGTCTATGGGCTAAGTCTCTTCCAACTCTTTGACTCTTTGCCACTCTATGGTCTGTAGCCTGCTAGACTCCTCTGCCCATGGGATTCTCCAGGCAAGAATACTGGAATGGGCTGCCATTTCCTCCTCCAGGGGATCTTCTCAACTCAAGGATCAAACCTGCATCCCCTGTGGCTCCTGCATTGGCAGGAGTATTCTTTACCACTGAGCCGCCTCCGCCTGGGACGTCTGAATGAAGTTTAAGGGAGGCAATACATATAAGGAGTTTATCAGAGTTTCTAACATTTGGTGACCATTCAACAATATTAAAGTGAATACTTTTTTCTTTACAGATAATTTCTCTTTTATTGAAGAGAATTCTTTGAAGATGCACTGACTTGCTTATTGAGGTGGTGAGTTCCCCATCCTCAGGGGTATGTAAGCAGAAGTTGGAGTTGTACCAGGGACTGAAGCAGTAAAGCTGGCTGGGAGCTGAAGTGTTGAGTGAAGGAGGCTCATTCTTTCAGCTCAAATTGCATAACAGGTTTAGAACTTGAATCAGCATTTGTAAATCTGTGATTCACTTGCAGAAGTGTGGCAAGAGTTGGGTGACCTGAATTTCCTCCCTGTGGAATTCCTTCTGGAATCTTTTTAACTTAAGCAAGAGCCATCCTTGCTGGAAAGCTGAACGCTTTTCGGGACAGCCACAGGCTACAGTCATATCGCTGCTGTGTTTCTCCTTGGAGATTAAGAAAGCCAGGTATGGCGGAGATGGTTGCCTGCCCCTGCCCAGTCTTAAGAGAGTGAGGTGCCCCTGGGTTTACCCTCTGCAGAGCTGGGCTGCAGGACTTACGGTGAGCCTGGGAAACTGGGAGGGAGGTGCCTCCTCGGACACTTCTGTGGAAACGTGTGTGCGACAGGAGCATGAAGGCAGAGATGAGGCTCTGACCTCTAACAGTTCTTCTGGGAGGACTTCCCAGGATGCCTGAAGGCACTTGGGAGACGGGTGCAGAGTGAGCAAAAGACAATTCAGACGCACGAGTGACTGGGGACCGCGGTGAGAGTGCACAGCTTCTCCTTCAGTGAGACTGAGGGCCAGCCCCTCTCCAGCCCAGTTCAGTTCAGTTCAGTTGTCACTCAGTCGTGTCCGACTCTTTGCGACCCCATGAATCGCAGCACGCCAGGCCTCCCTGTCCATCACCAACTCCTGGAGTTCACCCAGACTCACATCCATCAGGTCCTTAAACATCACTTCTTCCAGGGAGCCTTCTAAAGTCCCTCAACACCAGGGTGCCCCAGCTCTGGATTCCCAGAGCTCCGTGTTCCTCTCTATCAATTTAACCCAGTCTGTTGTAATTTCTCTTTTTTTTTCTTTTGGCCATGTCACATGGCACGCAGACCTTCCCGGTTCAGGGATCCATCCCGCGCCCCCTGCAGTGGAAGTACAGTCTCAATCACTGGGCCTCAATCACAGGGAAATCCCCCTCTGTAATTCCTCTTGATTAATGGTCCATCCTCCTAGATCAATTGTCAGCTATGAACCCAGGGGGCTAGTCTACCTTGTTTTCCATGGGATCCCCAAGGCCAGGCACAGTACCTGGCACTGTGGGCTTCCCATAAACACATGCTGAAAGAATGAAGGTCTTTAGGAAGTCCCTCAATCTCACTGAGCCTTAGTTTCCCCATCTATAAAATGGGGACTAATAGTCCCCATTGGCAAGATTACTATGAAGAGGGCTTCCCAGGTGGCATTAGTGGTAAAGAACTTGCCTGCCTATGCAGAAGACATAAGAGACACGGGTTCAATCCCTGGGTTGGGAAGATCCCCTGGAAGAGGGCATGGCAACCCGCTCCAGTATTCTTGCCTGGAGAATCCCCATGGACAGAGGAGACTGGTGGGCTATACAGTCAATTGGGTCACAAAGAGTCAGACATGACTGAAGTGACTTAGCATGCATGCACGCATGCATGGAAGGCAGCAGTTAATGTGCTTGGCACAAAGCATTTGACCGATAAACAGTCACAGGTATCATTGTCTCATTGTCAAAAAACAATTGTAAACACTTGGGAGGTACTGGCTTTTCTTTGTTGGCTGGAGGCTATTGTTAGTAATCTCTCTAAACCCACCTGGCTGTGTCTCCTCTGAAAGACCCAAGAAACCTGGCCTCATCCTCCTTTTCCTGCCCCATCGCCCAAGACTAGTCACCTCTCCCCACTTGCTGTTGCACAGACTGTGGCCCACTCCCCGCTGCGGCCTTTCCTCTGTAACCCGGCTCACATCACCCTCCCCATTCTCAGGTTTCTGCTCACTGGAAGGGTCCATCCTGAATGTCCCCTCCTCTGCCAGGCTCAATCAGCCTGCACAGTGCAGCTCCCAGGGGGCTTTCCACTCAGGCTGGGGGAGGGAGTGCCCATTTCCCGGCTGGAAGGAGCAGGCGAGCACACAGCCCAGTCCGGATTGCCAGCACCCCTGCAGGGTACGACGTGATGGACGGTTCACTCAGACTGAGGTGCTCGAGCTGAGCTGACAGTCTACCTGCATAAAGGAACCAGTTCTTGTTGAAGGACCCCTGGCCGCCCATCCCAGAGCATGTGGAGGGCTTGCTTGATGGTGAGAGGAGAGAGAGGGTCTGGTG
>NW_011494928.1:3941850-3943148 GCF_000754665.1 Bison bison bison
CTGGTGCCCCGTTTCTGGGCACTGGCTTTCAAAAGGAATGTGCCCCAGCTCCACAGTGAGCCTGGGCTGGGAACCCTGCCACAGGGCTGACGGCATGCTGCGGAGAGCCCCATGGGGTCCCCGGCAGGGTCTGCTGCGGAGGACTCACATCTCCCTCCTGACCCCCGGTGCTGCTGTAAGTCTATCAGAGGAACTACTCTGGCACCTAAGATCCAAGACTTTCCCAATCCCATTTCTCTAGACAATTTATCAGATTGAATATGAAGAAACTGACCAGGGCTGAAAAACCTGATTTAACTAAGGCACCGCCACTGGCCACTGGCCCCAAGGGCAAGAAGGCGGTGCTGCCGTGTCTGTGCTCATTATTCCTGTTGCTCAGAACCTGCTCCTCCCTCCTCTCCTGGCTTCCTCCTACTATGACTTCAAGGCTGCTGGTTCAAGAAGCCTCCTTCCAGCTCTCAGCTGAATGCCTCTCTCATACTCCCCGAGCATCTGACCACCAATCGTTCGGGTGGGACCCGACCCTCCCCGCCGGGTCACGTGATCCCCACTGCAGGGACCGTGCTGGGTGTCCCTGGCGCCTGGCACAGTGCCCCTTCCTCACTAGGTGCTCAGGAACCATTTACTAAACCAAACCAAACTTCAAAGAGAAACATTCTTGTCTCCTGACCTAAGCCTAGTGGCAGAATGTCCGTGGGTTTGTCAGGATTAAACTACCAGTAAGGGAGAAGCGTTCCAGAAAAACCTCTATTTCTGCTTTATTGACTATGCCAAAGCCTTTGACTGTGTGGATCACAATAAACTGTGGAAAATTCTGAAAGAAATGGGAATACCAGACCACCTGATCTGCCTCTTGAGAAATTTGTATGCAGGTCAGGAAGCAACAGTTAGAACTGGACATGGAACAACAGACTGGTTCCAAATAGGAAAAGGAGTACGTCAAGGCTGTATACTGTCACCCTGCTTATTTAACTTTTATGCAGAGTACATCATGAGAAACGCTGGACTGGAAGAAGCACAAGCTGGAATCAAGATTGCCAGGAGAAATATCAATAACCTCAGATATGCAGATGACACCACCCTTATGGCAGAAAGTGAAGAGGAACTCAAAAGCCTCTTGATGAAAGTGAAAGTGGAGAGTGAAAAAGTTGGCTTAAAGCTCAACATTCAGAAAGCGAAGATCATGGCATCTGGTCCCATCACTTCATGGCAAATAGATGGGGAAACAGTGGAAACAGTGTCAGACTTTATTTTTCTGGGCTCCAAAATCACTGCAGATCGTGACTGCAGCCATGAAA
>NW_011494928.1:3943248-3950104 GCF_000754665.1 Bison bison bison
GCTCCAAAATCACTGCAGATGGTGACTGCAGCCATGAAATTAAAAGACGCTTACTCCTTGGAAGGAAAGTTATGACCAACCTAGATAGCATATTCAAAAGCAGAGACGTTACTTTGCCAACAAAGGTTTGTCTAGTCAAGGCTATGGTTTTTCCTGTGGTCATGTATGGATGTGAGAGTTGGACTGTGAAGAAGGCTGAGCACCAAAGAATTGATGCTTTTGAACTGTGGTGTTGGAGAAGACTCTTGAGAGTCCCTTGGACTGCAAGGAGATCCAACCAGTCCATTCTGAAGGAGATCAGCCCTGGGATTTCTTTGGAAGGAATGACGCTAAAGCTGAAACTCTAGTACTTTGGCCACCTCATGTGAAGAGTTGACTCATTGGAAAAGACTGTGATGCTGGGAGGGATTGGGGGCAGGAGGAGAAAGGGACGACAGAGGATGAGATGGCTGGATGGTATCACTAACTCGATGGACGTGAGTCTGGGTGAACTCCAGGAGTTGGTGATGGACTGGGAGGCCTGGTATGCTGCAATTCATGGGGTTGCAAAGAGTCGGACATGACTGAGCGACTGAACTGAACTGAACTGAACTGAAGGGAGAAGCGAGACTCTCCTGCACACAGTGGTAGACGTTCTGAGAATGGACGATGGGAGAGAGGCGTACACTTCCTGCCAGCCTGTTTCTTTGAGACAAGAAGGAGGGGCGTAGCTGTCTGTAGGTCTTACAAGCCTTCCAAGAGGTTCTTATGTGCAGCCCCGATTGAGAACCACGAACCCAGCCCACCCTCCTGACCCCGTGCGCTCAGAGAAGGAAGGTGACAGGGCTTGCCGCCAGCACTGGGACCAGACCTCGGGCCCTATCCTTCCCAGTGGGGGACTTACTGGATGCCCCAGAGCTGTGGGGTTCCTCTGGGGTCCAGATGGTATCAGCCTGAGCTGCCCCCAGGGATGTGCCTCTGCAGAGGCAGGCCATTGAGCTTCCTGGACCACGGTGAGCAGCAGGAATATTCTGTGCTCACTTGATGGTCTGGCGTGTCCCTTTAGGGCTGACTGGTGCCTTCCCAGCCTGGCAAACCAGTTACAGAAGAAAATCATTGCCCAACGTTGTACTTGCCAACTGTGCCTCTCTCCTATTCCCATTTCTGCCGGATAGATAAATACTTTCTTAACCCAAGCCTGTGTTCTAGGAAAAACCCAGGTGCAGGCAGAAGAGGGTCCTGAGAGCACAGGCTAAGGGGGTGCAGAGTCAGTGGGTGTCGGATGGGGGACCAGTTAAATCCCCAGTAAGTGCTTGCTGAGGCAACACCCTTACTGCTTCTGTCACTTAGCATGCCCAGACCGTGTCAGGCTCCATGAGGATCTGTCCTCCTAGCTTCCTCCATACCTGCTGTATGCCTGGAGCTCTCTTCTCCACCCCATCCTGCTGTATGCACTTGCTTATCCTTCAAGACTCAACCTCAGCTTCTCCATCCCACCCTCCACGGAGGAGGACGCTTCCTGCTGACCGTGACCGATAGAAGCAACACACGTTCTCTTGGGAAGAACTCAATTTCAGTCCAGGCCACAGAGATTACAGCAAAGCTACTGATTTATAATATGCACCATGAGTTTAGACACATCAGAATACTAAAACGAAAAAAAGCCTGAGAGCAGATGGAAAAAATAAGTGGCCTGAAGCCCCGGGGACAATGGAAAAAGGAAGTCTCCTGACTGCAGCCCTTTCCCAGCCCAGCACAGTGTGGCCTCAGGACTCTCTTGGAAACCAGGGATGAAACCATTAGGGTGACTTTCTGGTGATGCTGCCCCTCCTTCAATAACTTCAGTGTAAGTCCCAGGCATTTCTGAGCACCACCCCCAGGGGAGGCGTGAGCAGAGGGCACCGTCAGCCTGGCTTGCCCTCCACACGATGTCACATCAGCAGCGCCACATTCACCCCATATCAGGGCTCTGCTCTCCCCACGGAAAGGGCTGCCAGCCACAAGATATCATGTCTCTCAGGACGGGCTGGCTAAGAAGAAAGTAGATATGGATAGGACATACGTATAATATTAATAGTTGAGAGGCATGAGCAAGATCTTGGCTATCAATGTGGACAGAGCTAAAAAAAAGATTGCTATAAAAAGTAAGCTGCTGAGTAACAAGCACAGCATGATTCCATTTTTTACTGCGTTTTTTAAAAGCATACCCAAGCACCATTCTTGTGGGTGGGTATGTTTATATGCATGCAAGACCATTGTCTATAAATTAGAGAGAGCCCACACCTCATCCGTTGGTTTCGCCTGGCTCAGTGGAGTGCACCTTATGCGCTCAGTAACAATACTCGCGTGCCAACACGGATGGCCAAGCAGGTGCCAGCGGGGCTGTATCCTGTGGTGATGGATCCTGGGGTCTCCCCAGGGATTCTCCCTAGGCTGTCCTTCCCTTCCCGCCCGCCCCACGCCACCTCCAGCTAAGCTGGAACCCTGGTTCCATGCGGCTGTGGCCGCCCTGGCCTCCCTGCCGGTCCCCAGGCTGAGCCCCAGCCCCGGCTGCTCCTCCGTTCTCCTGGGCTCTGGCCAGGAGCGACTCAGCAGGGCCAGCTCCTCCACCCCGGCTCCACCCTGGTAAAGCGGGGATGCGGAATAGTAGTGTGTATGTTCACATGTGCACGTGTGTGAGTGGGTGTGGGTGCGTGCTAGGGGAGCAGGCTGCTTTTTAGAAGCTGGGGTTGAAATGCAGGCAGCAAGCTGGCTTGGCTCAGGCCACCAACTAAATTGTTCTACTTAACAACAGGTCCTACTATATAGGTTTATATCCTAGGATAAACCACAATGGAAAAGAATATTAAAAAAGAATGTATATATATGTATAACTGAATCACTCTGCTGTATGGCAGAAATTAACACAACATTGTAAATCAACTGTACTTCAATTAAAAACAACCAACCAACAAGAAAAAAACCCAAGGCGTTCCTACTTGAGTCTTGGATCATCTGCATCCAGATGAGCAGGGCACTGATACTCAGAGGCCTGATGGCTAACTTCTGGTGCTGAGAGCTGAGACAGGAGATTAACAAGGTCCTGGAAAAGCACTCCACCTGGCCAGGTGCAGGAGACCTGCCAGCTTTCAGGGCTTTTAAGGCTCTGTCTTAGTCAGCTTGTGCTGCTATAACAAAATATCATGAACCAGGGGCCCAAACAACAGACATTTACTCCTCACAGTTGTGGAGACTGGAAAGTCCAAGGTCAAGGTGCCAAAAGACTCAGTTCTCGCTGAGGGCCCTCTTCCTGCCTTGTCGACGGGCACCTTCCTGCTGCACCATCATATGCAGTGAGGGGGATTGGTGGTCTCTCTCTCTCCTTAGAGAGACACCAACCCCTCACAGAAGTCCTACCCTCATGATTTCAACTCTAAACTTAATTGCCCCATCAAGGCCCCACCTCCACATACCATTATATTGGGAGTTAGGGCTTCAACATAATGGCTTTCTGGGGGGACAGAAACATTTAGTCCATAACATTCTGTCCCTGGTCCCCCAAAATTCATGCAGTGAATTCCTGCATGAATAATAATAAAAAAAAAAGACAGTAGAGCAGAATGCCCTCTCCAAAGTAGGTGGACCTCACCCAATCTGCTGAAAGCCTGAATAGTTAGTAAGGAAGAAAAAAAAAATTAATTCCATCCCAACAGTTCTCAAAGTCAACTCATTTCTCCTTCAACTCTAAAGTCTCATCTATAATAAATCAGACTGGGTAAGACTTGAGGTATGATTCTTCTTGGAAGAAAATTATTCTCCAGCTGAGAACCTGTGAAACCAGCTAAGTTAATGTGCTTCCAAAATGCAGTGGAACAAGCATAGGATATACATTCTCATTCCCAAAAAGGAGAGATCAGAAGGAAGAAAGGAGTGACTGGTCCCAGATGAGTCCAAAACCTAGCAAGGTAAATCCATTAGCCCTTAAGACTCACTCATAATCCTCTGTGGTGCCAGGCTCTGCCTTCAGGACCCACCGAGGCAGGGGTCACCTCACCCCTGCAGCTCCGCTGGACATCCCCAGGCCCCCCGGGGGGCTCAGCAAAGCCTCCGCCTTGCCTGTTGAAACCAATACCCTGCCCCCTTCCCCCCACATTTGAAACCAAGGAGATAACTCTGATGCTGGCTGAACTGCCTTCATTCTTTTCTTATCCTGAAAAATAGCATACACAGCTAGACAGCGATACATCCATCAAGTCCAACAGCCTCCCCTCACTTCCCTCTGTCTTCACCCTTGCAGCTACACTGGAGTTGTTCCTGGTGGGGTTGCTGATTAGGCCCATGGTTCACACCCAGGCTAATCTTATCAAACAGTGGTTTGTCACAATCTCTGTGCTCTCTTCTGAACATACTCTCTTTTTTATAACATAGGTTGACAATTTTCCACATCTTTAAGTTCCTGTTCCTTTTTGCTTAAGAATTCCTTCTTAAAGTCATTTTTCTCTTCTTGCATTTTACTCTAAGCAGACAGGAGGAACCAAGCTTCTCCTTCAACACTTCGCTTAAGAATCTCCTCAGTTAATTATCTAATTTCATCATTTCCAAGCTCCACATTCAACGCGAACTCTGGAACATGAACACAGCTCAGCTAAGTTCTTTGCCACTTTCTAACAAGGATCACCTTTTCCCTATTGTCCAACAATTTGTTCCTCATTTCCATCTGAAACCTCACCAGAACGGCCCTTAGAGTCCGTATTTCTAGCATGTACTTCCAAACTTGTCCAGCTTCTACCCATTACTCAGTTCCAAAGCTGCTTCTACATTTTGGGGGTATTTATGACATCAGCACTTTTTACTTCTGTCTTAGTCAGCTTGGACTGCTGTAACAGAATACTATTGACTGGGCGGCTTAAAGAGCATAGCTCTGGAGGCTGAGACAGCCAAGATCAAGGTTCTGGCAGATTTGGAGGACTCTTTTCCTTCCCTGCAGACAGCTGCCATCTCACTGTGTCCTCCCGAGGCAGCAAGAGAGGAGCGGCTCTCCGGTGTCTCTTCCTCCCCATCAGGGGATCGCAACATCATGACCTCCTCTAAACCTAATGCCTCCCAAAGGCTCCACCTCCAGATACCATCACTTTGTGGGTTAGGGTTTCAACATGGGAACTTTGGGGACACAAGCATTCCATCCATAATGGTCTCATTCACAGAGAAAAGGCTGCACATGCAGGGTGTGTGTGTGTGTGTGAGGTTGTGGCACATGCTTCACGCAGGCTTCAGTGTCAGTGATGCGTATCTGGCTTTCTGGGTGGAGGCTTTGGGCAGAGGCTGCAGAAGAAGAGAATGGAGGGAGCTGGTGAGAGGGTGGAGCCCCCCTCCCCACGTCACTGGGGCTGGCCTGGAAACATAGCCCCTCTCAGGCAGGGGCACAGGGCAGATGCCGGCTGGCACTGGGCAAGTGCTAGGGACCTGCCTTCCTGCAGTTTACAGCTCTGCAGGAGTCGCTCCTCAACAGAGAACTGCAAAACGGTGACCCTTCCTCCCGGTTTTGCATGCGTTTCCTCTTCATCTAGGATGCCCTGTGTCCCACTGTCCCATTCCCGGGTGGCTCTGTCCATCTGTCACTGGGTAGGCACAGCTCCCTTTGGGAGTCTTGGTCTAATTCCTCACCTCTGGGTTCTGAGCCTCTAGAGCTTCCAGAACTTTGGCACTCCCTGCCTCTCAGGACTGGCCACTCCCAGCCAGCACTCTTGTTTGCTCGTCTGACGGCAACCCTGTGAACCACAGAATCCCCAGTACCTCTGTGGCCTGCTTCCTGGAAGCAAAAGGGGCCGTGAATGAGTGAACGAATAAATGAAATCTGCACTGTGGTGAACGGCTGACCCCTGAACCTCAGGGACAGCTGTACAGATGTTACGTCAGAATGTCTGGTTGGAAACACGTTGGAGGGGTGCAAAATGATAGTAAAGGTCACTACAACGCCAGACGCACCCACTCATCTGATGGACTAACCTACTTCCTGCTCCACAGACAGCCAGAGGCGCAGTCCCTACCAGTCTTTGTGGGTTCCTGAGATTCGCAGCCTTCGAAACTGGGCTGTAGATGGAGAGGTGTAAAGGTCAACCGTGCCACATTAACCCTGGTTTAAATACTAACTCTATCACTGCCTAGGTGGCGACAGCTGTGCCTGTTTCCTCACTTGTGAAATAGGCATGAGAGCGGCACTTTTTGATTCCCTTTGCTGTACAGCAGAAACTAACACAACACTGTAAAGCAACTACACTCCAATGAAAATTAAGGGGAAATAAGAAGAGTGGCACTTTGTACATAGAGTTGCTCTGAGGATTCAATGATAGACGTGCCGTCAAGCCCTGGGGACAGTAAGCGCAAAGGCGCTTAGTAAGCAGCGGCTCTTCCTAGAGGTCCTCCCCGCCCGCGGCCCCGCGCTGGTCATTCTGGAAACCTCGGATGACTAATCTGTAAAATGGGAGTGATCATAAGGGGAGTGACTAAATGAGAAGGTGCAGCTGCGCTCTGATCTGTGGTCTGGGTCCCCGGGATCCAGACATCTGAATCCTTCCCCCGCGGCAGAGCGGTGAGAGCCATCTCCAGCCTGAGGACTTGAGACCCCGACCCCGGCCCCTACCCCCTTTCCTCTTTGAGAGGGTCTGCTGGGGGTTCCTCTAAGAGGTGGGGGCCTAAAGCACCAGGGACCAGCGCTGGGGACACAAGAAGGCGCGAGGGAGAGGGGGTCCCCACAGCAGGGGCGGGGCGCGCGTGCGCCGGGGTCAAGGATGCCAGGGCCGCAGCCGGGTTATTCCAAGAAAAAGGAATACAGAACGCAGAGGCGGAGGGTCCAGGGGCAGCCGGCTCTCCCCCGGCGGCTTTCGGCTCCGATCGCACC
>NW_011494928.1:3950442-3950778 GCF_000754665.1 Bison bison bison
TCTGTCCGGGGCGCGAAGGCGCGGCCCGCGCGCGCCCCGCCTCCTCGGCTGCGTCCCGCGGGCCCCGGGGGCAGATGCCGGGCACTGGCGCTGCTCCGGTTGAACCAGTTCCCAGGGAGCGGGCAAAGAAAAGGAGCGAGGAGGGAGGGAGGAGAGGAATGCACCACTCGGGGGTAAATTATAGCAAATCATGTAGTCTCCTTCCGTTCACACCCACTTTACTGGTGTTGATTCAGGTTTCAGCTGGGCAGCAGAAGGGAGGGAAACTATTAGCTGTTGCCTGAGGACCGAGAGGGACCATCTAATGGCTCCATGTGAAACGAGAAGGCTTTCAGA
>NW_011494928.1:3950878-3954156 GCF_000754665.1 Bison bison bison
TTCAGAAAAGTGAAATGACAGTCTGGAATGAAAGGGATGAGAAGAGGATGAGGGAGCCTCAGGCTGCTCTGGGTGGAGCCGTTGGGCAGTGGTGATAGTTGTCCACCAGGTACCATCCATGCATCTGAACACCATCCATCCATCCACCCATCATCCATCCATCCATCCATCCTCAGTCCATCCACCCATCTATCCATCTCCCATCCACCATTCTTCCATCCACTATTTATCCAGCCACCATCCATACCTCCATTCATCCATGCATCCGAGATTTGTTCACTGAGAGCCTATTTATTTGCACAGGCCTAACACATGGTAAATACTCATAAAACACTGATGGAATGAAGCTGGGCACTGTGCTAAAGGCTGGGAATACAACATGAACAAGATACAAGTCTTCAGAAATCCTAACAAGAGGTAGGGGCTAGAAAAACAAACAATTGCTGTACAGAGCATGTGTATCTTTGATGAGGGAGGCCCAGTAGGCTACACAGACTCAGAGCAAGAGTCATTACCTGCCGGCTCACTGGACGATTCTAAAGTGCAGCCAGAGTGGAAAACCACTGCTCTAGGTTAGTTAGAAGCTTCTTGTGTCATATTTAAAGACATTTTGATCTGAATTTATCAGATCCTTTACTTAGAGTAGGATTTCATAGAGGGGAGGAGCATGATAGCACGAGTCCATTTAAGCCATGATTATATCTGCTGTTTCATTTGTTCATTCTCTCTCTCCATCCCTCCTTCCTTCCCTTCCTTTCTTTTTACAATTATTAGTTTAGTGCCTACAAGGTCCCGGGTATGGCAATAAATCTGGTTGAGGCAGAGAAGAATAGGGAAGAAAACTAGAAAAGCATGTTGGGACTAAGATTTGAGAGGTCTATATACTGATACTGGGGGATTCCTTGGTGGCTCAGTGGTAAAGAGTCTGCCTGCAATACAAGAGATGCAGGAGATGTGGGTTTGACCCCTGAGTCCGGAAGATCCCTTGGAGGAGGGCAAGGCAACCCACTGCAGTATTCTTGCCTGGAGAATCCTATGAACAGAGAAGCCTAGTGGGCTACAGTTGGTAGCCCGTCAGTCAGACATGGCTGAAGAGACTGGGCACACACACATACTAATACTGAGGATGCTTGTTTTTTTCTATAAGGATATAATTCAAGATTCATAATGAGTATGAAATGTAGTCTTCTCCTTTGCAATCTTTGACATATACTTTATCCCTCAGGTATTTGGTAATTCTTCTCACCAATCAACCACTTGGTTTAAAAAGAACACCCACCAGAGTTTATTTCCTCAAAACCTTAAGAGCCATTCTTCACTTCCAATAGAAGCAAATGATGTGTGTTTATAGTGACCTAGCTTTATGACAGCCATATATCCTCAAACAATTCTCATGTTCAGAGACAGTTCTGACTTTTATTTTATTTTTTAAAAATTAATTAATTTATTTATTTTACTTTACAATATTGTATTGGTTTTGCCATACATTGACTTGAATCCACCATGGGTGTACATGTGTTCCCCATCCTGAACCCTCCTCCTTCCTCCCTCCCAATCCCATCCCTCTGGGTCATCCCAGTGCACCATCCCCGAGCACCCTGTATCATGAATCAAACCTGGACTGGCACTCGTTTCACATATGATATTTTACATGTTTCAGTGCCATTCTCCCATATCATCCCACCCTCGCCCTCTCCCACAGAGTCCAAAAGATTGTTCAATACATCTGTGTCTCTTTTGCTGTCTCGCATACAGGGTTTTCGTTACCTTCTTTCTAAATTCCATATATATGTGTTGGTATACTGTATTGGTGTTTTTCTTTCTGGCTTACTTCACTCTGTATAATAGGCTCCAGTTTCATCCACCTCATTAGAACTGATTCAAATGTATTCTTTTTAATGGCTGAGTAATATCCCATTGTGTATATGTACCACAGCTTTCTTATCCATTCATCTGCTGATGGACATCTAGGTTGCTTCCATGTCCTGGCTATTATAAACAGTGCTGTGATGAACATTGGGGTACACGTGTCTCTTTCGATTCTGGTTTCCTCAGTGTGTATGCCCAGCAGTGGGACTGCTGGGTCATATGGCAGTTCTATTTCCAGTTTTTAAAGGAATCTCCACACTGTTCTCCATAGTGGCTGTACTAGTTTGCATTCCCACCGACAGTGTAAGAGGGTTCCCTTTTCTCCACACCCTCTCCAGCATTTATTGTTTGTAGACTTTTGGATCGCAGCCATTCTGACTGGCGTGAAATGGTACCTCATTGTGGTTTTGATTTGCATTTCTCTGATAATGAGTGATGTTGAGCATCTTTTCATGTGTTTGTTAGCCATCTGTATGTCTTCTTTGGAGAAATATCTGTTTAGTTCTCTGGCCCACTTTTTGATTGGGTCATTTATTTTCCTGAAATTGAGCTCCAGGAGTTGCTTGTATATTTTTGAGATTAGTTGTTTGTCAGTTGCTTCATTTGCTATTATTTTCTCCCATTCTGAAGGCTGTCTTTTCACCTTATTTATAGTTTTCTTTGTTATGCAGAAGCTTTTAATTTTAATTAGGTCCCATTTGTTTATTTTTGCTTTTATTTCCAATATTCTGGGAGGTGGGTTATAGAGGATCCTGCTGTGGTTTATGTTGGAGAGTGTTTTGCCTATGTTTTCCTCTAGGAGTTTAATAGTTTCTGGTCTTACATTTAGATCTTTAATCCATTTTGAGTTTATTTTTGTGTATGGTGTTAGAAAGTGTTCTAGTTTCATTCTTTTACAACTGGTTGACCAGTTTTCCCAGCACCACTTAAAGAGATTGTCTTTTCTCCATTGTTTATTCTTGCCTACTTTGTCAAAGGTAAGGTGTCCATATGTGCGTGGATTTATCTCTGGGTTTTCTATTTTGTTCCATTGATCTATATTTCTGTCTTTGTGCCAGTAGCATATTGTCTTGATGACTGTGGCTTTGTAGTAGAGCCTGAAGTCAGGCTGGTTGATTCCTCCAGTTCCATTCTTCTTTCTCAAGATTGCTTTGGTTATTCGAGGTTTTTTATATTTCCATACAAATTGTGAAATTATTTGTTCTACCTCTGTGAAGAATACCGTTGGTAGCTTGATAGGAATTGCATTGAATCTATAGATTGCTTTGGGTAGTACACTCATTTTCACTATATTGATTCTTTCGATCCATAAACACGGTATACTTCTCCATCTATTAGTGTCCTGTTTGATTTCTTTCACCAGTGTTTTATAGTTTTCTATATGTAGGTCTTTTGTTTATTTAGGTAGA
>NW_011494928.1:3954256-3959177 GCF_000754665.1 Bison bison bison
TCCTAAGTATTTTATTCTTTTTGTTGCAATGGTGAATGGAATTGTTTCTTTAATTTCTCTTTCTGTTTTCTCATTGTTAGTGTATAGGAATGCAAGGGATTTCTGTGTGTTGATTTTATATCCTGCAACTTTACTATATTCATTGATTAGCTCTAGTAATTTTCTGGTGGAGTCTTTAGGCTTTTCTATGTAGAGGATCATGTCACCTACAAATAGTGAGAGTTTTTCTTGTTCTTTTCCAATCTGGATTCCTTTTATTTCTTTTTCTGCTCTGATTGCTGTGGCCAAAACTTCCAAAACTATGTTGAATAGTAGTGGTGAGAGTGGGCACCCTTGTCTTGTTCCTGACTTTAGGGGAAATGCTTTCAATTTGTCACCATTGAGGATAATGTTTGCTGAGGGTTTGTCACATATAGCTTTTATTATGTTGAGGTATGATATGCAGATGACACCACCCTTATGGCAGAAAGTGAAGAGGAACTCAAAAGCCTCTTGATGAAAGTGAAAGTGGAGAGTGAAAAAGTTGGCTTAAAGCTCAACATTCAGAAAACGAAGATCATGGCATCCGGTCCCATCACTTCTTGGGAAATAGATGGGGAAACAGTGGAAACAGTGTCAGACTTTATTTTTCTGGGCTCCAAAATCACTGCAGATGGTGACTGCAGCCATGAAATTAAAAGACGTCGCTTACTCCTTGGAAGGAAAGTTATGACCAACCTAGATAGCATATTCAAAAGCAGAGACACTACTTTGCCAACAAAGGTCCGTCTAGTCAAGGTGAGAGTTGGACTGTGAAGAAAGCTGAGCACTGAAGAATTGATGCTTTTGAACTGTGGTGTTGGAGAAGACTCTTGAGAGTCCCTTGGACTGCAAGGAGATCCAACCAGTCCATTCTGAAAGAGATCAGCCCCGGGATTTCTTTGGAAGGAATGACGCTAAAGTTGAAACTCTAGTACTTTGGCCACCTCATGTGAAGAGTTGACTCATTGGAAAAACTCTGATGCTGGGAAGGATTGGGGGCAAGAGGAGAAGGGGAGGACAGAGGATGAGATGGCTGGATGGCATCACTGACTCGATGGATGTGAGTCTGAGTGAACTCCAGGAGTTGGTGATGGACAGGGAGACCTGGCATGCTGCAGTTCATGGGGTCGAAAGGAGTCGGACATGACTGAGCGACTGAACTGAACTGAACTGATGTTCCTTCTATTCCTGCTTTCTGGAGAGTCTTTTTTCTTTTTCATCATAAATGTATGTTGAATTTTGTCAAAGGCTTTCTCTGCATCTATTGAGATAATCATATGGCTTTTATTTTTCAATTTGTTAATGTGGTGTATTACATTGATTAATTTGCGGATATTGAAGAATCCTTGCATCCCTGGGATAAAGCCCACTTGGTCACGATGTATGATCTTTTTAATATGTTGTTAGATTCTGTTTGCTAGAATTTTGTTAAGGATCTTTGCATTTATGTTCATCAGTGATATTAGCCAGTAGCTTTTTGTGTGTGTGTGTGTGTGTGTGTGGCATCTTTGTCAGGTTTTGGTATTAGGGTGATGGTGGCCTCATAGAATGAGTTTAGAAGTTTACCTTCCTCTTCAATTTTCTGGAAGAGTTTGAGTTGCATAGATGTTAGTTCTTCTCTAAATTTTTGGTAGAATTCAGCTGTGAAGCCATCTGGTCCTGGGCTTTTGTTTGTTGGACGATTTCTGATTACAGTTTCAATTTCCGTGCTTGTGATAGATTTGTTAAGATTTTCTATTTATTACTGGTTCAATTTTGGAAAGTTGTACTTTTCTAAGAATTTGTCCATTTTTTCCAAGTTGTCCGTTTTATTTGCATTTAGTTGCTGATAATAGTCTCTTATGATCCTTAGTATTTCTGTGTTGTCTCTTGTGATCTCTCCATTTTCATTTCTAATTTTGTTGATTTGCTTTTTATCCCTTTCTTTCTTGATGAATCTGGCTAATGGTTTGTCAGTTTTATTTATCTTCTCTAAGAACCAGCTTTTGGTTGTGTTGATTTTTGCTATGGTCTCTTTTGTTTCTTTTGCATTTATTTCTGCCCTAATTTTAAAGATTTCTTTCCTTCTACTAACCCTGGGGTTAATAATTTCTTCCTTTTTAAGTTGCATTAGGTGTAGATTTAGGTTATTTATTTGACTTTTTTCTTGTTTCTTGAGGTAAGCCTGTATTGCTATGAACTTTCCTGTTAGTACTGGTTTTACAGTGCCCCATAGGTTTTGGGTTGTTGTGTTTTCATTTTCATTCATTTCTATGCATATTTTGATTTCTTCTGTGATTTGTTGTTTATTCAGCAGCATATCGTTCAGCCTCTATATGTTGGGATTTTTAATAGTTTTTCTCCTGTAATTGACATCTAATCTTACTGAATTGTGGTCAGAAAAGATGCTTGGAATGATTTCAATTTTTTTGAATTTGCCAAGGCTAGATTTATGGCCCAGGATGTGATCTATCCTGGAGAAGGTTCTGTGTGCGCTTGAGAAAAAGGTGAAATTCATTGTTTTGGGGTAAAATGTTCTATAGATATCAATCAGGTCTAGCTGGTCTATTGTATCATTTAAAGTTTGTGTTTCCTTGTTAGTTTTCTGTGTAGTTGATCTATCCGTAGGTGTGAGTGGGGTATTAAAGTCTCCCACTATTACTGTGTTATTGTTAATTTCTCCTTTCATACTTGTTAGCATTTGTCTTACATATTGTGGTGCTCTTATGTAGGGTGCAGATATATTTATAATAGTTATATCTTCTTCTTGGATTGATCCTTTGATCATTATGTAGTGTCCATCTTTGGCTCTTTTCACAGCCTTTGTTTTAAAGTCTATTTTATCTGATATGAGTATTGCTACTCCTGCTTTCTCTTGGTCTCTACTTGCATGGAATATCTTTTTCCAGCCCTCAGTTTCGGTCTGTATGTGTTCCTTGTTTCGAGGTGGGTCTCTTGTAGACAACATATATAGGGGTCTTGTTTTTGCATCTATTCAGCCAGTCTTTGTCTTTTGGTTGGGGCATTCAACCCATTTACTTTTAAGGTAATTATTGATAAGTACGATCCCATTGCCATTTACTTTGTTGTTTTGGGTTAGAGTTTATACATCCTTTCTGTGTTTCCTGTCTAGAGAAGATTCTTTAGCATTTGTTGGAGAGCTGTTTTGGTGGTGCTGAATTCTCTGAGCTTTTGCTTGTCTGTAAAACTTTTGATTTCTCCTTCATATTTGAATGAGATCCTTGCTGGGTACAGTAATCTGGGCTGTAGGGTTTTTTCTTTCATCACTTTAATATGTCCTGCCATTCCCTTCTGGCCTGAAGAGTTTCTATTGAAAGATCAGCTGTTATCCTTATGGGAATCCCCTTGTGTGTTATTTGTTGTTTTTCCCTTGCTGCTTTTAATATTTGTTCTTTGTGTTTGATCTTTGTTAAATTGATTAATATGTGTCTTGGGGTGTTTTGCCTTGGATTTATCCTGTTTGGGACTCTCTGGGTTTCTTGGACTTGGGTAATTATTTCCTTCCCCATTTTAGGGAAGTTTTCAACTATTATCTTCTCAAGAATTTTCTCATGGTCTTTCTTTTTGTCTTCTTCTTCTGGGACTCCTATGATTCAAATGTTGGGGTGTTTCACACTGTCCCAGAGGTGTCTGAGGTTGTCCTTATTTCTTTTAATTCTTTTTTCTTTTTTCCTCTCTGTTTCATTTATTTCTACCATTCTATCTTCTACCTCACTTATCCTATCTTCTGCCTCTGTTATTCTGGTTGGTTCCCTCCAAAGTGTTTTTGATCTCATTTATTGCATTATTCATTATATATTGACTCTTTTTTATTTCTTCTAGGTCCTTGTTAAACCTTTCTTGCATCTTCTTGATCCTTGTCTCCAGGCTATTTATCTGTAATTCCAATTTGTTTTCAAGATTTTGGATCATTTTCACTATTATTATTCGGAATTCTTTATCAGATAGATTCCCCATCTCTTCCTCTTTTGTTTGGTTTGGTGGGCATTTATCCTGTTCCTTTACCTGCTGGGTATTTCTCTGCCTTTTCATCTTGTTTATATTGCTGTGTTTGGGTTGGCCTTTCTTTATTCTTGAAGTTGGTGGTTCCTCTTTATTGTGGAGGTTCCTCCCTGTGGGTGGGATTGGACAGGTGGCTTGTCAAGGTTTTCTGGTTAGGGAAGCTTGTGTTGGTGTTCTGGTGGGTGGGGCTGGATTTCTTCTTTCTGAAGTGCAATGAAGTGTCCAGTAATAAGTTTTGAGATGTCTATGGGTTTGGTGTGACTTTGGGTAGCCTGTATGTTGAGGCTCAGGGTGATGTTCCTGTGTTGCTGGAGAATTTGCATGGTGTATTGCTCTGGAGCTTGTTGGTCCTTGGGTGGTGCTTGGTTTCAGTGTAGGTATGGAGGTGTTTGATGAGCTCCTATTGATTAATGTTCCCTGGATTCAGGAATTCTCTGGTGTTCTCAGGATTTGGACTTAAGCCTCCTGCTTCTGGTTTTCAGTGTTATTCTCTTACAATAAGCTCAAGACTTCTCCATCTATACAGCACCAATGATAAAACATCTAGGTTAATGATGAAAAGTTTCTCCACAGTGAGGGGCACCCAGAGAGGTACACAGAGTTACATGGAGAAGAGAAGAGGGAGGAGGGAGATAGAGGTGACCAGGAGGAGAAGAGGGGGAATCAAAAGGGGAGAGAGCGAGCTAGCCAGTAATCACTTCCCTATGTGTTCTCCACAGTCCGGATCCCTCAGAGATGTTCACAGAGTTACACAGAGAAGAGAAGAGGAAGGAAGGAGACAGAGGTGGCCAGGAAAATAAAAGGGGGAATCAAAAGGAGAGAGACAGATCCAGCCAGTAATCAGTTCCCTAAGTGTTCTCCACAGCCTGGAACAAACAAAGAGATTCACCTAGTTTGG
>NW_011494928.1:3959277-3960237 GCF_000754665.1 Bison bison bison
CCTCCCAGCATCAGAGTCTTTTCCAATGAGTCAACTCTTCACATGAGGTGGCCAAAGTACTGGAGTTTTAGCTTTAGCATCATTCTTTCCAAAGAACACCCAGGACTGATATCCTTTAGAATGGACTGGTTGGTCTCCTTGCAGTCCAAAAGACTCTCAAGAGTCTTCTCCAACACCACAGTTCAAAAACATCAATTCTTTGGCGCTCAGCTTTCTTCACAGTCCAACTCTCACATCCATACATAACTACTGGGAAAACCATAGCCTTGACGAGATGGACCTTTGTTGGCAAAGTAGTGTCTCTGCTTTTCAATATGCTATCTAGGTTGGACATAACTTTCCTTCCAAGGAGTAAGTGTCTTTTAATTTCATGGCTGCAATCACCATGTGCAGTGATTTTGGAGTCCCCAAAAATAAAGTCTGATACTGTTTCCACTGTTTCTCCATCTATTTCCCTTCCTATGTAGTCGGTGCTAACTACAGGGTTTTAATCTATTGCACCTGTCTCTTCCAAAGCGGTTCCCTCTGTTTATGTTAGCTTATTCTGTTTGCTGGTCTCTTCAGTGTGTAATTTCTGCCCTGACACAAGGGGCGTGGTGGTGGTCACTTTTTTTTAGGCTCGCTTGTTCAGTCGTGCTTTAGGGAGGGAGGAACACTGAAAACAAATATCACTGGCATGTGTTCACAGTGATTCAGCCACACTGGGTTTGCCCCCGCTCACGGCGTGTGTGCTTTCCCAGTCTACACTGCTCAGACTCTAGGTTGCTCTGCCAGGAACTGTCTGATGCAGGCCCTGGTTTGCATGCACTTTCCAGGTCTAAGCTGCTCAGGTTGAGGTTCTCGGGAACTCCACAAAGGCGCAGACTTGGTTGGGGCTGCGTTTTGCGCCCGTCCCAGGTCTGAGCAGCTCAGGTGACCAGGTCCTTGGCGTGCATAGTCGCCCCCAGTTGAAGGCTGCAA
>NW_011494928.1:3960337-3961128 GCF_000754665.1 Bison bison bison
AATCAAAAGGAGAGAGACAGATCCAGCCAGTAATCAGTTCCCTAAGTGTTCTCCACAGCCTGGAACAAACAAAGAGATTCACCTAGTTTGGTAGAGAAGAAAAGGGGGAGAGGGGAGATAGAGGCAACTTGGTGGAGAAAAAGTAGAGTCAAAAGGGGGAGACAGCAATCAGGCCAATGATCTCGCTCCCAAGTAAAAATGGGTACTGAAGATTGGGTTCTTAAAGGTAAAAAGTTGATAACAAATACCAAAAAGCAAAGATTAAAAATCTTGAGTAGAGGTTAAATTCTCAAGGATACAATATTAAAAACAAAACAAAACAAAACAAAAAAACCCCCAAAACAAAAAACAAACAAAAACCCCCCACAAAGTCACAGAAATTATTATTATATATATATATATTTATATATATGAAGTTTGCTTTAAAAATAGGGTCTTTCTTTCTTTTTTTTTTTTGCAAGGTAATGGTTATAAAAATGAAAATTGAAGGAGTAATGGGGACTTAAAAATAACAAAAAAAATTTAATTTAAAAAATGATAATAGTAAAAATATATCTACGACTTTCTCTGGAGCTGTTGCGGACAGTGTGTGGTCAGTTCATTTGCAGATAGTTCCTTGGTCTGGCTTGTACTTCTCTCGGTCTATAGGCCCCTTCCTATGTTTGGTTCAGTTCAGTTCAGTCGCTCAGTCATGTCCGACTCTTTGCGACCCCATGAATTGTAGCACTCCAGGCCTCCCTGTCCATCACCAACTCCCAGAGTTCACTCAAACTCACGTCCATCGAGTCGGT
>NW_011494928.1:3961532-3961938 GCF_000754665.1 Bison bison bison
TGGTTAGCAACGAAGTTTGCTTGCAGTTTGGTATAGGATGCCTCTCTGGGGCCGCGATTGCCCCCTTCTGGCTCTGGCTGCCTTCGCCTGCCTGTCTCCAGCGGGGGATGGGCTGGTCCACAGACGGGTAGCTCTGCTCAGTCCTTTGTTCTGTGAGCGTGCCTGGCAGTGGTTAGGGCTTTTCGAGGTATCACAGGATAGCTATCCCACAGTCTGGGTTGCTAGCTCAAGCTAGTTCCCTCAGATTGCCCCCAGGGCATTCAGGCCCGGTCCTTATCCTAAGTAATGCCGCCTGCTCCTCCCTGTCCCTCCCCCACTTGCTAGTGGGTGATGCGAGCATCTGGGCTGTTGCACGTCTGGGAGTTGCTGTTGGGCACATAATCTGTGGGTTTTAATTATTTATATA
>NW_011494928.1:3962038-3966799 GCF_000754665.1 Bison bison bison
CACACACACACACACAGTTATTTTGCCCTCTGAGATTCCAAGGCTCACCACAGACCCGCCAGAGAGAGTGTTTCCTGGTGTTTGGAAACTTTTCTGTTTTTTAAGACTCCCTTCTCAGGATGGATCTCCATCCCTACCTCTTTTGCCTCTCTTTTTATCTTTTATATTTTGTCCTACCTCCTTTCGAAGACAATGGCTGCTTTTCTGGGTGTCTGATGTCCTCTGCCAGCATTCAGAAGTTTTTCTGTGGAATTTGCTTGGTGCTCAAATGTTCTTTCAATGAATTTGTGGGGGAGAAAGTGGTCTCCTCATCATATTCCTCCACCATCTTAGGACTGCTTCCAGTTCTGATTTTTAATTTGCTATCCTGTTGTTCCTGTAAGGACATATGAATTTGTGAGACCACATATCTTGGTGTTTGGCTCTGAAAAATTGGTCATCACATTCAGATAACCTGTAAGTTCTGGGGTTTGTTTGTTTTTTGGTCTCCTTTGAAAATATGCTTGTTGTTTATTGTGTACATGGTGTTAGGGTGCCAGGCAGGTGGTTGAACTGGGAGGGAATTGTGTTGAATGTTGCAGTATGAAAGACCTGTACAAATTTTTATTAAAATTGGTTGCTTTGAACTGAGCTTTTATGGTGTCTTAAGGTTCCTAAGCTGAGCTGATACATATTCCCCATGTCACCCTGCAGCCCCATGTAGGCCAAGACTTCTAAGATGGTAGATTCAAAATGAAATTATTTTCCTCCCTTGAACTTGGCTGGTGCAAATTGCCTGTACCACACAGCCTGTGTTAGCCTCTATGACAAGGAGTTGTGGAGTTGTGATGCAGACAAGCCTTGTTCCCTATTAGTTTATGGTCCCCCTTAGGGATGAATACCAAAACTTAATCGCTTAATATCCCTTCTGCATGATAGTAGTGCTTCTGGGGAGCACACTGGGTAAGAACTCTGGCTCTGGAGTCAGACAGATGCAGGAAAAGCCCAGCTTTTCCACTTCTAGCTGTGTGACCTCAGGCTGTTTAGCATTTCTTTCCAGCAGTTTCCTTCTCTGTAAAATGGGATTTTGATATTCCTACTCAGTAATGCTGCTGGGAGAGTCAAATAAAATACAATTGCGAAGTGGGATGGTTGCAGGGGAACCCCTGATTCACGTCAGTTATTATCACAGCGTCTAGCGCCCAGTGCTGTGATAATAGGTGCTTGGCAACTGAACACATTTCTCTGGTGGGTTCATGCTTTTTAGTCTTGATCTCTAAGACTATACTTCTTGTCAATGGAGGGTGTAATTTTCTTGGTTCTGTCTTGCTGCAGCAAAATTTTGAAGTGACAGATGGACCAATGTTACAGCTCAGTTTTATTTGTCAAGCAAAGGAAAATACATCCTCAAGGCGCGAGAGCGGGCTGACCCAAAAGACGCGAAGAGAAGGGAGGCAAGAGGCTCAATTTTGGCTCTTCCTTTTATATGTTTTTTTTTCTCCTCCCCATGAGCCTGCCCTATGTAAACTGGGCTAGCCAGGAGAGGTGTTTGCTTCAACTGAGGTTCTCACTCTGGTCCTCAGACCTTTCTTTCTTCTATTTTCGTGGGCTTTTCCCTTCTTTGTCTTTTAGCCACCACCATTCTGGACTCCTTTTTCCTATTCTAACTACCTAAAACTTCTCAAAGGCAGAGATTGTTTCTTCCGTACCGTCTCTGGGCTGTCTCTTCCTGCACAGTGCCCAGTATAAAGAAGGTGTTCAACAGATACGTGGTGGAAAGCAAAAGTCTAATCCTAATTTAGGTGTTCTATTACAGAAATGATTTCATATCTCTGGGTCTCAGTTTCTTCACTGGAAAAATCGATGCCATGTGCTTGATTCCAGAATATGATCTGCAGGAGGTTTTCAGTCAAAAATAACAAAACAAACACATAGATTAGAAAAACAAACAAATAACAGTTTTCCTGACTTAGCTAGCATTTTTGAGCTAGTTGACTAGCAGGATCTGACATCATTGTTAGGGACCAGGATGAGCTGGATATCTCATATACAGCATGGGATTTGAGCTAGTCAAGTCTGATTTCAATAAAAGTCTATGAAAAAGCCACAAAGGGCACAATGAAGGAAATTAAAGCAGACATGATGAGGGACTTTCATGGTGGTCTATTGGTTAAGACTCTGTGCTCCTAATGCAGGGCTCTCAAGTTTGAGGCTCTGATTAGAGGAATAGATCCCACATACTGCAATTAAGAGTTCACATGCTGCAACTAAAAATCCTGTGAGTCACAACTGAAGGTTCCGAATGCCACAACTAAGATCCAGTATAGTGAAACAAAGTAAATAAATACATTAATTAATAAAAAATAAAACTTAAAAAATATAATAGGTATGATGAAAACTTAGTAGTCATATTTTAAAAATCATGGTTTGCCATCATATTAAAAAAAACTAAGGTGACCTATATGCCACGTTGTATGGATCTACTGCCATTTGTGTCTTCATTAGCCATTTAGGTTATTTTCAGTCTTTGCCTATTGACATCAGTCTGTTTCATTATCTTCACTGAATTATCACTGCCTGAAATTACCTCCTTCATCTGTTGGGGGGGTGTTTGCCTCCTCTCTTCTCCCCTAGCTGGAACCTCTTCCAGTTCTCCACTTTTTCTGTAGGGTTGCCATCCCCTGGGGAGAAGGCACTGGTGACCCACTCCAGTACTCTTGCCTGGAAAATCCCATGGATGGAGGAGCCTTGTAGGCTGCAGTCCATGGGTCGCTAAGAGTCAGACACATCTGAGTGACTACACTTTCACTTTTCACTTTCCTGCATTGGAGAAGGAAATGTCAACCCACTCCAGTATTCTCACCTGAAGAATCCCAGGGACGGGGGAGCCTGGTTGGTTGCCTTCTCTGGGGTCGCACAGAGTGGGACATGTGGTGCGACTTAGCAGCAGCAGCAGCAGTCATCCCCTGGAGTAGGAAATGGCAACCCACTCCAGTATTCTTGCCTGGAGAATTCCATAGACAGAGGAACCTGGCAGGCTACAGTCCACGGGATCACAAAGACTTGGACACAACCTCACATCCAAGGAGCGGTGGCTGCGCTGGTGCAGGAGGGCTGAGAGGAGCTACTCCATGTTCAAGGTCAGGAGGGGTGTCTGTGAGGAGATACCCCTTGTCCAAGGTAAGGAGCAGCGGCTGCGCTTTACTGGAACAGCCGTGAAGAGATACCCCACATCCAAGGTAAGAAAAACCCAAGTAAGACGGTAGGTGTTGTGAGAGGGCATCAGAAGGCAGACATACTGAAACCATAATCACAGAAAACTAGCCAATCTGATCACATGGACCACAGCCTTGTCTAACTCAATCAAACCAAGCCATGCCGTGTGGGGCCACCCAAGACCAATGGGTCATGGTGGAGAGGTCTGACAGAATGTGGTCCACTGGAGAAGGGAATGGCAAACCACTTTAGTATTCTTGCCTTGAGAACCCCATAAACAGTATGAAAAGGCAAAATGATAGGATACTGACAGGGGAACTCCCTGGGTCGGTAGGGGCCCAATATGCTACTGGAGATCAGTGGGGAAATAACTCCAGAAAGAATGAAGGGATGGAGCCAAAGCAAAAACAATATCCAGTTGTGGATGCCACTGGTGATAGAAGCAAAGTCTGATGCTGTAAAGAGCAATATTGCATAGGAACCTGGA
This sequence comes from Bison bison bison, assembly GCF_000754665.1. NCBI lineage: Eukaryota > Metazoa > Chordata > Mammalia > Artiodactyla > Bovidae > Bison > Bison bison. The sequence goes on from NW_011494928.1 coordinate 3,965,721, forward strand.
ATGCTAGGTCCATGAATCAAGGCAAATTGGAAGTGGTCAAACAGGGGATGGCAAGAGTGAACGTCGACATTCTAGGAGTCAGCGAACTGAAATGGACTGGAATGGGTGAATTTAACTCAGATGACCATTATATCTACTACTGCGGGCAGGATTCCTTAGAAGAAATGGAGTAGCCATCATGGTCAACAAAAGAGTCCGAAATGCAGTACTTGGATGCAATCTCAAAAATGACTGAATGATCTCTGTTTGTTTCCAAGGCAAACCATTCAATATCACAGTAATCCAAGCTTATGCCCCAACCAGTAATGCTGAAGAAGCTGAAGTTGAATGGTTCTATGAAGACCTACAAGACCTTTTAAAACTAACACTCAAAAAAGATGTCTTTTCATTATAGGGGACTGGAATGCAAAAGTAGGAAGTCAAGAAACACCTGGAGTAACAGGCAAATTTGGCCTTGGAGTACAGAATGAAGCAGGGCAAAAGCTAATAGAGTTTTGCCAAGTGAATGCACTGGTCATAGCAAACACCCTCTTCCAACAACACAAGAGAAGACTACACATGGATGTCACCAGATGGCCAACACCAAAATCAGATTGATTATATTCTCTGCAGCCAAAGATGGAGAAGCTCCATACAGTCAGCAAAAACAAGACCGGGAGCTGACTGTGGCTAAGATCATGAACTCCTTATTGCCAAATTCAGACTTAAATTGAAGAAAGTGGGGAAAACCACTAGACCATTCAGGTATGACCTAAATCAAGTCCCTTATGACTACACAGTGGAAGTGAGAAATAGATTTAAGGGACTAGATCTGATAGAGTGCCTGATGAACTATGGACAGAGGTTCGTGACAGTGTACAGGACACAGGAATCAAGACCGTTCCCATGGAAAAAAATGCGAAAACGCAAAATGAGTGTCTGAGGAGGCCTTACAAAGAGCTGTGAAAAGAAGAGAAGTAAAAAGCAAAGGTGAAAAGGAAAGATATAAACATCTGAATGCAGAGTTCCAAAGAATAGCAAGAAGAGATAAGAAAGCCTTCCTCAGCGATCAATGCAAAGAAATAGAGGAAAACAACAGA
>NW_011494928.1:3967132-3967502 GCF_000754665.1 Bison bison bison
ATCCTGAAAGATGATGCTGTGAAAGTGCTGCACTCAATATGCCAGCAAATTTGGAATACTCAGCAGTGGCCACAGGACTGGAAAAGGTCAGTTTTCATTCCAATCCCAAAGAAAGGCAATGCCGAAGAATGCTCAGACTACCGCACAATTGCACTCATCTCACACGCTAGGAAAGTAATGCTCAAAATTCTCCAAGCCAGGCTTCAGCAATATGTGAACCATGAACTTCCTGATGTTCAAGCTGGTTTTAGAAAAGGCAGAGGAACCAGAGATCAAATTGCCAACATCCTCTGGATCATGGAAAAAGCAAGAGAGTTCCAGAAAAACATCTATTGCTGCTTTATTGACTATGCCAAAGCCTGTGACCTGT
>NW_011494928.1:3967712-3971191 GCF_000754665.1 Bison bison bison
ATTGCCGGGAGAAATATCAATAACCTCAGATATGCAGATGACACCACGCTTATGGCAGAAAGTGAAGAGGAACTAAAAAGCCTCTTGATGAAAGTGAAACAGGAGAGTGAAAAAGTTGGCTTAAAGCTCAACATTCAGAAAGCGAAGATCATGGCATCTGGTCCCATCACTTCATGGGAAATAGATGGGGAAACAGTAGAAACAGTGTCAGACTTTATTTTGGGGGGCTCCAAAATTACTGCAGATGGTGATTGCAGCCATGAAATTACAAGACGCTTACTCCTTGAAAGGAAAGTTATGACCAACCTAGTTAGCATATTCAAAAACAGAGACATTACTTGGCCAATAACGGTATGTCTAGTCAAGGCTATGGTTTTTCCAGTGGTCATATATGGATGTGAGAGTTGGACTGTGAAGAAAGCTGAGTGCCGAAGAATTGATGCTTTTGAACTGTGGTGTTGGAGAAGACTCTTGAGAGTCCCTTGGACTGCAAGGAGATCCAACCAGTCCATCCTAAAGGAGATCAGTCCTGAATGTTCTTTAGAAGGAATGATGTTGAAGCTGAAACTCCCATAATTTGGCTACCTGATGTGAAGAGCTGACTCATTGGAAAAGACCCTGATGCTGGGAGGGATTGGGGGCAAGAGGAGAAGGGAACGACAGAGGAAGAGATGGCTGGATGGCATCACCGACTCGATGGACATGAGTTTGAGTGAACTCCGGGAGTTTGTGATGGAGAGGGAGGCTTGGCATGCTGTGATTCATGGGGTCGCAAAGAGTCGGACACGACTGAGAGACTGAAATGAACTGAACCGAACTGAACTGAAATAACTTAGCATAGCACACACAGCATAGTTCTCCACTTTATCTGCAGTGCTTGACACATGACGGTAACTCAGGAAATGAATAATGCCAGGAATTTCAGTGTTGAGCTGTACTTGGAGCATTCTTGAGTTCAATTATCAGCTTTGGCAATATTAGCTTTGTGACGTTGTGCAAATTGTTTTCATGTCTCTGATTTTCTGTTACTTCATCTATAAATTGAGCATTATCACACTACCTCAGAAGGCTGTGCAATATAAAGGTAGATTATTAACCATGGAAAGCCAGTGCTGACCTAAGTGCCTTATAAGTAATAATTCACTTATTTCTTTAATCAGTTCATCAGCCCCATGAGGAAAATACTATTGTTATCATTCACATCATTTCACAGATACGTGCTAAGTCTCTTCAGTTGTGTCCGACTCTTTGCTACCCTATGGATTGTAGCCTGCCAGGTTCCTCTGCCCATGGGATTTTCCAGGCAAGAATACTGGAGTGGGTTGCCATGCCCTCCTCCAGGAGATCTTCTTTTCTCAGGGATTGAACCTGCATCTCTTAAGTCTTCTGCATTGGCAGGCAGGTTCTTTACCAGTAGTGCCACCTGAGAAGCTCTGGTTCACAGATAAGAAACATTTGAAAATATATATTTATGTGTTTGGCTGTGCCTGGTCTTAGGTGTGGCATATGGGATCTAGTTCCCTGACCAAGGGGTCAAACCTGGCCCCCCTACATTGGGAGTTCAGAGTCTTAGCCACTGGGTCACCAGGAAAGTCCCCAGATGAGGAAATTGTGGCACAAGTTAGTAAGAACAGAATTTCACTTGTACCCAGCTGTTGAGTTTATGAGATTGTTCTCCACATCAGTGTTATTCTGCTTCTCTAGGCTGTTAAGCCAGATATGTGTGAAATGTCCAGCACAGTATCTGACACATACTAGCTTCACAGTAAATATTCATTTCTTTCTTTCTTAAATATAAAGTCACAGAGCAAGATGCCAAATATCTCACCATTTACTTATAATTTCAGGACCATACACACAAAGTTGCAACAGGTAAAATTCAATGGAATTTTGTAGACTGTGATTTGTTGTTGTTGTTTAGTCGTGTCTGATTCTTTGCGACCCCATGGACTGCAGCCTCCAAGGCTCTTCTGTACGTAGAATTTCCCAGGCAAGAATACTGGAGTGGGTTGCCATTTCTTTCTCTGGGGGATCTTCCCAGCCCAGGAATCAAAACTGCATCTCCTGCATTGGCAGGGGGGTTTGTTTTTTTTTTATTTTTTAAACCATCTGAGCCACCAAGGAAGATCATAGACTGCTACACTGCATTATTTTCATCCTCTAGACATTTCAATTTCTTGCATCTCATGAGACCTGATTTAAGCACTTGCAGGATAATAAGTTTTCCAAGTAGATGAGTTTGATTACATACTTTTCCAGTAAATTATGAATTTTTATTCATACTTTGGCCCAAAAGGAGAGTTCCTAGTCCCTTTTAAGGCAAATCTAGGGGCTGGCCTGAGAGTGGTATCTGATCATGAGGGTGTCCAGGTTAGCATTGTAAGCAATTCTCAGGCAACCAGAGGAAACCAAATGATGTTAAATAATCAGCCAGGAGCCTCAGGGAGGGAACAGCTATTTTCTTTTCTTTCTTCCAGCTTTATTGAGATATAATTGACATACAGCACAGTATAAGGTGTACAGCATAATGATTTGACTTCATACATCATGAAATGATTACCACAGTAAGTATAGTGAACATCCACCATTTCATACAGATATAAAATTAAAGAGAAAATATTTTTTCCTTGTGATGAGAACTCAGGATTTCCTCTCAGTAATTTTTATATATAACATACAGCAGTATTAATTATATTAGTGATGCTGTATTGGCGCTGGTAGTAAAGAACTTGCCTGCCAATGCAGGAGACATAAGAGATGCAGGTTTGATCCCTGGGTTGGGAAGATCCCCTGGAGGAGGAAATGGCAATCTACTCCAGTGTTCTCGCCTGGAGAATCCACATGGAAAGAGGAGCCTGGTGGGCTACAGTCCATAGCGTTGCAAAGAGTCAGACATGACTGAAGTGACTTAGCACAACACAGCACGTTGATAATAATACATTACATCCTAACACTTATTTCATAACTGGAAGTTTGTACCTTTTGACTGCCTCATCCAATTCTCCAACCCTCCACCCCTGGGAACAGCCTTTTCTGATATAAACCATAAGCAGTCTGCTGAAAATAACTATTGAGGAACATCCTTGGAGTTACAGGCTGTGAACTCTGTTCATAGCCTATTACTGGGGCGACCGATCTAGGAGAGGCCCACAGATCCAGGGAGGGCGTGGAGGGAGAGAAAGCAGACTGCTGTAGCTCAAGGCAGCACAGATCTGCCTTGGCACAGGGGAGGCAGGTGCAGGAAAGGGACCCAGGCCAGGCCAGCACCCTGGCGGGACTGAACAAGCCACTCCCAGTCTGCTATGAGACCTGGTTGGGGCGGGGGTGGGGGGGCAGATAGCAAAGCAGTGTCTGCCCTCCATCAACTTCCAGTCTCACTGAGGAGCAGCCACAGGAGCCAGCAAGACCAGTGCCTTGTGGGAGGAGAAGGTGGGAGGGAGCCCCGAGCACAGAGCAAGGAAGAGGGGCTGGAACAGGGG
>NW_011494928.1:3971291-3976558 GCF_000754665.1 Bison bison bison
AAAGAGGAGGTAAGTCTTGCTTTTGACAAATCTGTCCCAGGGTGTATGACCCATGCTCAGAGGGCCTCCCATCATTGAATTAATGCTCTGCTCTCACCATCTTGGAATTCTTTTTTTTTTTTTTTTAATTTTTATTTATTTGGCTGTACTGTGTCTTAGCTGCAGCATACGGGGTCTAGTTCCCCAACCATGGTCAAACCCAGGGCCCCTACTTTGGGAGCACAGAGTCTTAGCCACCAGGGAAATCCCTTGAAATTCTTAATAATTAAAAACTAATTATTTCATTGAAGTGCAGTTGATTTACAATGCCGTGTTAGTTTCTGGTGTACAACAAAGTGATTCAGTTATATATATAACTGAATATATACATGTTATAACTGAATATATATATATATATAACTGAGTATATATATATATATATTCTTTTTCATATTATTTACCATTATGATTACAGGATATTGAATATAGTTCTGCATGCTATACAGTAGAACCTTGTCTATCTTTTCCATATATAATGTCATAGTTTGCATCCGCTAATCCTAAACTCCCAATTCATCCTTCCTCCCCCACCCCAAAGGTCCATCACGTCAAGGCTATGGTTTTTCCTGTGGTCATGTATGGCTGTGAGAGTTGGACTGTGAAGAAAGCTGAGCACCAAAGTATTGATGCTTTTGAACTGCGGTGTTGGAGAAGACTCTTGAGAGTCCCATGGACTGCAAGGAGATCCAACCAGTCCATCCTAAAGGAAATCAGTCCTGGATGTTCACTGGAAGGACTGATGTTGAAGCCGAAACTCCAATACTTTGGCACCTGATGCCAAGAGCTGACTCATTTGAAATGACCCTGATGCTGGGAAAGATTGAAGGTGGGAGGAGAAGGGGACAACAGAGGGTGAGATGGTTGGATGGCATCACTGACTTAATGGACATGAGTTTGGGGTGGACTCCGGGAGTTGATGATGGACAGGGAGGCCTGGTGTGGTATGCTTCATGGGGTCACAAAGAGTCGGACACAACTGAGTGACTGAACTGAACTGAACCCCCCACCCCACCCCCACACCAGGCAACCAAACATCTGTTCTCTATGTCTCTGAGTCTGCTTCTGTTTTGAAGATAAGTTTGATTGTGTCATATTTTAGATTCTGCAGAAGTACTTAATAATTTTGAACAAGGGGCTCCACATCTTCATTTTATACTGGGTCCCATAAATTATGTCTTGATCATCTCTAACAGGTTGCTTCCATCATCGGTTATTTTTTTCTCCCAATCAGACTTCTTTTAAAATTCCTCATTTTACCTAAAAATACCAGCTTCTTCCCAGCCCTCTGGACTTCAAACCTTAAGATAGCTGGCCCCCTTGCCTCCACCCTCCATGCCCAGTTGATTGCCAAGACCTAAGGAACATCTCTTCATGCACTTCACACCCTCCTGCTCCACACTATTTCCAGACCCATACACTGAGCCCAGGCCTATCTTGCCCTGTGTCTAGATTCTCTAGAGCCTTGCTGCTTTGTGTAGTCTTGGGGACCATCAGTATTAGCATAACATGGGAGCTTGTTGGAAATGCAAAACCTTAGGCTCCACCCTATGTGTACATTTTGACAAAATACTTCGATGACTCCTCTGCACTTTACTGTATGAGAAGCCTAGTCAGTGGAGTCTGGCTATATATTAGAATCACATGCTGCTGCGGCTGCTAAGTCGCTTTGTTGTGTCCTACTCTGTGCGACCCCATAGACGGCAGCCCACCAGGCTCCCCTGTCCCTGGGATTCTCCAGGCAAGAACACTGGAGTGGGTTGCCATTTCCTTCTCCAATGCATGAAAGGGAAAAGTGAAGTCGCTCAGTCATGTCTGACTCTATCGACCCCATGGACTGCAGCCCACCAGGCTCCTCCACCCATGGGATTTTCCAGGCGAGAGTACTGGAGTGGTGTGCCATTGCCTTCTCCTAGAATCACATGGGGAGATGTAAAAACTACCAATGATTGGGTCCTAACCTTAGAAATCCTATTTAATTTTAATTTTATTGGAATATAGTTGATTTACAATTTCATGTTAATTTCATGGGTACCACAAAGTATTTCAGTTTCACATATGCATATATTCATTCTTTTTCAGATTTTTTCTCATATAAATTATTATAGAATATTGAGTTCCCTGTGCTATACAGTAAGTCCTTGTTGATTATCTAACTTATAGAGAGTAGTGTGTAAGCACCTAATTTATCCCTCCCCCAACCCATGTTTAGGAACTAAAAAGCCTCTTGATGAAAGTGAAAGTGGAGAGAGAAAAAGTTGGCTTAAATCTCAACATTCAGAAAACGAAGATCATGGCATCTGGTCCCATCACTTCATGGGAAATAGATGGGGAAACAGTGGAAACAGTGTCAGACTTTATTTTTTTGGGCTCCAAAATCACTACAGATGGTGACTGCAGCCATGAAATTAAAAGATGCTTACTCCTTGGAAGGAAAGTTATGACCAACCTACATAGCATATTGAAAAGCAGAGACATTACTTTGCCAACAAAGGTCCGTCTAGTCAAGGCTATGGTTTTTCCAGTGGTCATATATGGATGTGAGAGTTGGACTGTGAAGAAGGCTGAGCGCCGAAGAATTGATGCTTTTGAACTGTGGTGTTGGAGAAGACTCTTGAGAGTCCCTTGGACTGCAAGGAGATCCAACCAGTCCATTCTGAAGGAGATCAGCCCTGGGATTTCTTTGGAAGGAATGATGCTAAAGCTGAAACTCTAGTACTTTGGCCACCTCATGCGAAGAGTTGACTCATTGGAAAAGATTCTGATGCTGGGAGGGGTTGGGGGTAGGAGGAGAAGGGGACCACAGAGGATGAGATGGCTGGATGGCATCACTGACTCTATGGACGTGAGTCTGAGTGAACTCCGGGAGTTGGCGATGGACAGGGAGGCCTGGCCTGCTGCGATTCATGGGGTTGCAGAGTCGGACATGACTGAGCGACTGAACTGAACTGAACCATAAGTTTGTTTTTGATATCTAGAAGCCTGTTCGGAGAAGGCAATGGCACCCCACTCCAGTACTCTTGCCTGGAAAATCCCATGGACTGAGGAGCCTGGTAGGCTGCAGTCCATGGGGTCGCTACAGTCGGACACGACTGAGCGACTTCACTTTCACTTTTCACTTTCATGCATTGGAGAAGGAAATGGCAACCCACTCCAGTATTCTTGCCTGGAGAATCCCAGGGACAGAGAAGCCTAGTGGGCTGCTGTCTATGGGGTCGCACAGAGTCGGATACGACTGAAGCGACTTGGCAGCAGCAGCAGTAGCAGAAGCCTGTTTCTATTTTACAAATAAGTTCATTTATTTCATACTTTAAAATTAGATTCCACATATGAGTGATGTCATATGATATTTGTTTTTCTTTGTTTGACTTCACTTAATATGATAATCTCTGGGTCCATCCATATTGCTGCAAATGGCATTATTTCATTCTTTTTGTGGCTGAGTGATATTCCGTTGTATATATGTACCACATCTTCTTTATCCATTCCTCTATTGATGGACAGTCAGGTTGCTTCCAAGTCCTGGCTAATGTAAGTAGTCCCGCAATGAACATTGGGGTGCATGTATTTTTTTGAATTATGGTTTCCTTTGGATATATGCTCAGGAGAAGGATTCCTGGATCACATGTTAACTCTATTTTCAGTTTTTAAAGGAACCTCCATACTGTTCTCCATAGTGGCTGTACCAATTTACATTTCCACCGACGGTGTGGGAGGGTTCTCTTTTCTCCATACCCTCTCTAGCATTTATTGTTTGTGGACTTTTTGATGATGGCCATTCTGACTGCTGTGAGGTGGTACTCCTTTGTAATTTTGATTTGCATTTCTCTGATAATTAGTGATGTAGAGCATCTTTTCATATGCTTTCTGGCCATATGTCTTCTTTGGGGAAATTTCTATGAAATCTTGATTTAATTAGTTAGAGGTACTAGGCAGCATTCTTGCCTGGAGAATCCCAAGGATGGAGGAGCCTGGTAGGCTGCTGTCTATGGGGTCGCACAGAGTCAGACACGACTGAAGCCACTTAGCAGCAGCAGCAGCAGTATGTATTTTTAAAAAAAAATTTTCCCACTTGTTTTCGCTATCTATTGCTTAGTGGTTTCAAAGAACATGCATTTATTATCTCACAGTGTCTGTATTCATGAGTCCAGACACAGCTCAGCTGGAGCCTCTGCTTCAGGGTCTCTCACAAAGTTGCAATCAAGGTGTTGGCCCAAAGTCTCTCAGAAGGCTTCAGTCAAGGTCAACTGAGCAAGGTCCACTTCCAAGACGAAAGTCACACTCCTTTCTAACCCATTTGCAAATGACACTCCATTATTTTTGCATATTCTATTCACTAGAAACAAGTTACCCAGTCCAGCCCACAGTAGAAGGGAGAGGATTACAGAGGGACATGACCACCAGGAAGTGGGAATCATTGAGAGCTGTCTTTGAAATCTGCCTACCCCTCCTCCCAGGTGATTCCAGCATGTACCAGGGTTAAGAACCATTGCTCTAGAACAAGGATGCAAAGAAGTTCATCCGTTATCTCAACTTAAAAAAAAATAATTTTCCTTATTTATTTTTGGCTGTGCTGGATCTTCATCACTGCTCAGGCTTCTCTCTAGTTGCGGCGGGAAGGGGCTCCTTTTCATTGTGGTGCGCAGGTTTCTCATTGCTGTGGCTTCTCTTGTTGTGGAGCACAGCCTCCAGAGCCCTGGGGCTTCAGGAGTTGCGGTTCCCAGGTTCTGGAGCTCAGGCTCAATAGTTGTGGCACACAGGCTTAGTTCAGTTCACAGCATGTGGGACCTTCCTGGATCAGGTATTGAACTCATGACTCTTGGGTTGGCAGGTGGATTCTTTACCACTGAGCCACCACGGAAACCCCATTATCGCAACTTGATTGAAGATTAATGAATCTAGAGTGATGAAAGGGATTTTGAGGCTATATTTGGGCTCTAAGGGAGCAGGGTGGTAGTTGAGCAGTAACATCTGCCAAGGTCAAGGCATGTGGCAAATGTGGGCAATGCCATCCTTAGTCTATACTCTACCAAGCCAAATACAGACTCTGGGGGTAGTCTGAAAACTCCAGTCTCCCCTCATCCAACAGCAATAATTTTAAAAACTTGTTTGCAATATCAATTACTCTAAGCCCAGTTGTATTTGTTTCCTCATAATACTATGTACATGCTAACTCACTTCAGTCATGTCCGACTCTTTGCGACCCTATGGACTACAGTCCACCAGGCTCC
>NW_011494928.1:3976952-3980462 GCF_000754665.1 Bison bison bison
AGTCCTGGGAGTTAACATATTGGATTTTATTTGGCTTCCCCCAGCCCCAGAGATAGAAAGTCCTCATTAGCTGGTGCAGCTGGGCTTCCAGGCAAATTTAGGGACAAACCAACCAATCAAGTTTAAGTGGGAAAGAGTGGGGAGGGGTTTGAGGGGAAAGAACATTACCCATAATTCTCTGAGGTGGTTTTCTACCTCTTGCTTGCAACCCACTTGGGGAACTTCAGTGTCTGTGAGCGTGGCCTAGCCTCAAAGCTCAACTTTCTCCCCTTCGCTCCATCTGCTTCAGACCCCACTCCCAGGGCCCATCTCTGACTCTGCTGTAACCAAGATCAACCCTACCTCTGATATTTTAAATAACTTTCTTACCTCCGGAGCCTGTAGTCTGGGCCCTGATCTCTCGGTTACACTTTGTTTGTCAGTGTTTATTAATAGGGCTTGTCCAGTGTAAGAACCCATTTTATGCTTGCTTAGAGAGGAAGTTTTGATGTTTTTTTTGTTTTTTTTTTTTTAACTGGAAATGGCAGAGATACAATAGGGTCAGAGGAACTTGTCAGACTTGGGGTTCCTGTGTACAGTTGTTCAGGTTGTGGACTGCACAAGGGCACCACATCTTAAGGAAGCACCATCCCCATGGCATTGTATGTGAAATACATGTCATTTACATACTCACCTACATGAGATCTGCAGGTAGGTAAGATAGTTTCAGCTAAGTCCTGGAGCAGTGAGCAAGAATCCCCTCTTTAATAAAGCCACTTTGGCCCTGAACAAGCTCAGGAGAATATGTGCACACAAGTGCAATCTGTGCCCTGACCCAACCACTCCCTGCCTCCTTAATGGCTGCTTCTCTCACCTATGACTCTCAGAGGCATGTTCCTGTCCCCCTACTCTCCAATTCCAGCCTTTCTAAGATGGCAGGATGACCACTTGGGCTGGAACACTCCTTCAGAGTGGCCACGACCAGGGTTACTGAGCACGGCAGAGGGCATTCACCTTTGTTCCTATTTCCAGGGCCTATTACTTAGGGTTGTTCAGGTTGTACTCTGATATCTGTATCTACGTATCTACATCTACAGATACTTATTTATTTGCTTATTTTTCTTGAGTTCTGCAAGGCTTGAAGGATCTTAGTTCCCCAGCCAGGAAATGAACTCAGGCCTGTGGCAGTGAAAGTGCTGACCCCCAACTGCTAGACCACCAGGGAATTCCCTAATTCACACGAAGGTGCTGTGTAGTCTCGGATGTCCCTGGACAGTGTTTCACTCAGCTCTCAGCTCTGCTTGTTATCCGCACTGCTGTTGAGGGGGTTTCTCTGTGTGGTGGGGAAGATGGCTGTGGGGAGCCTAAGTCTCTCATTCTCCCGGCATAACTCTACAGGCCTAAGGCCAGCCTCCAGCTACCCCACTGCAGCCCGGGAAGAGCACAGATGGGCCTGCTGTGGTCACGGGACTGCCTCAGGCCTATCCCTGTGTGAGGGAGCTGGGGAGCACTGATTGGCCAGCCTGAGATCACGTGGCCACTTTTGTGGTCAGGAGAGTGGGTGTGTCTTACTGGAAGAAGAGGCACCCTTGCTGGGAGTTAAACCCGTGTACCTCTCAGCTCACCATTCCACAGAAACGTACTGAGCCCCAGTATGTGCCAGGCACTGTGCTAAGCTCCCTCTTCCTCAACCTGCAGCTTATGGTGAGTCCTCAAATTTACTGGCTCACAAGGGCTTCCCTGGTGGCTGGGTAGTGAAGAATCCGCCTGCTAGTGCAGGAGATACAAGTTCGATCTGTGGTCTGGGAAAATCCCACATGGCAGAGAAATTAAGCCCGAGTACTGCGACCACTGGGTCTGTGCTCTGGAGCCTGGGCTCCACAACTACTGAAGCCTGAGCACTCTAGAGCCATGCTCAGCAACAAGAGAAGCCAGTGCAAACAGAAGCCTGCACGTGGCAGCTAGAGCCTCCGCTCTCTGTGACTAGAGAAAAGTCCGTGAAGCAATGAAGACCCAGCACCATCAACAATAAATAAAATAAATCAATAAAACTTTTTTTTTTTTTAAGTTACTATGTCATCAACACCCTTCACTCTCACGTCTGACATGACAAAATTCCAACTTCGTATCCATCTCACAGACGTGACTTTTTTGCTTCTTACTGGAGAGAATGATACAGCGGTGGAGGTTGACGTCATTGCAAATTCGTGATTTCTAATCTCAGCTGGATCCTCAGTGCAGCTTGACAACTTTTCTCTTTGTTCTAGAATAACTCTTCTGATTCATTCACTCATGCATACTATGTCATTGGATTTGTACATTAGAAAGACCACTCTGGAACCTAATAGTTTGAGGGTGGGCATATAGAAATTGATGATACCTGTTGCAATTTGGGACTCTATAAATGGGCCATCAGATCAGATCAGGTCAGATCAGTCGCTCAGTCATGTCCAACTCTTTTCGACCCCATGAATCGCAGCACGCCAGGCCTCCCTGTCCATCACCAACTCCCGGAGTTCACTCAGACTCAAGTCCATCGAATCAGTGATGCCATCCAGCCATCTCATCCTCTGTCGTCCCCTTCTCCTCCTGCCCCCAATCCCTCCCATAATCAGAGACTTTTCCAATGAGTCAACTCTTTGCATGAGGTGGCCAAAGTACTGGAGTTTGGCATCATTCCTCCCAAAGAAATCCCAGGGCTGATCTCCTTCAGAATGGACTGGTTGGATCTCCTTGCAGTCCAAGGGACTCTCAAGAGTCTTCTCCAACACCACAGTTCAAAAGCATCAATTCTTCAGTGCTCAGCCTTCTTCACAGTCCAACTCTAACATCCATACATCACCACAGGAAAAACCATAGCCTTGACTAGACGAACCTTTGTTGGCAAAGTAATGTCTCTGCTTTTGAATATGCTATCTAGGTTGGTCATAACTTTCCTTCCAAGGAGTAAGCGTCTTTTAATTTCATGGCTGCAGTCACCATCTGCAGTGATTTTGGAGCCCAGAAAAATAAAGTCTGACACTGTTTCCACTGTTTCCCCATCTATTTGCCATGAAGTGGTGGGACCGGATGCCATGATCTTCATTTTCTGAATGTTGAGCTTTAAGCCAACTTTTTCACTCTCCACTTTCATCTTCATCAAGAGGCTTTTTATTTCCTTTTCACTTTCTGCCATAAGCATGGTGTCATCTGCATATCTGAGGTTATTGATATTTCTCCCAGCAATCTTGATTCCAGCTTGTGTTTCTTCCAGTCCAGCATTTCTCATGATGTACTCTGCATATAAGTTAAATAAGCATGGTGACAATATACAGCCTTGACGTACTCCTTTTCCTATTTGGAACCAGTCTTTGTTCCATGTCCAGTTCTAACTGTTGCTTCCTGACCTGCATACAGATTTCTCAAGAGGCAGATCAGGTGGTCTGGTATTCCCATTCTCTTTCAGAATTTTCCACAGTTTATTGTGATCCACACAGTCAAAGGCTTTGGCATAGTCAATAAAGCAGAAATAGAGGTTTTTCTGGAACTCTC
>NW_011494928.1:3980778-3981188 GCF_000754665.1 Bison bison bison
ATTGATCACTGAGGAAGGCTTTCTTATCTCTTCTTGCTATTCTTTGGAACTGTGCATTCAGATGTTTATATCTTTCCTTTTCTCCTTTGCTTTTCACTTCTCTTCTTTTCACAGCTATTTGTAAGGCCTCCTCAGACAGCCATTTTGCTTTTTTGCATTTCTTTTCCATGGGGATGGTCTTGATCCCTGTCTCCTGTACAATGTCATGAACCTCATTCCATAGCTCATCAGGCACTCTATCTATCAGATCTAGGCCCTTAAATCTATTTCTCACTTCCCCTGTATCATCATAAGCGATTTGATTTAGGTCATACCTGAATGGTCTAGTGGTTTTCCCTACTTTCTTCAATTTCAGTCTGAATTTGGCAATAAGGAGCTCATGGTCTGAGCCACAGTCAGCTCCTGGTCTT
>NW_011494928.1:3981582-3997866 GCF_000754665.1 Bison bison bison
TTTGCATTCCAGTCCCCTATAATGAAAAGGACATCTTTTTTTGGGTATTAGTTCTAAAAGGTCTTGTAGGTCTTCATAGAACCATTCAACTTCAGCTTCTTCAGCGTTACTGGTTGGGGCATAGACTTAGATTACCGTGATATTGAATGGTGTGCCTTGGAAACGAACAGAGATCATTCTGTCATTTTTGAGATTGCATCCAAGTACTGCATTTCGGACTCTTTTGTTGACCATGATGGCCACTCCATTTCTTCTGAGGGATTCCTGCCTGCAGTAGTAGATACAATGGTCATCTGAGTTAAATTCACCCATTCCAGTCCATTTCAGTTCGCTGATTCCTAGAATGTCAACATTCACTCTTGCCATCTCTTGTTTGACCACTTCCAATTTGCCTTGATTCATGGACCTGACATTCCAGGTTCCTATGCAATAGTGCTCTTTACAGCATCGGACCTTGGTTCTATCACCAGTCACATCCACAGCTGGGTATTCTTCTTGCTTTGGTTCCATCCCTTCATTCTTTCTGGAGTTATTTCCCCACTGATCTCCAGTAGCATATTGGGCCCCTACCGACCCAGGGAGTTCCCTGGTCAGTATCCTATCATTTTGCCTTTTCATACTGTTTATGGGGTTCTCAAGGCAAGAATACTAAAGTGGTTTGCCATTCCCTTCTCCAGTGGACTCATACTTCTACTTAAAGTCTGTTGGGCCTCTTTATAGCTTATAGAATAAAGTCTAACCTGTTTACTAGTTTGATCACAGAGCGTGGCCCCTCCCTCTCACTACTGGCCTTAGCTCCTTGGCCTTCTATCTTCCTATTTTCTGACCTATGAACTCTCAGCTTGTTTCCTTAACTCACCCCTGCTGTTAATGCTTCTGGGTCTTCATTTACACCGTTGTTTCTGCCTGAGTGTTTGTCTTACTTTCTTCCATGAGTAAATTCTTTTTAAAAATTTTATTTATTTATTTTTGGCTGCACTGGGTCTTCACTGCTGCGCAGGCTTTTCTCTAGTTGTGAAGAACGGGGCCTACTCTTTGCTGCAGGGCACGGGCTTCTCCGTGCGGAGGCTTCTCTTGTTGCAGAACACGGGCTTCTCCGTGCTGAGGCTTCTCTTGCTTCAGGGCACGGGCTTCTCCGTGCTGAGGCTTCTCTTGTGCAGGGCACGGGCTTCTCCGTGCGGAGGCTTCTCTTGCTTCAGGGCACAGGCTTCTCCGTGCTGAGGCTTCTCTTGTTGCAGGGCACGGGCTTCTCCGTGCGGAGGCTTCTCTGCTGCAGGGCACCGGCTCTAGGGTGCATAGGCTTCAGTAGTTGCGGCATGTGGACTCAGTAGTTGCGTTTCCCGGGCTCTAGAGTGCAGGGTCAGTAGTTGTGGCGCACAGGTTTAGTTGCTCCACGACATGTGGAATCTTCCCGGATCAGGGCTCAAAGCCATGTCTCCTGCATTGGCAGGTAGATTCTTTACCACTGAGCTACCAAGGAAGCTCTGCAAGAGTAAATTCTTGCTCATACTTGATCAGCTCAAGTGTCAATTCCTTCTGGTAGCCAGACCCCTTTGTGGGATGGGGTGCCCCGCCACCAGGCTCCTATGGCACCCTGAGCATGTTTCTCTCACAGCACTTACTCTTATTGATATTGTCTATTTCCCCCGCCAGTCCTTCCGTTCTGAGAAGACAAGGGCTGTGTGTTGTTCATCTGTGCGCCTCCCGGGCTGGTACATAGAAGGGAATTGATCTGATCTGAACTGACCTAGGATTCACTAAGCTTTTCTAGCCATCTCTCTCTGGAAGAGACCATCGCTCACCTTTTCTCCTTCATGTCTCTAAGAGCTGTAGCCCTTACTCCAAGAGGACAAGCACATCTCACTCCCATGGGCGCTACGTGCCCTCACCAGCCACGGAGCCGCTGTCCTACGGAGGTATTAGACACCCACTCGTTGGCTTCTTGGTCCACACTCCTCATCACACCTCCCAATGGACGATCTGAGAGGTAGGCGTCACCCGACATTGAGATTCATGTCTCTCTCCATCGTTGCTGAAACACCTGCCCCCAAATATGAGGGGTTCTTCTATTAGGATGAATAATTTCCCAAGATGCAGTTTGTTCCTGATATGAAACTGGTCCCTAGCCAACAGTGGCCCAAACATGCTTGCTAGGTTTGAACCCACAAGTGGAGTGTGGCTTAGCTTTTCTAAGCAGGGGACTGTCCTTCACAGGTTGTTGTTCAGTTGCTCAGTTGTGTCTGACTCTTTGTGACCCCCATCAACTGCAGCACACCAGGCTTCCCTGTCCTTCACCAGGCCACGAGAAAAGTGGGAGAGAGAAGACTTCTCTCTGCAGACCTTCGAGCCAAAGGATAACTGGTGGTTTTTTTGTGCCCACAGAGAAGGGAGGCCATTTTTGGTACAGGAGATTGTCTGTTTTAGCATTAAACATCCCCAGTATAGTTCTGTTGAACACTCTAGCAAAAAGAAATTAATTTCCAATACAATTCAGTGTTCTCATTAGGAGGGTGAAACAGGCCAGGACTGCAACGCCCAACCAAGCCTGGCAAGCTTGGGCTTAGTGCCTGGGCCACCCTGGAGTAGAGGGAAAGTGAGGAGCAGCTACAGAGAATGGTGTGGCCAGAAGAAAAGAGCCAGGCATTGGAATCTGGAGACAGGGGCAGACCCAGCCTTGATGCTAATTACCAGGACAGGTCAGTCAATACGGCCTTGCCTCATTCTCCTGGCTGTATGGTGGGAACACTAATGTGGCCATGCTTCCTACCTGGGACACCTGCCTAAGTTAACTCAATCACCATATGTTAGGCCAGTCTGTCAATGGGGGGTTCTCATGTCCAGCTGTGATAGTTAATTTTATATGACTATGCTACAGGGACTTCCCTGGCAGCCCAGTGGTTAGAACTCAGGGCTTTCAATCCCTAGTTGGGAAACTAAGATCCCACAAGCCGTATAGTGTGCTTCCCCAACCGAAAACCCACAGAAAACTTCACCAAAGTATGATGCCAACTTGTTCAAATACTAATCTAGATGTTACTGTAAAGGTGTCTGTGAAAGCGATTAGCACTTATAATCTGCTGACTTTAAGTAAAGGTGATTGCCCTTCACAATGTGGGTGGGCCTCACACAATCAGTCAAAGGCCTTAAGAGCAAATACTGAGATTTTCTGAAGAAGCAGTTCTGCTTCAATATTGAATCATAGAAATCCTGCTTGAGCATACAGCCCCAGGGTCTGTTCTGCTGAGTTCAGACCTGCCACTGGCATGAGTCGACTCCTTAAAATCAATCTCTGTCCCTTTGTGTCTCTCTGTCCTTGTCTGTCTCTCACCCTCCCCTATTTGTTCTGTTTTGGCTTTTGGCAGTGTGGGGGAGGGAGGCTGACTACAGCATTGATAAGATGGGGTCCTAGCCCCCAATCTCATCTGTACCATTTACTAATCTGTCACCTTAGACACATCTCTTAACTTCCTTGATTCTCAATTTCTTGATCTGTATGACAAACTTAAAAAGTAGGTATTTTTAAAAAGTCGCAAAGAGTCGGACATGACTGAGCAACCAACTCGCATTTTCACATGTATTTTATGGACTTTCCTGGCAGTCTAGTGTTAAGACTTTGTGCTCCTACTGCAAGGGGCATGGGGTTGATCCCTGGTCAGGGAACTAAGAGCCACATGCCACACAGTGCATCCAAAAGTAGGGAAAAAAAAGAGTTTGCATGTTAAAATGTTTGTCCCTCTGCACAAGCTCTCCTGCATGGTTCCCTGTGCCCAGGAGGGAGTGTGGAGAGTGAGGCACAGAGAGGGTATAAACTGCTCACCGTTTCCACTGTTCAGGCTGCTCCAAGCTGCCTTGTCCCATCTCGTCAGTCCTGTTCTTTTCTTCCAGTGGCCCTTCCAGCCTGTCTGGTGTCTGTGCTCTGGTGGGATCTGTAGAGTGACTTTCCAGTCCCAGTTCCCATCAGAACCAGAAAAATTAGGCAGCCCTCTTGCCACTGCCCAGTGCTGCTTCTAACCAGGGCTTCTCTGGCCCAGTGGCTACCCCACCTTTGAATTCCATATATTTGAACATGGCCAGCCTCCTCTTTCCTCAGGGACATCTTCCTCTCAGTTCCTCTTCCTTGTTGCTTGAGCAGTAGGTCATCTGACTGTAGGTTTCTCTTCTATTCTTTCCTGCACTGTTGTCTTTGTCAACCTCAACTTCAAGCTCAATTGATACTGTCCAAACACAATATCCACAGGAAAATGCATAAAACATAAACACACAGTTTGAGAATTAACAAACACAAACACATGAGTTAACAAATAATGATAAGGCCAATACCTCTGTTACCATTATCCAGGCTGAGAAATAAAATATTGGCAGAGCCCAGAGGTCCCTTTCAGGTCACAGTCCCCTCCCTCACATGTAAGTGTCCATGATCCTGATATGTATGGTAACTACTTTCCTGCATTTCTTTGTGGTTTTAAGGCCTGTTTGTACATGTCTAAATCCTATAGTGTCATTGTGCTTATTTTATGTGAACAGAAGTATATTTTTGTAGGTTTTGTTTATGATTTTCTATATATGATTTGTATATATGTGCATATTTGTGTTTTTCTTTAGCTCAGTGTCATGTTTGTAAGAATCATTTACAGGGTTGCAGATAGCTGTAGTTCATTTGTTTTCAATGCTCTGTAGTTTTCCTCTACATCAGGGGTTGGCAACCCACAGTCCATGGGCCATGTTTTTATATAGTCCATGAGTTAAGAATGCTTTTTTATATTTATAAAGTTGGGGAGAAAAAGACTAAGATTTTGAGACACAGACCTACAAAGCCTAGAATGTTTATTCTCTGGCCCTTCACAGGAAATGCTTTTCTGAACCCAGCTGTGTATGAACGCCATCATTTACTTTTCTTTTACACTCTTGATGGGTATTTGGGCGGTCAGGGTGTTTTGACTCCTGAGGGATGCTTCTGTGAATATTCGTATACATGTATTTTGCTGCAGTTGTACGTATGTTTCTCTAAGAAATGTATCTAGGAGTGAAAATATACATGTTGTTGTTCAGTCGCCCAGTCATGTCTGACTCTGCGACCCCATGGACTATAGCATGCCAGGCCTCCCTGTCCCTCACCATCTCCCGAAGTTTGCCCAAGTTCATGTCCATTGCATTGGTGATGCCATCCAGTCTTCTCATTCTCTGATGCCTTCTTCTGCCCTCAATCTTTCCCAGCATTAGGGACTTTTCCAGTGAATCAGCTGTTTGCATCAGACGGCCAAAGTACTGGAGTTTCAGATTCAGCATGAGTCCTTCTAATGAGTATTCAGAGTTTATTTTCCTTAAGATTAACTGGTTTGATCATCTTGCTGTCCAAGGGACTCTCAGGAGTCTTACCCAGCACCACAGTTCGAAGGCATCGATTCTTCAGCACCCTGCCTTCTTTATGGTCCAGCTCTCACAACTGTACGTGACCACTGGGAAGACCATAGCCTTGACTATGTGGACCTTTGTTGGCAGATTAATGTCTCTGCTTTTAAACACTGTCTAGGTTTGTCATAACTTTTCTGCCAAGACAATATACATACATTCAAATTTAGATATACAACAAAATACACATGCATTCAAATTTAGTAGATAACTCATTTTTCCAAAGCATTTGTGCCAATTTAATCCCCAACAGCAATGTATGAAAATTCTGGTTGCTATACATCCCCAAGAACACTTAATAATACCAGCTTTTGAAATGTTCGCCTATTTGATGAGTCTGTAGCATTGTATCATTGTCATTGGAATCTAGGGTTTCCCTGTAAAGGTTATTAAATATATATATATGTTTAAAAATACTGATTCCACACCAATACCTTTACTATTTTTCTATGGGATTTTTTTTTTCTCACTGATTTGAAGGAGTACTTTATTTTGAATATGAATCCTTTCATTAGTTATGTATGTCTTAAATTTGTGGTTTGCCTTTTCATTCTCTTAAGGTATATTTTGATGAATAGAACTTCTTAACTCTGATATAGTCAAAATTTATCAGTGCTTTCTTTAACAGTTAGGGCTTCCCTGGTGGCTAGGATGGTAAAGAATCTGCCTGCAATGTAGAAGAGTCAGGTTAAATCCCTGGGTCAGGAAGGTTCCCTGGAGAAGGGAATGGTCACCCACTCCTGTATTCTTGCCTGGAGAATTCCATGGACAGAGGAGCCTGGGAGGCTACAGTCCATGGGCCCACAAAGAGTAAGTCAGATGCAAGTGAGTGACTAACACACACACACTCACCTATTTTATGCTTATTTTAATAAAGCTTCCTAGTCCAGAGTCATGGAGATATCCTCCTATTTTTATCTTCTTAAAGCGTTATAATTTTGCCTTTTACCTTAAGGACTTGGATACACCAGGAATTGATCTCTGTTTAACCTATGAAATGAAAGTTGCTCAGTCATGTCTGACTCTGTGTGACCCCATGGACTGTAGCCTGCCAGGCTCCTCTGTCTATGGAATGCTCCAGGTAAGAATACTGGAGTGAGTTGCCATTCCTTTCTCCAGGGGAATCTTCCTGACCCAGGGATTGAACCTGGGTCTCTTGCATTGCAGGCAGATTCTTTACAGTCTGAGCTACCAAAGAACCCAGTCATTAATTTAAAAAAGTCGCTCAGTCGTGTCCGACTCTTTGTGACCCCATGGACTATACAGTCCATGGAATTCTCCAGCCCAGAGTACTAGAGTGGGTAGTTGTTCCCTTCTCCAGCAGATCTTCCAAACCCAGGGATTGGACCCAGGTCTTCCACACTGCAAGCGGATTCTTTACCAGCTGAGCCAACAGGGAAGTGCAATCTATATGTTTAACCTATATGGGGAGTTAATTGTCTTAGCAGCACTCACTGAAAAACTGTCTTTTGCCAGCCTCTATCATGTATCAAGTGCTCATATAATATAAAGTCCTTTTTCTGGACTTTGTTGTATAGGTCTGTCTGTTGACCCTGTACCAAGCCATACTGTTTTAAACATTATAGCTTCACAGCAAGCCTTGATACCTGGTAGTCCGAGTCCTCCGTGTTCCCCTCTTCTGGTTCTTCTTACATCTTGCCTGTCCCTTTCCCTTTGCATCTCCACAAATACTTGAGGATTAACTTGTCAAATGTTATTAAAAAAACTGTTGTAATTTTGACTGGAACTGCATCAACTCGATAGTTGATTTGAAAGAATTGACATTTTTACAATATTGCATCTTACAATCCATGAACATGATCTATCTTAATTTAATTCAATTATCTTTAATGTGTCTCAATAAGTTTGGTAATTTTCTTTGTTAAAACCTTACACAACTTTTATTTATTCCCAGGTGCTTCATATTTTTGATGTGATTATAAAAGGTAGAATCTGTCTGCCATACATACAATTTTTCTATGTAGTTTTTTTTTTGAAATGCAAACATTCTTAGGACTTCTGTGGTGGTCTAGTGGTTAAGAATTTGCCTTTTAATGCAAGGGCCATGGGTTCGTCCTTGGTCCAGGAAGATCCCACATGCCACGAGGCAACTAAGTCCATGTGCTGCAATTACTAAGCCTGTGTGCCCTAGAACCCAGGCTCCACCACAAGAAAAGCCACAGCAATGAGAAGCCCATGCCCTCCAATGAAGAGTAGCTCCTGCTCACTGCAGCTAGAGAAAGCCCTTGAGCAGAAACACAGACCCAGTGCAGTCAAAATTAATTAATTAATTAAACTAAATAAATTAGCAAGAGATCTTTGATAAGATGTTCACAGCATTGACCTCAACTTTCCCTCATTTATCTGGGCCAGTGATAGCTCATCAGTGAGAAAGGGATGCATTTTTCCTTTCTCATTTTTCCTATTACTGACCCATATCAGTAATAACCAAATTTTAAGTACTTTAAAGTGTGTTTCCTGCTTTATTGCCTTATTTAATCCTTGTGCTGCTAAGTCACTTCAGTCATGTCCGACTCTGTGTGACCCCATAGACGGTAGCCCACCAGTCTCCTCCGTCCCTGGGATTCTCCAGGCAAGAACACTGGAGTGGATTGCCATTTCCTTCTCCAATGCATGAAAGTGAAAAGTGAAAAGTGAAAAGTGAAAGTGAAGTCGCTCAGTCGTGTCCGACTCTTAGCGACCCCATGGACTGCAGCCTACCAGGCTCCTCTGTCCATGGGATTTTCCAGGCAAGAGTACTGGAGTGGGGTGCCATTGCCTTCTCCATTTAATCCTTGTAACCATCCCCAAAGGTAAATATTTTAAATTACATTTCACTAATAAGGATCCAAACTCAGAAACATAAAAGACTTTCTCAGGACTTCTCTGGTAAGCTAGCAGTTAAAAATCTGCCTTCTAATGCAGGAGACGGGTTCAACCCCCGGTCAGGGAACTCAGATCCCAAATTCCAGGGGACAACTAAGCCCGGATACCACAATTACTGAGCCCACGTGCACAATAAGACTCAGTGCAGCCAAAAAGAGACTTGCTCAAGCTCACTTTTCTTTGTTTAGCTCAAGTTCAGGACTTTTGACTTCAGTTGATTCTCCCTTTTCTGCCTAGAGTTGCCTTGCCTGTTAGCACCTTTGAAGATGTGGGATTTTGTTGTACCTGGCTGGAGTAAAATTTGGGAAGCCAGAGAAGATGAGAGTAGGCTCAGAAACCAAAACAGTTTTCATGGATGGATTAGACTTTTTATTTTCTGTTTAATAGTGGACACTATGTTCTCTTCTATGCTGCTAAGTCGCTTCAGTCGTGTCCGACTCTGTGTGACCCCATAGACGGCAGCCCACCAGGCTCCTCCATCCATGGGATTTTCCAGGCAAGAGTACTGGAGTGGGGTGCCATTGCCTTCTCCAGTTCTCTTCTATAAGGAATCATAATTCAGCTATCAGGTCTTCAAGTCTTAGTTCTTATTAAATTTGAATTCATATACACTTTCAATTTATAAATTAATATAAGTCCTAATAAACTATTACATTTTTTTCTTATTAAGTTGGAAGAAACTTGAAGATATCTGTTTGTATTGCTTGTGACTGTTACAGAGTTTTAGGGAATAAATATTGCTGAATGAATGCACTTTGTTCTCCTGGTCTTATAATCTATGAATAGAATCTTTTCCTCTGGAAGCTAAATATGTAATACCTTGAAATCTCACCTGGAGAAGGAAATGGCAATCCACTCCACTATTCTTGCCTGGAGAGCTCCATGGACAGAGTAGCCTGGTGGGCTACAGTCTGTGGGATCTCAAAGAGTTGGACACGACTGAGCGACTAACACTGTACACTGAAATCCCACCAGGTGGCGATACAGGACTACTGAGTGTTGGTCATATTTGCTGGAGAATTCTGGACATGAAGACAAGGATGTGAATTTTGGTTTAAAAGGAGAATGAAAAGGGAGAAGAGAAAACACCTTTGGTCTTTGCATCCTTTGCATTCACATTCACAATTGAGTCGCTGTCTGAGACTTCTTGTGGTTTTACTTAGGCATTTATGACTCCCCCATACTTGATGCATTTTCTAGTTCCTCCAAATCTCAGTTCAGTTCAGTTCAGTTCAGTCACTCAGTCATGTCTGACTCTTTGCGACCCCATGAATCGCAGCACGCCAGGCCTCCCAGTCCATCACCAACACCCGGAGTCCACCCAAACTCACGTGCATCGAGTTGGTGATGCCATCCAGCCATCTCATCCTCTGTCGTCCCCTTCTCCTCCTGCCCTCAATCCCTCCCAGTATCAGGGTCTTTTCCAATGAGTCAACTCTTCACATGAGGTGTCCAAAGTATTGGAGTTTCAGCCTCAGCATCAGTCCTTCCAGTGAACACCCAGGACTGATCTCCTTTAGGATGGACTGGTTGGATCTCCTTGCAGTCAAGCTCTCCAATTTTTCTTTGTACTCAGTGAGCAGGTTTAGGACATAGTAGGAGCCTCGCAAATTCTTGATCTGAGTTGACTAGCTCTATCTGCAAGTCTTACTCCTCATAACTCTTCCTGGAATTAGGCTTTGTCCCGTCTGTTCCCTTTCAGGGCTGATGGCACCTGCTGCCCTGGCATCATGGTTGGCCAGGCCACTCTGCTGCCCAGGACCCCTCCACAAGGCTCTAGTGGACACTAGTCCACCCCCCACAGCAACTGTCTCAAACCTTCACTTCTGCCCTCAATCCTATTTCCTGTTCCTTGCCACCCCTCCCTTTCAGGAGATAATCCCCCACCCCCAACTCAAGATAAAGAAAGAGACACCTTGTGGAGACTAACTCTGCCTCCTAACTCTGTCCCTTTGAATTTGCCCAGATTCCCACCTATCACCCTCAGCTTTCCTTTCATGATGCTGTTGATAGAAGAGATGTCTTTTCTTTCACCCCCACTTTCATTCTTTCATTTTTGTTCACTTATCCATTCTTCAAAAAATTCTTTAATTATTATTATGTGCTAGTCTCTGGGAATGCAATAGTGAGGAAAACTGACAAGGTCCTGTAGGAGAGACATTGGTAAGTGGATAACCCACCCTCTCTTTGAGGTGGGGTCAACGTTTTCATACTACACTGAGATGTGCTAAGAGGACATGGTTTTTTAGTTCCTAAAACTGATATATCTTTCTCACTAGCTAGTTGTAATAGCTCAAGTTTAGACTGAGGAATCAGACCAGACTCATTTGGGCAGGCAATACTGTCTGACAGAGTCAGCTTTACCTGGGGACAGACCCTGTGCTGTGCTCTTTGAGGTGGGGGTCAATGTTTGGACACATTTCAGTCATGCCCAATTGTTGTGACCTTATAGACCATAGCCTACCAGGCTCCTCTGTCCATGGGGTTCTCCAGGCAAAAATACTGGAGTAGGTTGCCATGCCCTCTGCCAGGGGATCTTCTGAATCCAGGGATTGAACCTGAGTCTCGTAAGTCTCCTGCATTAGCAGAAGGGTTTTTTACCACTACTGCCACTTGGAAAGCCTAGGGAGAGGCCCTGCTGCTGCTGCTGCTAAGTCACTTCAGTCACGTCCGACTCTGTGCGACCCCATAGACAGCAGCCCACCAGGCTCCCCCGTCCCTGGGATTCTCCAGGCAGGAACACTGGAGTGGGTTGCCATTTCCTTCTCCAATGCATGAAAGTGAAAAGTGAGAGGGAAGTCACTCAGTCGTGTCCATCTCTTAGCAACTCCATGGATTGCAGCCTACAAGGCTCCTCTGTCCATGGGATTTTTCCAGGCAAGAGTACAGGAGTGGGGTGCCATTGCCTTCTCTGAGGGATAGGCCCTACTTGACCCCCAAAGAAGGGCTTTGCTGGGTATGGAGGCAGGAAGACCGACCAAATGTCTGGTGACTTGGGTTTCTCATGTGTTTGTGGTTCAATTGTTCTCATAGGTTGTGGATGGGGAGCAGGGGGAAGACTGGGTGGGTCAGAGTAGACTTGTGGTACCCAGGGATTCTGAGAACAACAGAGGCAGGGCCCAGTGGGTTTTCAAGCAGCTCCATGATCCAGTCATTAAATCCCAGGTGTTACAACATAAGGATGAGTGTTAAAGGGACTTTCCTGGCAGGCCAGTGTCTAAGACTCCACTTTCCTAACTCAGGGGGCTGGGTTTGATTTCCACATGCCACAACTGAGAGTTTGTATGCCACAACTAAAGATCTTGTACACTGCAATTAAAAAACAAATCCCACAGGCAACAACAACTAAAGACGCCACATGCCACACTGAAGATCGAAGATCCTATGTGTCACAAGTAAGTCCTGTGCAGTCAAATACATTAATACACACACACACACGCACACATATTTTAAACAAGGAATGAAACTTAAGAGGGAAGCCAAGTGAGCCAGTGACTGAGGGATTCAGGGTGAGGAGGTTGTGAGCAGAGAGTGGGAACACTAGTCCTGGATGAGGGACATGAGCTGAGGAATCATGATCTGCTTCATAGCTGCCTACTTAACCTATAATCCACATTTGCAACTCCACCAGTGGCTACTTCTTCTGCCTCAATATTCCCTCTTACGGGAATCGGAGTTTGGGGGGAAAACTGCTCTCAGCTCTTATTTTCTTATCATCAGATTCAAATAACATTTGTTGAGCACTGTTGAGATGCTAGAGACCATGCTTGCTTTTCCATCCTGCTATAGACTGAGTATATGTGTCCCCTCCCAATTCATGTGCTTAATCATGAGCCCCACTGTGATGGTGTTAGGAGGTGGATGATAAGGTAATGAGGTTGGAGGCCTCCTGAATGGGAGTAGTGACCTTATAAAAGAGACCCAGGAGATTTCCCTTGCCCCTTCCACCATGTGAGGACACACAGAAAGAAGGCAACGATGGCTCAGTAGTAAAGGATTCAACTGCAATGCAGGAGATGCGGGAAATGCAGTTTCGATCCCTGGATTGGGAAGATCCCCTGGAGAAGAAAATGGCAACCCACTCCAGTATTATTTGTCTGGAAAATCCCATGGACTGAGGAGCCTGGTGTTCTACAGTCCACAGGGTCACAAAGAATTGGACATGACTTAGTGACTGAGCACACACATGCATGAACCAAGAAGGAGGCTCTCACCAGACACAGAATCTGCTAATACCTTTATCTCGGGCTTAACCCGCTTCCAGAACTGTGAGAAATAAATGGTTGTTGTTCAAGCCAATCTATGGTACTTTTGCAATAGCCCCCCAAATGGACTAAAACCTATGTTAAAATAATTAATTCCTGCAACAAGTCCATGAAGGTGGCATCATTATGTTTATTTTGCAGATGAGGAAACTGAGGTCAGAGAGGTTGCCCCCGTCGCATGGCTGGAAAGTGGTGTCCTGTTTCTGGCTCTGAGTCCAGAGTTCCTTCTCCGGTATCACATTGCCTTTATAGCCAGAATATGTCAAGTTGTCATATGTAGAAAAGAAGTCCCAGAATGTTGAACCAAGATGAGGCAAAAACACCCCCGTGAGAGACCAGGTAATAAAACATGACACACAGTGATGAGTGGCCCCCCCAGTCTCTTTCCCGGAACACCCCTCAACACGCCACAGCATTCATAGGAGACAGGCAGTTCTCAGTTTGGACAGTGTGGTGTGTAGGCATTTAGAGCTGGTGTGACCTCAGAGAGGGTAATGGGAATGGAGAAGAATGGGCAGCTGTGGGAAGATTTCAAACCACAGCTTGCTGACACCACTGTTTCACCCACTGCTGGCCCCATTCATGCCCCTCCATGGCTCCAAAAGTTCTTTCCACTGAGAACTCCTATTGTACCCACAGCTCCCAGGCTCAAGAATTTCATGGAAATGTGAAAATTTTAACAATTAGCTAACAGAAGGTCAACAATGTTTTATTTTGCTGAGAAACAAAAATCAGTAAAACAATAAACTCTAAAATCTACACTTTCCAGCATGGCATTAAAATAATTTAACATTAAAGTGGGAAGGATTAACAACAAAGTAGCCTTATACATTGAATGTATTTCACTGAATGGACATTAATACAACAGTCCCATTTTTCTCCTTTTGTTGTGAATTGGTGGAAACACTTGTGGATGGGTGTTTGAGAATCTCTGCATTAGACAACTCCCCATAGAAAGACAACTGAGTCCCACTCTTTACTGCTCATCCAATCCATTCATTTGATTGATAAGTAATGTGATTAAACATGGATATGACAGATACTTTGCCTAAAAAGGATTTTCCCAAAGTTTGGGCCATTAGAGGCAAATCCTTTTTGGGGAAACACCTGAAATCCTCATGGAAAGCGGTGGAGACAGGTGATTCATTTCTCAGATGATGAACACCATCCATTCTGCTCCCAAACCCAGGTCTAGAGTATGAAAGACTCCTGGACAAGTTTAAGGAAATGTACATGGTAAAAAGTCTGCCTGCAATGCAGGAGACTCGGATTCAATCCGTGGGTCAGGAAGATCCCCTGGAAAAGGAAATGGCTATCCCTTCCAGTATTCTTACCTGGAAAATTTCATGGACAGAGGCGGCTTGCGGACTGCAGTCCATGGGGTCACAAAGAGTTGGACATGACTGAGTGACTAACACTTTCACTTCACTCTCATGCTCAACCAAAAGTGATAAAGTGATTGAAGTTTATTTAAAATGGGGAGCCAAACCCAAGGCCTGGACTTCTGATTGAAGGAGGCAGGTTGAACATACCCATTCAGATCTGTTCCCTCTTGAAACCCCTCTAAATTAACAATGATAAGAGGATTTTTTTTTTTTTAAAGCACACACTCTTAAGGATTAATAGAGGAGAAAAGATATGATAGAAACAAAATTTTGGAAGATGGAATGGAATAGGGCTAATTCTGGGTGAGCAGAAAAAAAATTCTGGGGAAAAGTCAAGGGCCTATTTACACCATGGGACCCTTTACAGACTCAGACAGGGTGGCACCAAGTCCTTCTGGAAAGATGGGATAAATATGAGGCTAAGCATTGGAGAATTGGCTACAAGTTTGTTTAAGCGGAGTTAGATTCCAGGTGCATCCACAAAGTGAGGAAGATCGTAGATTCATTCTCTGAAGAGTTCAAAGAAGAGAGTCTGCCCAAAAGAGTAGTGGCAGGATTACCATGGAGAAATTGGAGGTGTGAAAATACTATTGAAACAACTAGGACACAGCGTCTGTCAAGAGTATGTGTAATACGTTGACTATGGGAGAGAATATTTGAAACTGGGAAGAATTGAGAAAATTCTAGTTTTACTGTTTTTTTTTTTTCCCCTATAAATGGGCCACCCTTCATATGAGTATAAAGAGTCCTTAATTCTTTTTCTGTTTTAAACTGTTGCCTTCTTCCAGTTTTCTATCACCCTTTGTTTTTCATTCCAGGGTCTCTTGACTTCGTGGTTCAAAGGTGTTCTATTTGGAGTATTCAAAGTTTCAGACACCCACAGTCACAGGAGAATGTGCCTGCTGACGTCTCTCATCATCCTGTCCCTCTTCAGACATAGATTCTCAGTGTAGCAGCAGTGACTCTGCTAATAATAATTTACAGACTTCTCTGTAGTTAGGATTCTGCCTGTGACCTAGACATGCCTTCTGAGACCTGGATGACAAAATGCAGGTAGTGGATGAGGGACGAAGGCGGAGGGTGAAGGACGTGGGAGAGGGTGAGGGACGCGGGCGGAGGGTGACGGTCACGGGCAGAGGGTGAGGGCCGCGGGCCGAGGGTGAGGGACTCGGGCGGTGGGTGAGGGACACGGGTGGAGGGTGAGGGATGCGGGCAGAGGGTGAGGGATGCTGAGGCAGGTAAGGGACATGGGCTGTGGTTGAGGGACGCGGGCAGAGGGTGATGGGTGAAGGTGGAGGGTGAGGGACGCTGAGGTGGGTGAGGGACGCGGGTCATGGGTGAAGGACGCGGGCAGAGGGTGAGGGACGCGGGTGGTGGGTGAGGGACACGGGTGGAGGGTGAGGGACATGGGCAGAGGGTGAGGGACGCGGGTGGTGGGTGAGGGACACGGGTCGTGGGTGAGGGACGTGGGCGGCGGGTGAGGGACACATGTTGGGTAAGGGACGTGGGTGTTGGATGAGGGATGCTGTGTGGAGAGGCTGATCTTCCTGGACGCTGTGGTGGAGCATCTATTCTCTGGGCCCTGCTCCATAGATGCAAAGGGCAGGCAGAAGCAGCAGTGGGGTTTCTACAAGAACAGTCTCATGGTGTGGTTGTGTGTATCTCTTGGATGACTTGACCTGAATTTGTAGCAGTCAGGCTTAATTCTATGTCTCCCAGAAATAACTCTGTAACAGTCATTCTGTAACAAACATTTCATATCTGCTTAAACTAGCTGGATGGAGGAAATCTGAGGACTCTCTTTTCCTCCACCTCACCTCATGTTCTTGAATCTCTTGCTCTGAGAAAAGCCAGCTGCCATGCTGTGAGCTACCTTCTAGAGTGACCCACATGCCACGGAACTGAAGCTTCCAGCCAGTATCCAGTGAGGACCTGAGGTCTACCAACAACCATAAGAATGAACCTAGGGACAAAATCTTCAGTCTCAGCCAGTCCTAGAGTAGCCCGGGCTTTCAGTGTAACTAGCATCTTGCGAGAGACCCTAAGTTGCTTTCAGATTCCTGACAGCTTGAAACTCTGTGAGATAATAAATGTTAATTTTTTAATATGCTGAGATTTGGAGTAATTTGTTCTAAAGCAGTAGATAATGACAGAGAAGGAGATGGCACCCCATTCCAGTACTCTTGCCTGGAAAATTCCATGGACGGAGGAGCCTGGTAGGCTGTAGTCCATGAGGTCGCGAAGAGTCAGACACAACTGAACGACTTCACTTTACTTTTCACTTTCACGCACTGGAGAAGGAAATGGCAACCCACTCCAGTGTTCTTGCCTGGAGAATC
>NW_011494928.1:3997966-4013992 GCF_000754665.1 Bison bison bison
CATCCAGCCATCTCATCCTCTGTCATCCCCTTCTCCTCCTGCCCCCAATCCCTCCCAGCATTAGAGTCTTGACCAATGAGTCAACTCTTTGCATGAGGTGGCCAAAGTACTGGAGTTTCAGCTTTAGCATCATTCCTTCCAAAGAAATCCCAGGGCTGATCTCCTTCAGAATGGACTGGTTGGATCTCCTTGCAGTCCAAGGGACTCTCAAGAGTCTTCTCCAACATCACAGTTCAAAAGCATCAATTCTTCAGTGTTCAGCCTTCTTCACAGTCCAACTCTCACATCCATACATGACCACAGGAAAAACCATAGGCTTAACTAGACGAACCTTTGTTGGCAAAGTAATGTCTCTGCTTTTGAATATGCTATCTAGGTTGGTCATAACTTTCCTTCCAAGGAGTAAGCGTCTTTTAATTTCATGGCTGCAGTCACCATCTGCAGTGATTTTGGAGCCCCAAAAGATAAAGTCTGACACTGTTTTCACTGTTTCCCCATCTATTTCCCATGAAGTGATGGGACCAGATGCCATAAGTAAGGAAAATCTTTTTCTTTTTTTTAAGAATTCTTCAAGCATAGAAATTTTTAAATTTTATTTGGAAATAATTTTTGACTTACAAAAAAATTGCAAAATATTTCCCAAATAGTCTTCACTCAGCTTCCCTCAATGTAACACCTTATAGAATCATAATACAATGATCAAAAGCAGGAAATAGATTAACATTGCTATAATACCAGTAATTACACTCTAAGCCCTTGCCACTTATGTTCTTCTAGTCCCAAGATCCAGTCCAGATGCCGCATTGCGTTTATTTACTTATTATTTCTCTTCAGTTCCTCAGTCTTTTCTTGTTTTTCACGACTTAGACACTTTTGAACAATACTGACTGTCATTTTGTAGAATATCCTTCCATCTAGGTTTGATTCAGTGGGTTATGCATTAATATTACAGAAGTGATGCACCTGCAGTGCATTTATCAGTGGGCACATGAAGAAAAATCTTATGGAAACTTAAAGAGAAAAGGAGATTTTCATTATGTTGTAGCAGAAATCATTAGCAACGCTGTTTTCAGCAGCAAGGTGGAAACTAGAAAATATACTTAATGAAGTAGGTGATCTACTAAAGGATTTCTAGATAAAGAGTGGAATGTGTCTCCTGATTTTTCCTGGCTGCTTATCGTGAAATTTGAGGAGAGGGGAAAATCAGGGGAGGGACTATTAAGCACAAAGAAGTTGGGATGTGATAGGTTGGAGGATTCTCAGCCTCTCCAGATGGCATATGGTTCTAAAGCTAAGAAATTGCTTCTAAGCAGAGATCAGATCCAGGACACTGCCAGGAAAACCTGAAGGTGAAGCCAAGGGTGTGACCATAAAACTTTGGTTATGGCAGTAGAAATAGCAAAGGTGGTGCCTCACAGTACCTTTTTGTCAAGCCAAAGGCCCTCTAGAAAGACTGAGTGTGCCTTTCAAATCCTCTCAACCAAACAACAGAAAGTTTAAGAGTACGATTTAGCCAAAGATAAACAATTCATCTCAAAGAGATTTGTGAATGTGGCTTTTTACGCTAATGGAGTAAGCCCTACTCCTGATACCAAGTTCAGAATGTGTGTGTGTGTGTGTGTGTGTGTGTGTGTAAAGGAATCTGTTATATGAACATGATCGTATGCAGTTGTGGGAGCTAGTTAAGCCATCTCTGTAAGGATGTCTGTGAGGATTCTTTGCCTTGGATGGTCTTACTTGAAGTCTTCAGGGCAGGCAGTGAGGACAGGAAGATGGATTTAACAGGGGAAAAGGCTGGCACTCACAGAATGCTGGACTGCTCAATGGAGTACCTGTTGCCTTTGATCTCAATGGAATGGGTGTCCTGAAGAAGCTGGGGCTCTTCTTCACGGACCCAAAACACACACCTGGCCCAGGAGTCAGAGAATCTTAAGGGAGCCTAGGGTTGGCAGAGCAGCTGACACTGCTGCCTCACACTTGGCCCGATGGACAAGTGACCAAGTGGGCAAGCTGACGCCGCCTGCTGCTCCACTGCCATCCTCCACACCGTGCACTGGAGTCTCCTGTGGCCCATCCTACTGGGGTCGTATGGGAAACACTGGAGTCTCCTGTGGCCCATCCTGCTGGGGTCGTATGGGAAACACTGGAGTCTCCCTGTGGCCCATCCTACTGGGATCGTATGGGAAAGGATTTCTGGGAAATGTAGTTCAGCTGAGCCAAGTTGGCACATGACAAACTAAACACATCAACACCTTATTTTGAGGAATTTCAAAGTGAAGATGATTTTTAAAATACATTACAATGAACACAGTATGCCCTTCATCTAGACTTGCTAATTGTTTTGATCTACTCACATCTCAGTATTTATACGTTATTGAAACATCGGAATGTAAGTTGTGGATATCATGACACCTGCCCCCTAAATACATCAGCTTCTGTCTCCTAAGCACAAGGTCATTCTCCTATATAACTTACATAATTACATTCAAGAAATTGCATACTGGCACAGTAATATTATATAACATAGAACACATATTCAAGATTTTCCACTTGCTCAATAATGATATTTATATCTTTTTTGTAGATCAGTTTTAATTAGCTAAAGCTGAATACTTTCCCTGCACAAGGCACTGTTAAAAGATTTAGTCAATAAATATTCGTTGATCACCAGTATGTACTAGGCCCTGTTCCACTGTAGAGAACACAGCTAACTGGTAAGAATCCTGCTCTCATTAAGCTTATATTTTAGAGCTCTCCAGGGAGTACCAAATGATCTATGGGACTAAAGCCATCAAGAGCTATGAAGGGGGGGTTTGGGGAGAGAATGGGGGTAAGAAGGTGGGGTGGATGATGCTAAGGTGGGTTGGCAGTGTAGGCAGGAGAGGAGGCTGCAGAATTAAGTAGGTGATTGGGAATGTCTTGACTCGAAGATGACTGTAAGCAAAGACTTGGTGAGGGAGCAGGCCACAAGACGGGAGCAGGGCATGCTTGAGAAAAGAATAGCCTGAAGACTGAGTAGGGGAGAGGGTGGGAGAGGAGGGCAGAGAGGAGGCGGGGCACGCAGCCTTCTTTATGGTCCAGTAATTCAGGTTTTTTATACTATATTTTGTTATATGTTTTTAAAGCTATTTAGTATAGTTCCCTGTGCTATACAGTAAATCTTTGTTGCTTATCTGTTTTATGCACGGTAGTGTGTATTCTATTAATCCCATACTCATTTGTCCCTCACTTTCTGCTTTGGTGACCGTAAGTTTGTTTTCAGTGTCTGTGAATCTGTTTCTGTCGGGGACCTAGATCCCACATGCCCCCACGGCAGCACCTGCATGCTGCCACTAAACCTGGTGCAGTCAACAAAGAAAAAGCTCCTTGTATTCCTCATGCTCATGCTCTCGCACGTCTAGAGCGCCCCGCTACCTCTGCTGACGTGCTCATGCTCTTCTTTTGGGCTCTCCTTGAGTCTCCAACAGTAGATCAGACATCCCTGCTATGTGCTCCTATGGTGTGGGGTTGGGGACCCAAAGCTGAGGTGCACAGAGGGAGACACTGGGAGAAAAGAGAACCCTGGACATAAGGAGCTGCTACAGAACATCTGTTTGTTCAGATCAACTTGGACACCCCATTCTGTGACTCCATTGAAAGGAGCATCTTTGTCATGGCCCAGGACGACTGAGTCATAGTCAGATGTGTCTCACACATTCTGACAGTCACTGGCCACCTTTAGCCTGAGGGACAATGTCCAAAGCATGATAATATACTGCTTTTATGCATTCCATAAACAGGGTACTTTTCTTTTTTAAGAGTGATCAATTTCATTGGCCCTTAGAAGTGGTACCACAATAGCATCTTTGATTCTCTCCCAGAGCCCAGTCCTTCAGAGGGAAGCGCCAATGAAAACAGGGTAGCCTAGGTCCTGACCTGCGGCTGAAATTGCTTACTCTGCCACTGGCTTATGTGTGGCCCCAGATAATTTACTCCTCCTCCCCAGATAGTCCTTTATTCACTTGTAAAATGGGTATATTAGTTTTCACCTGCCTCAGGGTATACTGGGAGGTATAATTAATGGTGATTAAGATACTTTGAGAGGCACAGATTAAAGGCCCCATGTAAGTACCCATCATGATTAATGGTATTTTTTCCTTGGAACACACTGGGAGATGCCCCTCTTAACTTATTTAACTGCAAATTAGCTCCCCATGCAGACAAGAGACATTATAACCACCAGGCTGGACCCACAAGAGACCTTTAATGCCTTGGGAATCTGAAGACCTCCTAAAAGTGATTTGAATCTCTCTTATCCACCTTCTTGGAACATACCCTCAGAATGACCTGACTTGAAAAGTGGCAGTTTTAGGTATCGTGAATAATCTGCTTAATCCCAGGCATTTCACTAAGTGCAAAGGGGTGGGTAGGGGGAGAGAAAAAGGCTCATTGTTGTTAATTAACATGCACTGATTAACTTCGTAGTGGTGCAAGCTCTTCCCAGGCCACAGAGAAAACCCAGACATCTGTGAGCCAGCCGAGGACCCATTTCCCAAGGTGGGGAGAAGTGACTTATTAGAGGGCAGGGACCTCTGAGACCCTGTTGGGTCCTGGGATTCCTGGGCCTCGGGGCCTCTGCTCCTGAGAAGGGGCCTGTTTGGTGGTTCCCACTAAATGCCCCAGCCTCATCTCACAGAGCACGAGGTTCAGTGCAGGCTGCCATGGGGAGTGCTGACCACCTGGTCTCCCTGGTGGGCCTGTCGTAGGAATACGTGACCTTGGGCAGCAAGGTTCTCATCCCACCTGCTTCCGACCAGCTGCAGGGCCTTGGCCTTACATGCCAATTTAAGCCCTTTGAGGACAACATGCACCCCTCAGAGGTGAGGGGGGATCTAGGAGACAGAAGGCACAGAAGCCCCACAGAGCCTGCCGTACACTAGAGCTCAGCACATGCTCCTTCCCTTCACCTCTTCCCCGGAGGAGAGCGGACTCTGCCTTTACAAAGTGGCTGAGCAAGTGCCCAGGAGGTCTGCGCTCAGGGCCTGCTCCTGGAGGCTGAGTCCTGTGGCTGCTTCATCTACACAAAGTCATTACTGTGTGTCACAGAGTGAGGCAGATCCTGCCTCCCAGCCCAGAACCCCAGTGGGGAGGGACATCCCTGGGTTCAGGCAGGAGGACTTGGGGCAGCTCCTGTCATGGCCCTGAGGGCCTCTGAAATCCAAGAATCTTTCAACTAGCTGCTGCCACGCTCATGATGCTAACTGAAATGGAAGACAGAGAGGAGTATGGGAGGAGTGAGGAAAAGCCATGTGTTTTTAAATTGTTAAAAAAAGTTTTTTTGAGTATTCAAAAATGTTTTTTATCATTTAATAGACTCCTGGTATTTAGAGTTTATTTATATGTGTGTATTCAGAAATGAACTCTGGGGACCTCCCTGGTGGTCCAGTTGTTAAGGCTCCATGCCTTTATTGCAGGGGGCACAGGTTTGAACCCTGATTGGGGAACCAGGATCTTGCCTGTCACGCTGTATGGCCAAAAAAATAGTTAAAAAAAATGAACTCTGTTTCTGTGCCTATAAAGACACATCATGATGGCATTAACTGTATTTGTATCCCAGTCCATCAGATGGGAGGGGATTGCTTTGTTCTTCTTCTTGATCAGACCTGTCCTGGAATATGGGCTCAGTTTTGGTTGCCACACGTTAAGAGGGACACAGACAAAACTGGGCTGAGCTTGGAGATGACGCTCGGCTGGTGGAAGGAATGGCAGAGATGAAAGCTGGAAGGAAGGCTTGTGGATGGCGCGCTCACTGTTTGCAGGCACCTGAGGATAAAGTGAAGGACAGATTAAACCTAGGGGTCAAAGGATGAGGCTTCAGAGAGATAGCCCTTGGCCCATAAGAATGAAGACCTTTCTAGTATCTGACATGGAATGGACAACTGTGGGGATGGATTCCCATCAGTTAATGTCTGAATGAATGACTGACCAAGACCATGATCCAGGGAAGATGACCCAGGGAAGGTGTGTTGACTTAAATCAGAAGATCTCTTTCAAATCTCCAGAATATATGCTTTATGATTCTGGAATTTTTCTCAATTAACTATCCATGGATAAGACATATGGTAATTTTCCATGAACCAGACCTCTTGGTTAGTGGGAACAGTCCTTGGTGATTGCTTATGCTTTGTACTAAATACTACTAAATTTTAGCTTAATAGTTAATATTTTGTACCACGCTCTACAAAGTTGGAAAGTGGGGCCAATGCAAACTCTAAAAGCAATCCACAATTCCCTTGACCTCTTAGGTCAGTGTAGGTGGGAGCTGCTAAAATAGTTTGACTGAATTACTTGGTTTAGTGATGCTGGCAGCACACCTCTGAGGGCTTGCAGGCCCTGGGGGAATTACTCTGGAAGCAAACGCACCCATCGAGCCACAGCCAGTGGGCGCCAGTGAAGCTAGATGGTCCCTGGAGGACACCTCAGTCCACCGTGGGTCCAGTCAGCCTTCAGGACTGAGGCCCAAGCAGCTCGTAAGTTAAGAGAAGGCCTCACCGGTGGTGGGGGTTTGACTCTGGTGCCAGGTTCCCTGAAAATGTCATTTCTTTGCATCTCAGTTTTCTGATCTTTGAAATAGTGACAATAATAATCATGGGATTTATAAGGATTTATAAGGATGAAAGGAGCTGGTAGGGGGTGTTCCAAATGTCTTAGTGCAGTTTTAAGCCATATTGTCTTCAGAAAGATAAATACTACAAACTTAGGGGAGAAAATCACTTTAAATGAAATTGAACGCATGTCATTAAAGCACTTTAGAAGAGTACCTGGTATATAGCAAGTGGGATTCACATTTTGAAAAACTCTGGTTTGCTGAGAAACCAACCCTGAAATCTCATAGGTGGAATCTCACAGGCATTCACTAGATGGTTCAGAGTGTATCTGGAAAATGAGCAGAATGCTGGGGACCTAGGAGCTTGCTTCCTAAGGCACCTTTTGGACTTGTTTCTGCTTTTGGGCCAGTGGTCTTGAGCGTGTGTCAGAATCCCCTGAAAGGCTTTTCAAAAGCAGATTGCTGGGCCTCACCCTGGAGAATCTGAAGAGCTTTTTCAGGTGATGACAACATTTAAATCAGTGAACTTTAAGTAGAGCAGAGTACCCTCCATAATGTGGGTGCGTGCATGCTTAGTCGCTCAGTGATGTCTGACTCTGCGACCCCATGGACTGTAGCCCGCCAGGTTTCTCTGTCCATGGGATTCTCCAGGCAAGAATACTGGAGTGGGTTGCTGTGCCCTCCTCCAGAGGATTTGCCTGACTCAAGGATTGAACCCATGTCTCTTAAGTCTCCTGAATTGGCAGGTGGGTTCTTTACCCTCTTCCAATTAGTTGAAAGTCTTTCTGAGAGAAGGGGGAATTCTGTCAGCAGATGGCCTCCAGGCTTGAACTGTAACTCTTTGGATCTCCAGCCTGCCAGCCCTCCCTTTAGATTTGGGGTTTCGGAGAAGGTGATGGCACCCCACTCCAGTACTCTTGCCTGGAAAATCCCATGGATGGAGGAGCCTGGTAGGCTGCAGTCCATGGGGTTGCGACAAGTCGGACACGACGGAGCGACTTCACTTT
The DNA here is from genome assembly GCF_000754665.1 of Bison bison bison. NCBI lineage: Eukaryota > Metazoa > Chordata > Mammalia > Artiodactyla > Bovidae > Bison > Bison bison. Next base: position 4,005,560 of record NW_011494928.1, read on the forward strand.
CACTTTTCACTTTCATGCATTGGAAAAGGAAGTGGCAACCCACTCCAGTGTTCTTGCCTGGAGAATCCCAGGGACGGCAGAGCCTGGTGTGCTGCCGTCCATGGGGTCGAAGAGTTGGACACGACTGAAGCGACTTAGCAGCAGCAGCAGCAAGCCTCCGTAATCATGTGAGCAAATTCTCTCTTTTTAGGCATCCCTGTTTGTCTTGTTTCTCTGGAGAAACTTGACTGAATAGAGCACTTACTGCAATATGGCCGTGGGTATATTACGATGCATGTGTACTCTATTTTTGCCAAAAAATTGAAAGCACATTGAAAAAAGTTTTGTTTGAAACACTCATTGCCCACCTGAGCTGGAAGTGAGTGATGGATGGCAGTGTGTCATATGTTGTTAGTCGCTCAGTCGTATCTGACTCTTTGCAAACCCATGGACTCTAACCTGCCAGGCTCCTCAGTCCATAGGATTCTCCAGATAAGAATTCTGAAGTGGGTTGCCATTCCCTTCTCCAGGGGTTCTTCCAGAGCCAAGGATCAAACCTGCGTCTCCTTACTGCGGCAGATTCTTTACAATCTGAGCCACCAGGGAAGATTGTGGTGTTATTTGAATTGATCTCACTTAGCATTAGTCAAAGAGGGATGTTGCTGCAGGGGCTATATCCCTGGTGACAAGGTTCAGGTACCAGTTTGATGTTTTGCCTAGAGATGTTTGCCTAGAAATGTTTTGGTAGAAATTACATACTTTTTTTTTTTTTTTTTAAAGGCACTGCTCATTCCAGAAAGATTCCTTTTTATTATTAAACTTTTATTTTGTATCGGGGTCTTCCCAGGTGGCGCTAGTGATAAAGAACCTGCCTTCCAGGAGGCATAAGAGACACAGGTTCAGTCTCTGGGTTGGGAAGACCCCCCTGGAGGAGGGCATAGCAACCCTCTCCAGTGTTCTTGCCTGGAGAATCCCATGGACAGAGGAGCCTGGCGGGCTACAGTCCACATCCACAAAGAGTTGGACGTGACTGAAGTGATTTAGCGCAGCATTTTGTATTGGAGGATAGCTGATTAACAAGGTTGTGATCATTTTAGGTGGACAGCAAAGGGACTCAGCCATACATATACATGTATCCGTTTTCCCCTAAACTCCCCTCCCATCCAGGCTGCCACATAACTTTGGGTGCTAAGTAGGTCTTTGTTGGTTACCCATTTTAAATATAGCAGTGTATACATGCCCATCCCAAACTCCCTAACTATCTCTTCCCCCCATCCTTCCCCTGGCAGCCGTAAGTTCATTCTCTAAATCTGTGAGTCTGTTTCTGTTTTGTAAACAAGTTCATTTGTATCATGTCTTTTTAGATTCCTCATATGAGGGATGTCAAGTGATGCTTCTCCGTCTGACTTATTTCACTAGTATGACAATCTCTAGGTCGGTCCATGTTGCTGCAATGGCATTGTTTCATTCTTTTTAATGTAATATTCCATTGTATATATGTACCACATCTTCTTTACTTATTACAAATGTTATACTTTTCAATTTTCTATCTTGAAATATTTAGTCAGCATTTTCAGCTTCAAGGGGTCTTGCAAAAAAAAAATTAATATATCCTGAAAAGAGCTCTAGGAGGCAGCAAGTGTTGTTCCTATTCTGTATCTGGTGAGACTGAGGTCGTAAGATTGACACACATCTGAAGATGCAGCTGGAGACTATACTTGGGACTCCCTGACACCTAGGTCTGTGTCTTCCAGTGGGCCTTACTTCTTTCCAAAGAGATTCACAGTTAGGGGATCAAAATCATTCTTATTAGCAATAACAGCTACCATTTATTGACAGCAGGCATGTGGTGTGCATGCTCAGTCCCTCAGTCATGTCCGACTCCTTGCAACCCCATAGACTGCAACCCCCAGGTTCTTCTGTCCATGGAATTTTCCAGGCAAGAATACTGGAGTGGGTTGCCATTTCCTACTCCAGTCAGTGGCAAATGGCATATAAAATACTCTACATGACCTCATTCAGTTCTCCCAGCAACCACATGTAGCTAATGAGCTTGCCATCAACACCTTGCAGATGAGAAGGACTCAGGGAGGTTAAGACATTTGTTCAAGGTAGCTTAATTGGGAAGTGATGGAGTTTGAACTCAGGTCTCATTTGGTCTAAGTCTCAGCCTACACCACCAAACCCAAATGCCTTTACAGGTCCTGAGGATCCATCTGAGAACAAGAGCTTTGAGGCCAGAGACTCTGAGCATTAGAGCTTTTGAGTATCAATGGACTGTAAACAACACGAGGGCAAGGCTAGTTCATAATGCAGCCCAGGGATTAGCACAGACTCTGACTAGCTCTAGGAATGCTCACCCAGTCTGTTTCAAAGGGGAAAGGGCAAAGGGAAAATTATATAAATGTCATCAATAGACCAGCTTCTGTTGGCCCAACCTAGTCCTTAGAGGGAAGGCCCTGATGGGTTTTATCATGCTTCCCTTTGGGCTGGATTTGGTTTATGGTGTTATCTTCCAGGCAAGAATCCTGGAGTGGGTTGTCATTTCCTTTTCCAGGGGATCTTCCCGACCCAGGGATTGAACTCACATCTCTTGTGTCTCCTGCATTGGCAGGTGGATTCTTTACCACTGTGCCACCTAGGAAGTCTAAGTGGTCTCAGATACTTGTTTCATGGTGTTGTGGTGAACTTTAATATTGGTTAATATTTATCGAGCATTTAAATGGTGCTGGGCATATGCTAACTGCTTCACATGAGTTTACTCATCTAATTCTCACAACAACTCTTTGTGATTGATAGGATTATTATTTCCATTTTACAGATGAAGAAACTGAGGCTCCAAGGGCAATTAATCTTGTTTAAGGTCAAATACCTATTTTAGCTATAGCTATTTTGTGAGGAAAATGCATGCACCCACATCTTTCTGATTCCAGAGGTAATCTCTTAACCAGAAAATGGAATGAAGTGTGCAAAGCACTGTGCAAAACACAGTAGGCACTCAAAACAAGCTACTTACTATGAGAAATAGAATATATGGAGTGTGGTGAGATTGATGCTTCTTTAGCCTTGGGGGGTGAACAAATGCTCTGAAGATAAAAGCCAGAGACTCACCTCAGTCTGTGCTACTCTGTTTAAAAGTTTTTTTCTTTTTTAATCAAAGCTGTGATCACTCACCTAAAGCCAGATATCCTGGAGTGCGAAGTCAAGTGGGCCTTAGGAAGCATCATTATGAATAAAGCTAGTGGAGGTGATGGAATTCCAGTTGAGCTATTCCAAATCCTAAAAGATGATGCTGTGAAAGTGCACTCAATATGCCAACATATTTGGAAAACTGAACAGTGGCCACAGGACTGGAAAAGGTCAGTTTCGTTCCAATTCCAAAGAAAGGCAATGCCAAAGAATGTTCAAACTGCTGCACAATTGCACTCATTTCACATGCTAGCAAGGTAATACTCAAAATCCTTCAATCTAGGCTTCAACAGTACATGAACCGAGAACTTCCAGATGTTCAAGCTGGATTTAGAAAAGGCAGAGGAATCAGAAATCAAATTGCCAACATCTGTTGAATCATCGAAAAAGCAAGAGAATTCCAGATAAACATCTACTTCTGCTTCATTGACTATGCTAAAGCCTTTGACTGTGTGGATCAGAACAAACTGGGAAATTCTTAGAGATGGACATATCAGACCACCTGACCTGCCTCTTGAGAAATCTGTGTACAGGTCAAGAAGCAACAGATAGAACTGAACATGGAACAATGGACTGGTTCAAAACTGGGAAAGGATTACATCAAGGCTGTATATTGTCACTCTGCTTATTTAACTTATCTGCAGAGTATATCATGCAAAATGACAGGCTGGATAAAGCACAGGCTGGAATCAAGATTGCTGGGAGAAACATCAATAACCTCAGATATGCAGATGACACCACCCTTATGGTAGAAAGTGAAATGGAACTGAAGAACTTCTTGATGAAGGTGAAAGAGGAAAGTGAAAAAGCTGGTTTAAACCTCAACGTTCAAAAAACGAAGATCATGGCATACAGTCCTATCATTTCATGGCAAACAGATGGGGAAACAATACAAACAGACTTTATTTTCTTGGGCTCCAAAATCGCTGTGGATGATAACTGCAGCCATGAAATTAAAAGACACTTGCTTCTTGGAAGAAAAGCTATGACCAACCTAGACAGCATATCAAAAATCAGAGATGTTACTTTACCAACAAAGTCTGTATAGTCAAGGCTTTGGTTTTTCCGGTAATCATGTATGGACCATAAAGAAGGCTGAGTGCCCAAAAATTGATGCTTTCAAACTGTAGCATTGGAGAAGACTCTTGAGAGTCCCTTGGACTGCAAGGAAATCCAAGCAATCAATCCTCAAGGAAATCAATCCTCCATATTCATTGGAAGGACTGATGCTAAAGCTGAAACTCCAAAACTTTGGCTATCTGCTGTGAAGAACTGACTCACTGGAAAAGGCCTTGATGCTGGGAAAGACTGAGGGCAGGAGGAGAAGGGGATGACAGAAGACAAGATGGTTGGGTGGCATCACTGACTCAATCAACATGAGTTTGGGTAAACTCTGGGAGTTGGTGATGGACAGGGTAGTCTGGCATGCTGTAGTCCATGGGGTTGCAGAGTCAGACACAAGTGAGTGACTAAACAACAAGAACATAATTGATTTATAATGTTGTATGTATATACATGTACACACACACATATATATACTTTTTCATATTCTTTTCCATATCTTTTATTACAGGATATTGACTATATTTCCCTGTGCTGTGTTGTAGGACCTTGTTGTTTGCCTATTTTATACATAGTCGTTGGTGTCTGCTACTTTTTCTCGTTGTGTCTACTCTCCCGCAGATCATTGTACACTCCTTAGAAAAGAAGGCCACTCTGTAGGAACACAGCTGTTTCCTTGTAAAGATGGCACCTGGCTAGCTCCCCTGAGGGCTGAAAAGAAGAAATAGTAAATGAGTAGACCAAAATACTTATTCTGATCCTACTGGAAGGAGGTGATTGTGTGACTGGGCTGGAAGAGATACAGAGTTCAGTTTATGGTTTGTGTTGGGTTTTCCACCCACTGCCTATGGAATGGGGTTGGGCCTAATGAATGTTTGCAAAGGGTCTTTGAAATTTCTGAGATGAAAGGCCATGGCCCATTTTTCAAGGAGTTTTGCCAGTTCTCATTGATCTGTTTGTCTGCTATTGGGGATGCAGGGCAATTAAATAATCTGTGAACATCAAAGATGTGTTACACCACACAGAGGTGTGTTATCCTCACTGCCTAACCCAGTGTCCCGCGTGTATAATGGGAGGGATCTCTATAGTCGTTTCCTTCATTAATGTAGATGGGGGTCATCTGGGTTTTCTCACTGGCTCTGGCTTTCTTCATTGAGCCAATCCTCCCTTCTGTTAGTTGGGTATGCAACTGTGAGGTGCCGTGGAGGGATAGGGGGTGAGGAGAGGACTAGAGTGTTCTTTCTATTTGCATGGCAATCAGAGCTTGTAATAGTCAATGCATGGGAGTTCCTAGCACTAGGGGCAAGTGTGTGTATGTGCTGGTGTTCGGGTGTGTGATAAAAACCAAACACAGAGCAAAAATGAAGTTGCCAACTCTAAAGAGGTCAAAATTCAGTGCTATAGTGAACAGTCTTCTGGGGAGTCTGCGAATCTGAGAAAGGCATTTGGACCAAAGTTAAACTCTCAAGAAACCAGTCTGGAAACAGATCTGCACCTCTGAGGCAATGCTTGGGAGAATCCCATGCATCTCTCAGAAGCCATCGCACTTACTTGGCCAAGGTTAGATAGATTATATATATATACATTATATAATATGTATTATATATAATGTATATATATAATCTATACAATATATATACATATGTATTTGTATATATATTTACTGTTTCTATTGGCTGAGCAATGTCATTGTTGATACAAAGAAGCCTGGGTGTTCTTTCAGAGAGTTCTCAGATTTTCTTCATTGTGAACATGGTGAGGCTCTCTGTTGTCCTTAGTTTGCTAGGAGGCTGCCCAGCATTGCCTTCCTGCAGGATTTCAGGTGAGATGCCATCTGTCTTCAGCCAAGAGAGGCGGCCTGGCTGGCTGTGTGCACTGATGTGGGGCTACAGATGCCCTATGCCTGCTTGGGGACTGTATAGAATAATTTCTGACTTTCCTCCAGGAAGTCTACACCATCAGTCAATCTGATAAAGTCATTTGTGCAAAGGGCATCCTGGTGTGGTGGGCAGAGTTCTGAATATTAAATCAGAGCACCTGGGTATAAATACTAATGGCTCAGCTTCTTACAAAGCTGCATTAGCCTTGCTTTCTTCACTTAGTGACACAGGTATATTGGGATCTCATTCTGATAAGCTGTTTTGTGGGTGGATTAATGTGAATGTAAGGGACCATATGGAGGAAGGGGTTGTGGATAGTGTTGGGAGAGGGGTAGAGGATGAACCAACATGCCAGCTCAAATCAACATTTTAATTATATCTTCTGAAGAAACCACCCTTTCCTTCAACATCCAACCAGAGGAACTCCATTTCAGATGACTTCCTCCTTGGAAGAAAAGCTATGACCAACCTAGACAGCATATTAAAAAGCAGAGACATTACTTTGCCAACAAAGGTCGATATGGGGTTTCCAGTAGTCATGTATGGATGTGAGAGTTGAACCATAAAGGAGGCTGAGCACCAAAGAGCTGATGCTTTCAAATTGTGGTGCTGGAGAAGACTCTTGGACAGCAAAGAGATCCAACTAGTCAACCCTAAAGGAAATCAACCGTGAATATTTATTGAAAGGACTGATGCTGAAGCTGAAGCTCCAATACTTTGGCCACCTGATGTGAAAAGCTGACTCATTAGAAAAGACCCTGATGCTGGGAAAGATTAAGGGCTGGAGGAAAAGAGGGCTACAGGGGATGAGATGATTGGATGGCATCATGGACTCAGTGGACATGAGTTTGAGCAAGCTCTAGGAGATGGTGAAAGACAGGGAAGCCTGGCATGCTGCAGTTCATGGGATTGCAAAGAGTTGGACATGACTGAGTGATTGAATAACAACAACCCAAAATCACATAACTAAGAACCCAGGAACAAGAATAACAGATGATACTGGATAAGCACTCATGGGTGACAGAATAATTGGGCATGTAATGAAATGTGATTATAAAGAGCCTCTTATGAAAGTGAAAGAAGAGAGTGAAAAAATTGGCTTAAACCTCAACATTCAAAGAAACAAGATCTTGGAATCTGGTCCCATTACTTCATGGCCAATATATAGGGAAACAGTGGAAACAGTAACAGACTTTATTTTCTTGGGCTCCAAAATCACTGCAGATGGACTACAGCCATGAAATTAAGATGCTTTCTCCTTGGGAGAAAAGCTGTGACAAACCTAGACAGCATATTAAAAAGCAGAGACATTATTTTGCCAAATAAGGTCCATCTAGTCAAAGCTATGGTTTTTCCAGTAGTTATGTATGGATGTGAGAGTTGGACTATAAAGAAAGCTGAGCACTGAAGAGTTGATGCTTTTGAACTGTGATGTTGGAGAAGACTCTTGAGAGTCCCTTGGACCGCAAGGAGATCCAACCAGTCTATCCTAAAGGAAATCAGTCCTGAATATTCATTGGAAGGACTAATGCTGAATCTGAAACTGCAATACTTTGGCCAACTGATGTGAAGAACTGGCTCATTGGAAAAGACCCTGATGCTGGGAAAGATTGAAGGCAGGAGGAGAAGGGGACGACAGAGGACGAGATGGTTGGATGGCATCACTGACTCGATGGACATGAGTTTGAGTAAACTCCGGGAGTTGGTGATGGACAGTGAAGCCTGGTGTGCTGCAGTCCATGGGGTCGCAAAGAGTCGGACACGACTGAGTGACTGAACTGAACTGAATGAAATGTGATAAGTAGACACCTTCCGGGTATTATGGGAGCATTTATTTACTGGTCTTAAAAGCATAACTTTAAGTGTAAGAACTCAGATCCATCAACGATAAATAAAAGATGCGCTAGTTGCTCAATAGTTTTTTTTTTTTTAAAGTTCATTATGTATAATAGATTACAAACCCAGTATCGTTTTTTAGTTTCAAAATACTGTGTCACTTATTAAGCTATTGTCTCCGAGCTTCAAGTACACTTTTCTGTACTTGGTTCTGACACTGTGAAAGTCACTAAGTCGTATCCGACTCTTTGTGACTCCATGGAATCCATGGACTTCTCCAGGCCAGAATATTGGAGTGGGTTGCCTTTCCCTTCTCGAAGTGATCTTCCCAACCCAGGGATCGAACCCAGGTCTCCTGAATGGCAGGCACTGGGGCTCTGTAAATCACCTTTTGCAAAGCCGCTTCGCCAGCGGCTCCGGGTAGCGCCGGTAGGGGGCGCTGGAGGCAGGCTGGAAGAGGTGGAAGGGAAGCGGACACGGCCCTTCT
>NW_011494928.1:4014174-4022783 GCF_000754665.1 Bison bison bison
CTTCCCCACCGCAGGGGCTGACTACATCTGCGCTTTTTATCTCTGTGATACCTTAGCTTGCTCTTTTGGCATTTTCAGGCTTTCAAAAGGCTAAACATTTTTTTTTTTTTTTGCATCTAGATTCTTATACTTAGCATAATGCTTTAAAAATATATATATACACATATATTTTATTGAAGTATAGTAAATTTACAATATTTCAGGCACAAATCAAAGTGATTCAGAATATGTATATTCTTTTTCAGATTCTTTCCGTTATAGGTTATTACAAGGTATTGAATTTAGTTCTCTGCGCTATACAGTAGATCCTTGTCTGTTTTATGGATAGTACTGTGTGTCTGTTAACCCTAGACTCCTAATTCATCCTCCACCCCTGTTTTCCCTTTGGGTAACCATAAATTTGTTTTCTATGTCTATGAGTCTTTTCCCGTTTTATAAGTTCATTTGTATCATTTTTTCTAGAATCCGTGTTTTAAGTGGGATCATATGACATTTGTCTTTGTCTGACTTCACTTAGTATAATAGTCTCTACGTCTATCCATGTTGCTGCAAATGGCATTATTTTATTCTTTTTTACTTCTGAGTAACAGTTAATTTCCCTGGTGGCTCAGGCGGTAAAGAATCTGTCTACAATGCAGGAGACCCAAGTTTGATCCCTGGGTTAGGAAGATCTCCTGGAGAAGGGAATGGCTGCCCACCCTAGTATTCTTGCCTGGAGAATCCCATGGACAGAGGAGCCTGGTGGGCTACAGCCCATGGGGTCACAAAGGGTTGGATGGGACTGAGTGACTAACACTTTCACTTCCAACAGTTCATTTAGTTAACCATTCATATTAAATCATCTCTGTTCAAATATTTTTCCAGGTGGTGCTTGTGGTAAAGAACCTATTTGCCAATGCAGGAGACATAAATGATGCAGGTTTGATCTCTGTGTTGGGAAGATCCCCTGGAGCAGGGCATGGTAACCCACTCCAGTATTCCTGCCTGGAGAATCCCATGGACAGAGGAGCCTGGCGGCCTACAGTCCATGGGGTTGTAAAGAGTTGGACGTGACTGAGCAACTAAGCGTAGCTCTTTTGGTCTTTAGAATTTTTTCTCTAGGACTTTTAAAATAAAAAGCTGGAAGAGATATTAAGGACCTCTTTGTTCAACCTCTTCATTTTATAGATGAAGAAACTAAGGCCCAGAGAGCTTGATACTTGCTTGAGTCCAATTAATTAGAGCCACTGTCTGGACAGGAACTCACATCTTTTTTTCCCCCTGGACGCACTGCTAGTATGGGGGATCTTAGTTCCCTGACCAGGCGTTGAACGCTTGCTCCCTGCAATGGAAGAGTCTTAACTACTGGGAAGTCCCAGGAAGTCACAACGCTTGATGCCTCTTCCTATCTATTTGTCACCACAACATGCTGTACTTTAGTTACACACGCACCTTGGCCCTGCCTGGGCTGATTAGATGGGTGTCCGGCACACGTGGGCTGTGGAGGGTGGTTGTGCTTTCTGGCATTGTTGGCATAAGATATGACTTTTCGGGGCTGCACTGTGATATGTACCTGGATTCTGGAGCTTTGTAGGATATTAAGTAATTAAAGGACAAGCTCCAAGTTTCCTCCCCAAACAGTCCAGCTCAGAGAGCTTGGTTTGGCTTGTAAGAGGTTTGTGAGAGGCCAACCCAACTTCCTCTGGGCATGAAGGATGTGCGTCAGGTCATCTGGGCTGGCAGCTGGGCTGGTTTAGTTTTTCCTCTGAGCTTTGCTTGTTTTGCTGCTGCCTCGTCACACAAGGCCACTGGATTTGAGTTATGAGAGTTACTACAGCAGGCTGGTGTCAGCATCATAACATGAGAGCATGATAAAGACACTCTCCAGATTGGAAGGAGTGCTCCCTATGGGCTATGTTTAGGGTACATCTGGCTCATGGGAAGCTCCAGAAAACACCAACATTTGAGGTTTATCAGCAGCCCATGTAATGCAAAGCAGATGCCTCTGTTTTCTGCAGACTAAATGAGAAAGAAAGAAATTATCACCATTTACCATTCTCAGTGATGAAGGTTTTGGAGACCCAAGTGACAAAAGGGGTTTCTGTTTGTATTTCCCAGATGGTTTGCACTTGATAGAAATGTGCATTCATTTTAAGCTTTAAAATCAGATACACTTGTCATCTCAGTGATGGTTGTATCTTTGTGCTTATTTTCTCCAGACCAGCCTGATTCTGCTCATTATTGGCAGTGGGACTGAGCAGAAGCAAAGCAAGTCAGACTGCTTGCTCCCTGAGAATCTCTGTGAATGTGAGAAAGCTCTGGCAGCTGTTGTGTCCATACCACTGCTTACAGGTCATTTTTACTTTTTTACTGAAGTATAGTTGACCTACAATATTGTATGAGTTTCATATGTACAGCAAACAATGATTCACTATTTTCATGGATTATACTTCAGTTAAAGTTATTACAAGTCAGTGGATATAATTCTCTGTGCTGTACAATATATCCTTGTTGCTCATCTGTTTTATGCATCGTGATTTATATCTTTTAATCCCCTCCCCCTTCCCCTCTCCCCACTGGTCATCACTAGTTTGTTCTCTTTGTCTGTGAGTCTGCTTCTTTTTTGCTATATTCACTATTTTGTTGTATTTTTTAGATTCCACATGTAAGTGACATCACACAGTATTTGTCTTTTTCTGTCTGACATCTCACTAAGCATAATATTCTCTAGGTCCATCCATGTTGTGGTTTATATAGGTCTTTTTGATGTGACAACATTCCTGGGGCTTTGAACCTACTGGACTTCTGTGTCTTGCAGCCTAAGTCCACTACTCATCACCCCAACTAAATTAATGAAGACTTCACAAAAGTTAAAGAAAACTTAAAAAGCTTTAACTTTTAAATTCCAACTTTTATTGGCAGCATTTTCATTGTGTTTAAACTTGTAGATCTCAAAGAATCACTTCTTTCCTTTAGGTCTGTGATCAAAGCCACCGTGTCTGAGAGGTCTTCCCGCCCTCTGATTATGATGACCCATGTGTCTTTGCTTTGCCCAGACCATTACCGCCTGCTTCAGCTGCTCTGTTGTTTTTCTCCATAATACTTAACAGCATCCAATATGTATGTTTGTCATTGATCTCGCCTTACTAACTAAAAGCTCCAGAACAAAGCTTAACTTTGTTCACTGCTCTATCCCCAGTATGTAGAAGAGCTCTTGGTACATAGTAGATGCTCAACAAATATTTGTGGAGTGACTGAATAAGTAACCACTAGCTTATGTTTTAAAAAATTTTGGATCATCCCTGCTGTTCGCAGGCTTTCTCAGTTTCAGTGAGCAGGGCTGCTCTTCGTTGTGGTGCGTGGGCTTCTCCTCTAGGTGGCTTCTCTTGCTGCAGAGCACAGGCTCCCAGTGCACGGGCGTCAGCAGTTGCAGCCCATGGGCTCAATAGTTGTGGCTCATGGGATTAGTCACGGCATAGCATGTGGGATCTTCCTGGACCAGGGATCTAATGGTGGATTCTTATCCATTGGACCACCACGGAAGACCTAGTCTACTAAGGTATATTCAGTTCAGTCTCTCAGTCGTGTCCGACTCTTTGTGACCCTATGGATTACAGCACGCCAAGCTCACCTGTCCATCACCAACTCCTAGAGCTTGCTCAAACTCACATCCATTGCTTCCAAGGAGCAAGTGTCTTTTAATTTCATGGCTGCAACCACCATCTGCATTGATTTTGGAGCCCAAGAAAATAAATTCTGTCGCTGTTTCCATTGTTTCCCCATACTTGCCATGAAGTGATGGGACCGGATGCCATGATCTTCATATTTTGAATGTTGAGTTTTAAGCCAACTTTTTCACTCTCCTCTTTCACCTTCATCAAGAAGGCCTTCAGTTCCTCTTCACTTTCTGCCATTAGGGTGATGTCATCTGCATATCTGTGGTTATTGATATTTCTCCTGGCAATCTTGATTCCAGCTTGTGCTTCATCCAGTCTGGCATTTTGCATGATATACTCTGCAGATAAGTTAAATAAGCAGAGTGACAATATACAGCCTTGATGTACTCCTTTGCCAACTTGGAACCAGTCCGTTGTTCCATATCCAGTTCTAACTGTTGCTTCTTGACCTGCATACGGATTTCTCAGGAGTCAGGTCAGGTGGTCTGGTGTTCTCATATCTTTAAGAATTTCCCACAGTTTGGTGTGATCCACACAGTCAAAGGCTGTGGCATAGTCAGTAAAGCAGAAGTATATGTTTTTCTGGAACTCTCTTGCTTTTTTGATGATCCAACGGATGTTGGCAACTTGATCTCTGGTTCCTCTGCCTTTTCTAAATCCAGCTTGAACATCTGGAAGTTCACGGTTCACGTATTGTTGAAGCCTGCCTTGGAGAATTTTGAGCATTACTTTGCTAGTGTATGAGATGAGTGCAATTGTGCAGTAGTTTGAGCATTCTTTGGCCTTGCCTTTCTTTAGGATTGGAATAAAAACTGACTTTTTCCAGTCCCGTGGCTCCTGCTGAGTTTTCTAAATTTGTTGGCATATTGAGTGCAGCATTTTAACAGCATCATCTTTTAGGATTTGAAATAACTCATCTGGAATTCCATCACCTCCACTAGCTTTGTTCATAGTGATGCTTCCTAAGGCCCACTTGACTTCGCATTCCAAGATGTCTGGCTCCAGGTGAGTGATCACACCATCACAGTTATCTGGGTCATGGGAGATCTTTTTTGTACAGTTCTTCTATGTATTGTCTTTTTTTTTTTTAATTTTATTTTTAAACTTTACATAATTGTATTAGTTTTGCCAAATATCAAAATGAATCCGCCACAGATATACATGTGTTCCCCATCCTGAACCCTCCTCCCTCCTCCCTCCCCACACCATCCCTCCGGGTCGTCCCAGTGCACTAGCCCCAAGCATCCAGTATCGTGCATCGAACCTGGACTGGCAACTCGTTTCTTACATGATATTTTACATGTTTCAATGTCATTCTCCCAAATCTTCCCACCCTCTCCCTCTCCCACAGAGTCCATAAGACTGTTCTATACATCAGTGTCTCTTTTGCTGTCTCATACACAGGGTTATTGTTACCATCTTTCTAAATTCCATATATATGCGTTAGTATACTGTATTTATGTTTTTCCTTCTGGCTTATGTATTGTCTTAAAAAACCAACAAATGAGTCCATTTTTAAACAACTGCCTCCTTTAAAAAATAAAGAATTATAGGGCATTGTAGTATGGAGTCTGGACTTCCCTTGTGGCTCAGATGATAAAGTGTCTGTCTACAATGCAGGAGACCTGGGTTTGATCCCTGGGTCAGGAAGATTTCCTGGAGAAAGAAATGGCAACCCACTCCAGTACTCTTGCCTGGAAAATCCCATGGATGGAGGATCTTGGTGCAGGCTTGGTGTAGTATGGTAGTTCAGAGAAAGAATTGTGGTGATCAGCATCAACAAAATGCCATCGGTAAACTCATAAGGAATTTAAACCTAACTTAAGCTGATCATCTTTGGAGAAGGAAATGGCAACCCACTCCAGTATTCTTGCCTGGAGAATCCCATGGACAGAGGAACCTTGTGGGCTGCAGTCCATGGGGTCATAAGAGTCGGACTTGACTGAGTGACTTTGACTACTTTGACTCTGGTTATTCTTGTCACCTCTTCTTAATATCTTCTGCTTCTGTTAGGTCGATACCATTTCTGTCCTTAATTGAGCTCATCTTTGTATGAAATGTTCCCTTGGTATCTCTAATTTTCTCGATGAGATATCTAGCTTTCCCCGATCTATTGTTTTCCTCTATTTCTTGACATTGATTATGTAGGACAGCTTTCTTATCTCTCCTTGCTATTCTTTGGAACTCTGTATTCAGATGGGTAAATCTTTCCTTTTCTCCTTTGCCGTTTGCTTCTCTTCTTTTCTCAGCTATTTGTAAGGCCTCCTCAGATAACCACTTTGCCTTTTTGCATTTCTTTTTCTTGGTGATGGTTTTGATCACCACTTCCTGTACAATGTAATGAACCTCTGTCCATAGTTCTTCAGGCACTCTGTCTATCAGATCTAACCCCTTGAATCTGTCACTTCCACTGTATAATCGTAAGGGATTTGATTTAGGTCATACCTGAATGGTCTAGTGGTTTTCCCTACTTTCTTCAGTTTAAGTCTGAATTTTGCAAATAAGGAGTTCATGATCAGAGCCATAGTTAGCTCCCAGTCTTGTTTTTGCTGACTCTATAGAGTCACTGATTCCTAAAATGTCAGTGTTCATGCTTGCCATCTCCTGTTTGACTGCTTCCAATTTACCTTGACTCATGGACCTAACATTCCCGGTTCCTATGCAATATTGTTCTTTATAGCATTAGACTTTCCATCACCAGTCACATCAACAACTGGGTGCTGTTTTCATTTTGGCTCAGCCTCTTCATTCTTTTGGAGCTATTTTTCCACTCTTCTTCAGTAGCATATTGGGCATGTACTGACCTGGGGAATTCATGTTTCAGTGTCATATCTTTTTACCTTTTCCCACTCCAGTATTTTTGCCTAGAGAGTCCCACGGACAGAGGAGCCTGGCAGGCTACAGTCCATGGGGTCACAAAAAGTCAAACATGACTGAGCGACTAATACTTAATACTTATACTGTTCATTTATTAAGGTGTATTAAGTTCATGCTAATCTTCAAGCTGTGTTCAAAAGCTGTCCATTTTATTCATCTCCTTTCAGGTCCTGCTGGTTGCCAGACATTTGCAATGTTTCCACACCTCACACATAGTGGAATTTTCTTTGAGTTGGGGAATAATTTCTATTGTCAAAGGACTCAGCCATTAGAATGTGCAACATTATCCATTTCTTATCATTTTAACCTTCTTTTCAACCTTACTTTTTTCCATTTATAATGTAGGACGTTCTTAATAATCTTAGTAAATTCTTGAAATGATCTGAGCCCAGCAATATGTCAGAGGGTACCTCATGCTGGTCAAAGGCACTTTGGCTGTGGAGTTCAGCTTTGCTTTTGTGGGATTTGTACATCCCAAGGTGACAAGTAGACGAGCCTCTCCACCCCAAGGAATGTGCAGGGTCATGCCACTCTCTCTGTTGCCTGCCTTCCTTCTGGTGCCTCCATGAGGCCCTGGGACATCCTGTTTCCTTCCTCTGCTGCTGCTGTTCCCTCTGCCTGGAAAGGCCTCTTCTCTGCCCAGCTCCGGCTCCTCTCCTCCTGCAGCCTCCCCTTACTAGTCCAGTCCGTAGCACTGTGCCCTCTGGGTCTTTCTTGTGTCTACTTAAGCAGATTCGTGGAAGGAACCATGGACTTGGAGACAAAAGTTCAGGTTGGGGTCAGAAGATGAGCCTCATGTCTGCTTCATCTTGGGCAACCACTCTGAGCCGCGGTTGGTAAAATGCTGATAACCATTTGTCCTTGGACTATGTAATGTGCCTGTTTTAGTGTCAAGCATGACCATACAGGAAAAGGGCTTTGGAAATGATTCAGCTTCTGTAAAGATCCCAGACACCATTAAAAGGTTTTTGTGTGTTATGCTTATAAAGAAAAAAACCACTCACTGATTTCCTTTACTCTATCTCATACCATGCTCTGAATGCTTCCATTCTTGTCAGCAAATGTATGGTTATTCCCCACACCAGGTAATTCTGGGACACCAGGTAGGTGTCCTGGATCTCACTTGGCTCTGACCCCACCTGGAGGAGGTGTGGGATCCCCCGGTCGAGGCTCAGTCCCACAGCACATCCCCTGCCCTGGCGCCTGTGCTTCCGACTGCTGGCTACACCTCAGACAGTCCCTGAACCCTTCTTGGGCTTGATTAATTTGCTAGATTGGCTTACAGAATCCAGGAGATCAGTTTACTTGGTTGATTGCCTGTTTATTATAAAAGGACATAAAAGAGCTAGATGGAAGAGATGCAAGGGACAAGGAATGCGGCAAAGCTTATGGTGCTTCCATGCCCTGTCGGGGAGGGGCTCACCATTCTGCCGCCAGTACTGCTGGTGTTCACCAACCCAGAAGCTCTCTGAACCCTGTGCTTTGGTTTTTCCCCCAGAGGGCTCATTCCATAGGCATGATTGATTAAATCATTGGCCTGTGCTTACTGAACTCAATCTTGAGCCCCTCTTTCCTCCCTTGAGGTCTGGGGCTGGGAGTAGGGCTGACAGTTCTAACCTTCTGATCCCGCTTGATTCCCCTGGTTAATCCCACACCCCCCACCACCTCCTGGGGCTTTCCAAAATTCATCTCATTAACACAAACTCAGCTGTAGTTTGAAAGTTCAGTTCAGTTCAGTTCAGTCTCTCAGCCATATCTGACTCTTTGCGACCCCATGAATTGCAGCACGCCAGGCCTCCCTGTCCATCAACTCCTGGAGTCCACCCAAACTCATGTCCATTAAGTCAGGATGCCATTCAACCATCTCATCCTCTGTCATCCCCTTCTCCTCTTGCCCTCAATCTTTCCCAGCATCAGGGTCTTTTCAAATGAGTCATCTCTTTGCATCAGGTGGCCAAAGAATTGAAGCTCCAGCTTCAGCATCAGTCCTTCCAATGAACACCCAGAACTGATCTCCTTTAGGATGGACTGGTTGGATCTCCTTGAGGTCCAAGGGACTCTCAAGAGTCTTCTCCA
>NW_011494928.1:4022883-4023426 GCF_000754665.1 Bison bison bison
CTTTTTAATATGCTGTCTAGGTTTGTCATAGCTTTTCTTCCAAGGAGCAAGCGTCTTTTAATTTCATGGTTGCAGTCACCATCTGCAGTGATTTTGGAGCCCAAGAAAATAAAGTCTGTCACTGTTTCCATTATTTCCCCATCTATTTGCCATGAAGTGATGGGACCGGATCATGATCTTAGTTTTCCAAATGTTGAGTTTTAAGCCAGCTTTTCCACTCTCCTCTTTCACTTTCATTAGAGGCTCTTTATTTTATTTTATTTTTTTATTTCTAAAACCTTCCTTCTTTTCTTTTTTTTTCTAATTTTATTTTATTTTTAAACTTTACATAATTGTATTAGTTTTGCCAAATATCAAAATGAATCCACCACAGGTATACATGTGTTCCCCATCCCGAACCCTCCTCCCTCCTCCCTCCCCATACCATCCCTCTGGGCCGTCCCAGTGCACCAGCCCCAAGCATCCAGCATCGTGCATCGAACCTGGACTGGCAACTCGTTTCCTACATGATATTTTACATGTTTCATTGCCATTCTCCCAAAT
>NW_011494928.1:4023613-4024311 GCF_000754665.1 Bison bison bison
ACCCTCTCCCTCTCCCACAGAGTCCATAAGACTGTTCTATACATCAGTGTCTCTTTTGCTGTCTCGTACACCAGGTTATTGTTACCATCTTTCTAAATTCCATGTATATGAGTTAGTATACTGTATTTATGTTTTTCCTTCTGGCTTACTTCACTCTGTATAATAGGCTCCAGTTTCATCCACCTCATTAGAACTGATTCAAATGTATTCTTTTTAATGGCTGAGTAATACTCCATTGTGTATATGTACCACAGCTTTCTTATCCATTCATCTGCTGATGGACATCTAGATTGTTTCCATGTCTTGGCTATTATAAACAGTGCTGCGATGAACATTGGGGTACACGTGTCTCTTTCCCTTCTGGTTTCCTCAGTGTGTATGCCCAGCAGTGGGATTGCTGGATCATAAGGCAGTTCTATTTCCAGTTCTTTAAGGAATCTCCACACTGTTCTCCATAGTGGCTGTACTAGTTTGCATTCCCACCAACAGTGTAAGAGGGTTCCCTTTTCTCCACACCCTCTCCAGCATTTATTATTTGTAGACTTTTGGATCGCAGCCATTCTGACTGGTGTGAAATGGTACCTCATAGTGGTTTTGATTTGCATTTCTCTGATAATGAGTGATGTTGAGCATCTTTTCATGTGTTTGTTAGCCATCTGTATGTCTTCTTTGGAGAAATGTCTATTTAGTTCTTTGGC
>NW_011494928.1:4024993-4025099 GCF_000754665.1 Bison bison bison
TATGGTGTTAGAAAGTGGTCCAGTTTCATTCTTTTACAAGTGGTTGACCAGATTTCCCAGCACCACTTGTTAAAGAGATTGTCTTTAATCCATTGTATATTCTTGC
>NW_011494928.1:4025199-4026818 GCF_000754665.1 Bison bison bison
TGTATATTCTTGCCTCCTTTGTCAAAGATAAGGTGTCCATATGTGCGTGGATTTATCTCTGGGCTTTCTATTTTATTCCATTGATCAATATTTCTGTCTTTGTGCCAGTACCATACTGTCTTGATAACTGTGGCTTTGTAGTAGAGCCTGAAGTCAGGTAGGTTGATTCCTCCAGTTCCATTCTTCTTTCTCAAGATCGCTTTGGCTATTCGAGGTTTTTTGTATTTCCATACAAATTGTGAAATTATTTGTTCTAGCTCTGTGAAGAATACTGTTGGTAGCTTGATAGGGATTGCTTTGAATCTATAAATTGCTTTGGGTAGTATACTCATTTTCACTATATTGATTCTTCCAATCCATGAACATGGTATATTTCTCCATCTATTAGTGTCCTCTTTGATTTCTTTCACCAGTGTTTTATAGTTTTCTATATATAGGTCTTTAGTTTCTTTAGGTAGATATATTCCTAAGTATTTTATTCTTTTGGTTGCAATGGTGAATGGAATTGTTTCCTTAATTTCTCTTTCTGTTTTCTCATTATTAGTGTATAGGAATGCAAGGGATTTCTGTGTGTTGATTTTATATCCTGCAACTTTACTATAGTCATTGATTATTTCTAGTAATTTTCTGGTGGAATCTTTAGGGTTTTCTATGTAGAGGATCATGTCATCTGCAAATAGTGAGAGTTTTACTTCTTCTTTTCCAATTTGGATTCCTTTTATTTCTTTTTCTGCTCTGATTGCTGTGGCCAAAACTTCCAGAACTATGTTGAATAGTAATGGTGAAAGTGGGCACCCTTGTCTTGTTTCTGACTTTAGAGGAAATGCTTTCAATTTTTCACCATTGAGGATAATGTTTGCTGTGGGTTTGTCATATATAGCTTTTATTATGTTGAGGTATGTTCCTTCTATTCCTGCTTTCTGGAGAGTTTTTATCATAAATGGATGTTGAATTTTGTCAAAGGCTTTCTCTGCATCTATTGAGATAATCATATGGTTTTTATTTTTCAATTTGTTAATGTGGTGTATTACACTGATTGATTTGTGGATATTGAAGAATCCTTGCATCCCTGGGATAAAGCCACTTGGTCATGGTGTATGATCTTTTTAATGTGTTGTTGGATTCTGATTGCTAGAATTTTGTTAAGGATTTTTGCATCTATGTTCATCAGTGATATTGGCCTGTAGTTTTATTTTTTTGTGGAATCTTTGTCAGGTTTTGGTATTAGGGTGATGGTGGCCTCATAGAATGAGTTTGGAAGTTTACCTTCCTCTGCAATTTTCTGGAAGAGTTTGAGCAGGATAGGTGTCAGCTCTTCTCTAAATTTTTGGTAGAATTCAGCTGTGAAGCCGTCTGGACCGGGGCTTTTGTTTGCTGGAAGATTTTTGATTACAGTTTCAATTTCCATGCTTGTGATGGGTCTGTTAAGATTTTCTATTTCTTCCTGGTCCAGTTTTGGAAAGTTGTACTTTTCTAAGAATTTGTCCATTTCTTCCACGTTGTCCATTTTATTGGCATATAATTGTTGATAGTAGTCTCTTATGATCCTTTGTATTTCTGTGTTGTCTGTTGTGATCTCTCCATTTTTCGTTTCTAATTTTGTTGATTTGATTTTTCTC
>NW_011494928.1:4028375-4039053 GCF_000754665.1 Bison bison bison
GTTTGTGGAGTTCTTTTTATTGTGGCGTTTCCTCACTGTGTGTGGGTTTGTACAGGTGGCTTGTCAAGGTTTCCTGGTTAGGGAAGCTTGTGTCGGTGTTCCGGTGGGTGGAGCTGTATTTCTTCTCTCTCCTTTCGAAGAGTTGGGTTGCTTTTCTGAGTGCCTGATGTCCTCTGCCGGCATGCAGAAGTTGTTTTGTGGAATTTACTCGACGTTTAAATGCTCTTTTGATGAATTTGTGGGGGAGAAAGTGTTCTCCCCGTCCTACTCCATCCGCCATCTTGGCTCCTCCCATTAGAGGCTCTTTAGTTTTTTATTGCTTTCTGCCATAAGGGTGGTGTCATCTGCATATCTGAGGTTATTGATATTGTAGTTTGAAAGAGTCTTGTGATAAATAACAAGATGTATTTATCCACTCATCACTTGGAATTCCAAAGGTTTCAGAAGCTCTGTGCCAGAAATGGAGGAAGATTAAAAAGTGTATTTTTATTTATCAGACATAAAGACAAGATCACTACCTAGAGCAGCATGAGCTTCATATAATCCCAGCTGATGGGTGGTGGTTGAGTGACAGGATTAAGTTATAACCACAGTTGCAAGCTAAACTTTGCTCGGATTCCTTTTAGAAATCTCATCATCTTGGCCAGAGAGATGAAAGAGAGGAAGCAAAAGAAGGAAACTGAGTTTTTTTTTTTTCCCGTCCAAATGTTTGTAGCAGCTTTGTTTTATTTTTAAAAATTATTTATTTTTTAATTGAAGGATAATTGCTTTACAGAATTTTGTTGTTTTCTGTCAAACCTCAACATGAATCAGCCATAGGTATATGTATATCTCTTCCCCTTTGAACCTCCCTCCCATCTCTCTCCCCATCCCACCCCTCTAGGTTGATACAGAGCCCCTGTTTGAGTTTCCTGAGTCATACAGCAAATTCCAGTTGGCTATCTATTTTACATATGGTAATGTAAGTTTCCATGTTACTCTTTCCATACATCTCTCTCCTCCCTTTCCCCCATGTCCGTAAGTCTGTTCTCTATGTCTGGGAAATTGAGTTTTTAAAGAGCTGGGCATTCTGTCTGTATAAACTACTTTGTTTAATTACATTTCCAGCGCCCTTTCCCTTTGCAGTTTGGAAGGTTTACTCATTCATTCTTTGGTCTATTCATTCACTAAGCATTTATTGAGAACCTGTTATACCCTGGGCATAATTATTAAGATGCATAAGCTAAATCTTGAATCACAGCTGGGTTGAGGAATCATGCATGGGTGCAGCAATGGAGATCTGCCTGGGGATAGAGGGGGCACCTACTTCAAACCAGGGGGTTGCCAGTTACTCTCAGAGTATTGTTTGCAAGGAGGGTAAGAGGCTACAGTGGGTGTAAGACAGCGTGAGGCCAAGAGCACATGCAGGATCAAGGAGTCCAGCAGATTCTATTGTTGTACTCACAAGGATATGAATCTATTTTCTCAGCTACTTTAGGGCTGAACTGCTGGTTTATCAGGAATCAGGTGGCATGGTCCTTGTCTCCATGGCATGACATAATTTCTTTAGACCTACTTTCAGCATAGCCTTGGAGGAAGAGGCCAAGTCAGGGTCCCTACATAAAAAGCCTTGTGTTTCTTGACAGTGTTTTGCTCACTTTAGGCATCTGTGGATAAGGTCTGCTACTTAAACACAGGGAGAGCTAGTTGAATCTATCCAGGAAGAAGAAAATTTCCTCTGCCTTTCTAGGTTTTTCCAACTTAAGGATTAAAGTGATACCAGAGAGATGAACATGAGAAAATCAAACAGAAGTTAATAACATGTATACATGGGAGAGCCCAGAGAAGCATGGCTGAAAGCCCTTAAATATCACCTTCGACTAAAGACAAAGGATGATTTTTAGGGGTAGTGGTTTTGAAATTTGGATAAGAAGAAGGTAATGCACATGATGATGAAAAGGCAAATGTTTGGTAAATAAATGTTGGCTGGGCCCACACAGAGACAATGGGACACAGAGCGGGCTCTGATCTCTAGGTCCTGCTTAAAGTTTCCCCAACGCCCCTGGATAATATTTTTGCAATATTCTCTAGTGATAGCTCTTTTCTGGGAACAGAACTAAATTCTTCCAGGCATTTAAGGTGAAAGTCAAAGTTTCTTCCCAAGTCTATCAAGGCGTTGGTTTTTTCATTTGGAAATAATCCACATGCAGAAGAGACATTTTGGGGTGTCAAACTTTGCTCCCTTACAAGTCTGTGCAATTTTGGATAATTCTGGACTGCTGCTTGGATAGGTTGGGAAGCTCAAAGCCTCTTAGTCAAAGAAACCCATTTACTTTTTTCTTCCTTTCTTTTCTAATAATAATAAATTTAATAAAATTTAAATAATAAATTATTTTAAAATAAATGATAAAAATGAGCACTGGGTTTGCTCATTGTTACTGGGAAATCATTGCTTCTAGCTCTTTCAGCAGACACAGCAAGGAAATATATATGCAGTTATCCCTTGGTATCTGCCTAGGATTGGTTCTAGGACTCCTGCAGATCCCCAAATTTGAGGATGCACATGATCCTTACATAAAAGTGGTGTTGTATTTGCATATGACTTACACACTTCCTTCTGTATGCTTTCAATCATGTCTAGATTGCTTATAGTATCTCCTACAATGTAAATGCTATGTAAAAATTTGTAGAACAGCAAACTCAAAATTTGCTTTTTGGAACTTTATAGAATTTTTTTCTCCAGGCAAGGATACTGGAGTCGGTTGCCATTACCTTCTCCAGGGGATCTTCCTGACCCAGGGATCAAACCTGCTTCTCTTATGTCTCCTGCATTGGCAGGCACCCCTTAGTGCCACCTGGGAAGCCCCCCGTTAATCACAATTAAAATGTCACCTGGCCAAGGTGGTGTTTTATAGTTGGCTGCACTATAAAGTTACTTTCCCCCCACTTTTCACACTCTATTTGTGGAACCACTGGAGTAGGTTGCCATTTCCTTCTATAGGGGATCTTCCTGATCCAGGGATCAAATCCATGTCCCCTGCACTGCAGGCAGACTCTTTACCCACCAAGCCATGGCAGAAGCCCTTTGGAAGCACAGTCCACACTTAAAGGGGTGGGAGACTGAAGTCCATTTCATAGAGACAGGAGTATCTATAAAAATTACTTGAAAATTTTCTTAAAAAAGATTGGTTTCTTTCTCCCTATTTATTTAATCAATCATTTATTTATATCAGCATTGACATTTATTTTATACTTGGGCTATAATCTGACACTTATTTTGTTGCTCAATTTGTTTCTGCTTTGGCCCTTGGGAGCTATGTCAGGTTGGCTCCTGTTTCCCCTCAGTTTGCTTATTTCATGTTCTGTGTTTTTTCTTTTTGAGCAATTTCTTGCTTTCTGGCACGGTAATATGCTCCAACTCTTCTTTATTCTTTATCCTCATTCTAGGATCAGTCATTTCTTCAAGGGGCCCTAACTGCTTTTAGTAGAGAATGACATTAGAAACCAAGGTCTTGGAACTGGGTGTGTTCATTGCTACTAGGGTGTCACTGCTCCTAGCTCTCTCAGCAGGAAATACATGTGTGTATAATAACCCATGCACACACACGTATCTATATTTCTGTGCCTATCCATCTAAATCTATGTTAAACCAAGCACGAGTTTCTATTGATGTCCTTGACTCTAGTCCAGTACTACATGGATTATTCTGGACTTCCCCTCTTTGCTTATCTGTAAGAATTATTCCTCCAGCAGTGAGAAACCTGGCTTCCACCACCCACCATTCAACTTCCTTATACATGGATCAGTTCAGTTCAGTTGCTCAGTCATGTCCGACTCTTTGCGACCCCATGAATCGCAGCACGCCAGGCGTCCCTGTCCATCACCAACTCCCGGAGTTCACTCAGACTCACGTCCATCGAGTCAGTGATGCCATCCAGCCATCTCATCCTCTGTCGTCCCCTTCTCCTCCTGCCCCCAATCCCTCCCAGCATCAGAGTCTTTGCCAATGAATCAGTTCTTCGCATGAGGTGGCCAAAGTACTGGAGTTTCAGCAGTTCCAAAATTGTTCATTCATGTTCCTGGGAGAAGCAGTTTTAGAGGACAGTGTTTATATACAGTTCCCTTTGTCTTTAGCCTTATAGTTTCTAGTCAAAGAAACATTTCCATTTTTTCCAAAGCTACTTAGATCCCCTCTACTCCCTATATTACATTTCCCTCCTTTAAAATTATTTCTTCCCATTTGGCTTGGGAGAAATATTGGATGCTGGTTTGAAAATGAGCCTTCGAACCATGAAGTTTCTCTCAAGTCAGTGTCAGAACTATAAGAGTCTTTCACCAGACACAGCAGACAGGTGAGTATTCTAGAAGATTTTCATAAAATAGTAAAATCTATTTTCTAACATATTTTATAATTATCAAAGTGAAAGTTCTCATTCTGAAAAGTGTGGAAATTGTTATACTATAGCAAAGCATAAAGGGTAAAGAATCTCTAAAGTCATCACAAAGAGCTATTTTCTATATATTTTCAATAACAGACATTTTGTGTTATATAAATACTATAAATATCCAGAATATGAGTTTGGAAAAAATGATGTCAGTTTTCTCTGATCTGGAAAACATGTGGCTTTTCTTGAGAGAGTAAGGAATTATAAAAAGTGACATATGCTTGAAGACACAGAGATTGAAGTAGAAGTAGAAGACTACCTCCCCTGATTCTGCCTTATATCATGGTGGCTGTGCACTAAACTTCCTTCTGCTTAAACCTCTTCTTCCAGAACTGCGAGCCCTGACCATCTCTCCTTTCTTTAGGCACTTTGTTTGGCACAGTGTAAAAACTCAGGAAATAATTGTTCTGTAGCTGAAGTAGACCTAAGTTGGCTTTGAAAATCAACTGTTTCTATTTAATTTTAGAGAGTTCGTTTCCATTTAGCAATAAACATGTTTCTTTAGTGGATTGATCATGAATCATTTTCTGGCTGGCCCCACGTTTAAAACGCTGGTGGTGTTCTTTCTGCCCTCCAAAGCCCTTGATGGAGTGCATTATCTGAACTCTGCTGTCTTTACAAGCTGGGGCCCCGCCCCAGGGCAGCTCAGTGCCTCCTCCACCCACTTTATTGGCCACAGAATGTTTGTTCTTCGGTGTCTTTAACTCCACGTACTCACCAAAGGAAGAACCACAAGAAGGACTTTTGCTGGAGGCAGAAAACCTTTCTCGTCCCTTGCTTCAAATCCATCACTTTACACAGAGGGTGTTTTAATGAAGAAAAGCTAATAAAACTTTTTGCTTTGGATTTTTTTCCCCCACCCAGGGAAACAGTATTTGGGCCATATAGAGACATTCAATGTGACAGACCGACTCTTTTAAAGACACCACCTCCCTAAAGCCCAGTTTTCCCAAGGGGATGACACCTCAGGACTGTCAGGGCTGAGAGCACAGTCTCAGGGGCTGGGCAGTGCTGGGCTCATTGCAGGTTCTGGGTACCTCCCTTTCTGGGGGCTGTGTGTCTGCTTCATGTCAGTCGGAGGGCTAAAGGGAAACTGAAGGAACAGCCTGGGGTAGCAAGGCAGATGGGTGTTTGTGACATCAGCAGGGCCCCCTTCGTCTGAGTAGGATGTTTCTGCACAAGCTGTGAGAGGTCAAGGTGATCGGGGGCGGGAATGCAGCCTGTGCCCACCTTGCCTGCGCCCTGGTGTGGGACAATGTAGGTGAATCTGAGCGCTGCTATACGACTAACTGCTGCTGCTGCTGCTGGCTTAAAACCACAGAAATTTGGGAATTCCCTGTTGGTCCTGTGGTTAGGACTCTGTGGTTTCACTGCTAAGAGCCTGAGTTCAATCCTTGGTCAGGGAGCTAAGATCCTGCAAGCCACACGGCATGGCCAATCTCCCTCACTACCACCACCACCCAGAAGAGCAGAAATTTATCCACTCATAGTCCTGGAGGCTCAGGGGAGAATCTGTACAATGTCTGTCCCCTAACCGCTGGTGGCCCCTGGTGGCTGCTGGTGGTCACTGGTGGCTGATGGTGGCTGATGCTGGCCAATGGTGGCTGCTAGTGGTCCGTGGTGGTCCCTGGTGGTTGCTGGTGGCTGCTGGTGGTCGCTGGTGGTCACTAATGGTTGCTGGTGGTCACTGATGGTCACTGGTGGTCCCTGGTGGCCGCTGGTGGCCTATGGTGGCCGCTAGTGGTCACTGGTGGCCAATGGTGGCTGATGGTGGTCGCTGGTGGTCCCTGGTGGTCACTGGTGGCTACTGGTGGTTGCTGGCAATCTTTGGCATCACTTCATTTGTGGCAGAATAACTTCATTTTCTGCCTCCACCATCATGTGGCCTTCTCTGTGTGTGTTTCTTCTGTTCTCACAAGGTCATTGGTCATATTAGATTTAGCGCATGTGCTAAGTCATTTCAGTCATATCCAACTTTTTGTGACCCTAAGGGCTGTAGCCCGCCAGACCCCTCTGTCCATGGGATTCTCCAGGAAAGAACCTGGAGTGGGTTGCTATGCCCTCCTCTAGGAGATCTTCCCAACCCAGGGATCAAACCTGCATCTTTTATGTCTCTTGCATTGGCAGGTGGGTTCTTTACCACTGGTGCCACCTGGGAAGTCCATTAGATTTACAGTCTACTCTAATCTAGTATGACCTAATTTTAATTAACTATTTCAACAAAGACGCTGATTCCAAATAAGGTCACATTCCTGTTAAATATGAATTCTGGGGGGTGGGGGAGGGGCAGACATTATTCCACCCCAAATAGGCATTAATCTGCAGAGAAGGCACCTCTTACAAATTTGCCATCAGCTCTGCCTACTTGCCAACTGTAGCACTGACGTAATTTGTACAAATGTGTCATGTAGGTTAGCAAGGGCCCTGGATATGATCATTTATGGGAGCAGTCAGCTATGCAAGGTCCATTAGTCTGCTTCCTGAAGCAGAACCTGATGCCTCTTTGGGAACTTCCGTGGCTTGTATGGAAGACTGAGTTCTTAAAAATGTTTGTTTCATGTATACTTACGGCTGATTCACGTTGTTGTAGGGCAGAAACCAACGCAACATTGTAAAGCAATTATCCTCCAATTAAAAATAAACTAAAAAAAAGTTTGTTTAGAGAAAGACAAATACCATATGATATGACTTATTTGTGGAATCTAAAAAAGATGTAAATAAACTTACCTACAAAATAGAAAGACTCACAGACATAGAAAACAAACTTATGGTTACTGAAGGAGAGGGATAAAAAATTAGGAATTTTGGATTAACAGATACATACTACTATATATTATAATACATATTTATATAATATAAAAAAGATAAACAACAAATAAACAATAAGAACTTACTATATAGCACAGGAAACTATATTCAATATCTTGTAATAACCTAAATAGGAAAGCATCTGAAAAAGAATATATGTACATACATTCAGATATAAACACATATATGTATATGTGATATACATATCTAAATCACTTTGCTGTATACCTGAAGCTAACACAGCATTGTAAATCAACTATACATCAATAAAAATTAAAAAAATAAAATTTTCTGCAGAGACAGCAAGGAAGTCTGAAAAGCAACTTCTGATTCCAGCAATTATAGCAACATTTTTTTTCTTTTTTTAAAACACAGGACAGCAGTCTACCTAACCTGTTTTGTCCCATATTTTCTTCTGTTCTCTGGTGGCTTGGAAAAATCTCATGAGGTAGTGATGAGGTAAAGCCATGCAGTCCTTTTCAAAGTGTCCTCCATGGAAATATTAGCCCCGTTAAAAATTTCTCTGTAGAAAAGCATTTTGTGGTCAAATAAGACTTCTGGGAAATTGTGAATTTGCTATTCTCCTCCTGGATATTAGCTCTACACATTGGCTTTGTAAAGGTTCTGACAAGTCCTGCAGCAGAGAAACCTATTACATGTTGTTTAACTTGACCACAGAATCTCCTTCACCCCCTATTTGGTAAATGAATAACATCTATTACAATCCACAGAGCTAGTCCAGTGGTTTGAATACTACTGGAGAGAGTGGTCAAGAATATAAATGTTGGAAACAGGTTCAAGTTCAAAACTTAGATTTATTGACTTTGGATAAGTAACTGGACCTCTCTGAACCCAAGTCCCTCCTCAGTATGATGACATTGTAATGCTACTTTTTTGTAGGATTAACTGAAATAATGTAGATAAAGTGCTTAGCACCTGGCCTGGAATATGGGAACTACTGAATACAATTAGGTCTCTATTATTATTATTGTTAAAAATGTTAAAAAGTATTTAAAGCCCTATGACTTCTTATATTATTCTCAGAGAATATTTGGGGGAAATGACAATCCAGATTCAAGCAAAGAAGATGGAAACTGATGGCTTTTATTAAAACTGGGGACTTTTCTTCAGCTTCTCAGTACGCTGGGGATTGATATTCACCAAATCCAGTCCTCCTGAATCCAGGAAACTCTGCCAATCAGCTGCAATTTCTTAGGCTGGTCATAAGTCAGTTATGTTCTCCTGAAAGAAAATTCAGCCCCAAGTGGCAAATGAAGTTATGTATTTCAAAAGGCATTTCCCAATTACTGGATTACCTCTGGGAGTATGGGGTCAGGGAAGGAGGGAGATGTGAGGAATAGGTCAGGGGATATGACTTGAAAATTCCTAGGTTCTAGACTCACTGACCTGTCCTTTTCAGACACATGTATTGCAGAAGGTGTCAGAGTCCACCGACAACATGGCTGAGGCACAGGACAGCTTCCCCCATTCGGATGCCCAGGAGGATGGAGAAGAAGACTCCGTCTGGAGGACAGTGTGCTCAGCCTCTTGGCAGGTGGCCCGGGTGGGCTGGTTGGCTATGTAGGTGCTCCTGCCAGGACAGGGGAGACCTTTAGCCTGGTTTCGAGAACAGGAAAGGGAGAAGGCTGCTACTTGGAAGCGTGTGAGAGACACTAGTCTAATACAGCATTCTCGTCTTTGTGAGGACAGCACACTTATGATTGCCCATTGGCAGAGGGTCGAACTTTCCTGTAACAGCGCAGCATCTCTGCAAGGCTCTGTGGGTAAGGACGTAGCTGCACAGGGGAGTGCAGGAAGGAATGGGAAGTGGGTAGCAAGGTGTGAGTTACTCTAAAGCTCTCAGGGACAGTGAGGATTGGTTCAGAGCTCAGGCTGAGCTCGTCCCTTATGGTCCAGTGTCTAAGGCTCTGTGATCGTACTGCAGGGGACATGGGTTCAGTCTCTGAAGCAGGAACCCATGCAGAGATCCTGCAAGGTGCCTGGCGTGGCTCCAAAATAAAATAAGTAAATAAAAGATTAAAAAAAAACGGTCTGAATTTCCACAGACCTGGATCCTAGGAAGTTCTTGATACACTGTCAGGGAGGGTGAAATGTTCCCTCTGCACATCTTGCATTCTTGTGGTTGGAGTAATACTAAAAACTGATACAACACAGGTTAATAGGAGAAAAAGAAACACATTTTAATTCATGCCCATGGAGGTCTCATAGAAATAAGACCTGAAAATGACCAAAGAAGGAAGCTATTTTTGGGGTGGGGGGCTGCACTATGCAGCTTATGGAATTTTAGCTCCTGGACCAGGAGTTGAACCCTGCGCAGTGAGAGTGTGAAGTCCTAACCACTGGACCACCAGGGAATTCTCCAAAGGAGGCAGCTTTAGACAAACAATAAATTTGTGAGGATTTGACAGGACAAAGAAACTTAGGTTTAGGTGCTTAATTAGTAAAGAATGTGAACGGTTTGAGCTTGGGTAGTAAATTAAATAAGTAACAAGATCTGCTTATACAGAATTCTTGGCCCTGAACTCTCTATCTCTGGTGATAAGAGTGTCCTTCTACCCTCAGGTGTTTTGTGAGAGATTTATTTTCTGCTTTCAGGGAGACAGAGAGGAGGGTCAGAGTGGCCTTGCCTCATCTCTTTCTTAAGTTACTTTCATTCAAAATAATATGCCATTGATTGATACATGCATTAATATGCAGCCTACCCTGGTCCCAGTAGTGAAGTGTTTCTGTACATCAGCTTTTTTTGTTCAGTTGCTAAGTTGTGTCTGACTCTTTTCCTACCCCAAGGACCATAGCCCACCAGGCTCCCCTGTCCTTGGGATTTCCCAGGCATGAATATGGAAGTGGGTTATCATTTCCTTCTCCAGAGGATCTTCCCACCCAATCCAGGGATCAAACTCAAGTTCCTTTTTTTGGCAGGCAGATTCGACATTAGCTTCCCTATATATATAATGGGGTTCAAAATAGCATCAATACCAGTGACTGGGTTGGGAGGATTAGATATCAGCACAGTGCCTGCCATGCAGTAGAAAATATATTTATAATTATCCTCATAGAAAGCAGAGGTCTAGAGTAATCAGAGTTTTTGTGTGAAAATATGGAGTCACCTGGCCTTATAGGAGGAGGCAGCCAAGGAGAGGGCATTGAGTTGTATGAGGAAACAGCATATAAGCAAAAACTGTAAGGAAAATGTGGAATCAGAGGGTACTAGTAGGACAAAGAAAATGGAATATGTTTTCAGGCCCTGTATCTATAGATCTCCATATTATTTGGTATCTCTGCCTTTAATCTCTCTCTTTGCCCACATCCTTATTAATCTATTGAGTTCTCAGTGAGATTTCAAGTTTCTTCAATGCAAAGATTTTTTGACCTTCATCAGCACTTTTACATTTTACATCCCCCTCCCCACACCCCACCCCCAACCC
>NW_011494928.1:4039153-4043455 GCF_000754665.1 Bison bison bison
GAACCGAGGTGCTCGCTGGAGGTGTAGGCACAGAGGCAGAGGGTGCTGCAGACTGGGACAGGGTGAAGACAGACCGGATGGAGAGCAGCGGCCAGAGTCACGGTGTATGGTCGAGGCGGAGCCGATAGGACCTGGGGGTGGACTGATGTGGGCACGAGAAGGGGGAAGAATCAAAGACTCACGGGTCTCAGGTGCCTTCTAACAGGCTGGCGATGACAGAGCAGAAGTGGAGAGGGAATACCAGAGTTTGAACCAACTAATATTCAAATAATGTGAGACTCTCAAGAGGAGATTTCAAAGAGATCATTTGATACTTGGATCAGGAATTCAGAAGAAAGATCTGGGCTGGAGACAGACATTTGGGGATTATTTATATGAATAGATGGAGGGTTCTGAAAGCCATGGGGGTGGATGAGCTCTACCTGGGACAGAACGTGAAATGAGAAGAGAAGCAGCGTCCTTCTCAACCAGTGCCAGTGACACTGGGTTTCTTTCCCTGTTTCTTGAAGAAAAGCCACTGGAGTCACCAGGCCTGCCATTCAGGATATGTGTGCATCCCTGCAGTGTCAACCCTGACAGCTGATATTTCTTTTTGTAATGCAAATGCATGACTTCAGCTTTGATTGCCTGGCATCCACTATCGCTATCTGAATAAACACAGATAAATAAATACCTCCTGCCTAGGTATAGAGTCGGGTCTCTTTGCCCGACTGAGGCACCTTTGTTTCACAGATCTTGGCTGATTTCAATAACTGATCGCTGGGGCCACCTATCTTTTCTGTTCCTGTGCTTTAAACTCTTTTTTTTTTTAATTTTACATTCATCAATAAAGAGTGAACCTGGAAAACCCTAGACCCCCACCCTCAACCCCAGTAAAAGCAAAATTAAAGGCCCACACACTCCCTCTCCAGCACCCCTCTCCCCACCTTGCTGTGGGCTGTATAATTTCCAGGTCCTGGAAGTAAAAAACCTTTGTTTTTTCAAAGTTTCTTGATGGTTAATGCTAAAGAGCATCTTACAATCATAATAAGAACCACAAGGGTTGGTCCAACCACAACAATGCTTATTGATAGGCTTGAGATCATCACAAAACAATCTCTAAATTGGCTATTGTCTCCCCAGTTAGATCGTGAACAGGCAAGTTAAAAATAAGCAACTGGTCTTATCCTTCCTTTGTAATCCCTTCCCTTATCACAGTGCCTAGTCAGTGCTAAGCAGGCCCTCAGCACATACTCAGTTGAGTTTAATAATGAGGGCTAATGAAGTCAAGTGTGTGCGAGTCATGTTTGACTCTTTGTGATCCCATGGACTGTAGCCCGCCAGACTCCTCTGTCCATGGGATTCTCCAGGCAAGAATACTGGAGAGGATTGCCATGCCCTCCTCCAGGGGATCTTCCTGAACCAGGGATCGAGTATTGTATTAAACCCCTTGGGTGAGCTGTTTGTTTCATGGGGCACTCTTTGCCTTGGCCAATCAGAGATTCTTCTAGAGATTGGTCATTTGGGAGCAAAACTGTTGATTCGTTATGGAGAGAGGAGCAAGGCACCAGGAATTGATGGAAGTGTCTGGCCCCACTACTGCACAGTCAGTTCTGAGAGCACACACTCCTTGTGGTCATCACTGCATCATCTTATATGTTACACACTGACCCAAGGCCATAAATGCTACTCACTCCAGGGAGTCATTCCTGAAAGGGTAGGTGTAGTCTCCACTGCCTGTGTCACAGAGGGGGCCGCTGAGCAAATGATCACACAAATCAGAGCCCCCAGCATGCCTGTATGGCCAGCACAGGGAACAGCATCTGCAATGGAATAGAACCAGAAGGTCAGTGCTGCAATGCGCAAGGAGGTGGTGACCCTTTCTAAAGATCCATCATGAGTTTCCTGGCAAACTGAAGAGGTGAATCTTCTCTTATAGATGCCAGTCCAGGGAAATCTCGTTTTGCTTCCTAATTGTGCTCAGTCCTCTGTCGTGTCTGACTCTTTGAGACCCTTTGGACTGTAGACTGCCAAGCTTCTCTGTCCATGGGATTTTTCAGGCAAGAATACTGGAGTGGGTTGCCATTTCCTCCTCCTCTCCTTCAAATGGGGGATTGAACTTGCATCTCCAGCTTTGGCAGGTGGATTCTTCACTGCTGAGCCATTTGGGAAGTCCCCAAAAATGGGGCATTCGAACTGAGAAAATCTCTGTCCATTCATCTGCTCCATTTGCAATTCTAAAGAATGAAGCCATCCCCTACAAAATTGTGAGTGGAAAAAATGGGACTTACTCACCAGTGAACTCTCAGTGCCTACACTCTTGCACATGATGTAGGTGTGCCACCAGTCCCCTAGTTTGCACTCGTATCAGGGATCAGTAATTGATCTCAGTGCTCTTCCCCTGGAAGAAAAAACCCCACAGTCCTTCTCAAAATTGTTATTGTCAGTTGTTATTGGCTCTGTGACCTAAATGAGATCTACTCACCATCCTGGTGGTGGGTGTCCAGTAAATGTTGCAACACTGAATGAGTAAATGAATAATCATTTTTCTAATGCCTGAGTCAGAGACCAACACAGGGGTATAAACTCCTTAAATATGTGTGGACTGGATGGGTGGGTGAGTGAGTGTGGTAGGAGGCAGGTGTTGGGGACGGGCAACCTCCTGGCATATTAGTGCATTAAATTCGGGCAGAGCTGAGGGACTTGCTGGCTTCAAAGCCTGAGCTTTTGCTCCCAGCACATTCATGTTACAGCTTCTGTATCACTGAAGTGAGGGAGGTCAGGCCAGAGCTGAATGGAATGACTCAGGGAGCTCCTCGGAGACAGTCTTCAGATAGCCTGGTGGCTGAGGTCTCTTTGAGGGTCTGGGGGAGGGGACTTTGGGAGCAGAAAAGACGTGAGATGGTATATGAACTAGAAATATAAGAGCAGGTGACAGCTGGCTGTGAGCAGGGTCTTGGTAAGCAATTTTGTGTGTGGGAAAGAGCATAGTCTTGGGGGTCAGGAGACCAGGAAAAGTGTTAGGTTGACCAGTCCTTCGTTGGCTGTTTCCTGAGATCTGATTGTGTGTCAGGTACCTGGGAATATGTAGATGATAACATGTACTCCTTGTCTTGAAGAAAGCAGCTTACACTCTGCCTGGAGTTGGGAAAACAGTCCTAAATGTCCATTCCAGCTCTAAGATCACAGTCATGAGAATCTAGACAGGTCACCCAGCCTCTGAGCTTTTCCTTTCCTATCTGTCAAATGCAGACGTGTTTGCAAAATAGCGGTGACATCTCCATTGGTTTCTTCCAGAAGCATAAGGCAGGAGAAATGGCAGTGGTATAAGAGGGCCATGTGTCAGGAACAAGAAATGAACACATTATGGATGCTCATACACAGTGTCAGCCTTTTGCTCTTCGTGAGGCAAAAGCAAACTTTGTGAGAGAGTGTGCAAGGCGAGAGGATGGAGGGTTCTAGGCTTCCCACAGACACACAGACAGACAGACAGAAACAACCAACCCAACCCTGGCAGGCTGGTCCACCGGAGCTCATAGCCTTTGTGTGTAAACGTTCTCTTCACGCCCTCTCCAAGCTCATTCTTCTTGGGATCTCCTGCAGTAGCCCTCATCACTGCTGGGGGGAGCCCGGCAAAATGTCTTTACTTTAAAAGGAAGTATTAGTCACTCAAATATCAAATCTAAAAAATGATACAAGTGAGTGTTAGTTGCTCAGTCATGTCTGACTCTTTGCGACCCCATGGACTGTAGCCCACCAGACTCCTCTGTCCATGGAATTCTCCAGGCAAGAATACTGGAGTGGGTTGCCATTCCTTTCTCCAGGGAATCTTCCTGACCCAGGGATCAAACCTGGATCTCCTGCACTGCAGGAAGATTCTTCACCATCTGAAGCACCAGGGAAGCCCAGTACAAGTGAATACATATGCAAACAGAAACAGACTCGCAGATACTCAGATATAGAAAACAGTCTTGTGATTACAAAAGGGGAGAGGGAGTGTGAAATTAGGGGTATGCGGTTAGCAGATACAGACTTTTACATGTAAAACAGATAACCAACAAGGATATACTACGCAGCACGTGGAATTATACCCATTACCTTGTGAGAACCTGTAATGGACTATTATGTGCAAAAATACTGAATCACTATGTTCTACACCTGAAACCAATGCAATATTGTAAATCAGCTGCACTTTAATAAAAATACATGAATGAAAGGAGGATATTAGGAGTACCAAACTATAGTCACAGGGCTAACAGTCTGGCCTTCAGAAGAGAGAAAGCTCCTGCCTAGAATGTGAGCCCCTTAGGGGATGTGGGCGGG
>NW_011494928.1:4043555-4070352 GCF_000754665.1 Bison bison bison
AGACCCCACCGTGCTCCCCCCCACCCCCACCCCCGTCTGGGAGCACAGCGGGCCTCCTCACCCCCTCTCCATTGCTGGACCATAGCCTGCAGCAAGGGAGATGCTCTCGTAAAGAGGGCGATGTTACCTTTTAGGAACAAACGTCCAGAACTGGAACTATTGAAACTGTCTAACGATTCTTCACTACCTATATGCAGCAACAGCTCGGACACTGCATGAGCACTTCACGTCCTGCTCCTGACCAGCCACCAGAGCCTCAGGCTCCTCCATTGAGACCCCATAACACACCAGCCTCTGGGCTCCCAGGAGGACTTGGGACTCTCCTGTCTCCACATCTCTGAATGTGCCCCTAATCCTTTGCTGTTGGGTACATTCCTCTTCACCTTCAAAGGGCCAGCTGCAATGCTATCTTCTGTGGTAGGCTGCACAAAGCCCCCTCTCCTCCCATCCCCAAGATACATTCACTTCCTAATCCCAGAGCCTGTGATGTTACCTAATATGACAGAAGATATGACTGAGTTGGGATCTTAATAGGAAGAGTTTATCCTGGATTATCTGGGTGGGCCCTAAATACAATCATATGTGTCCTTATAAGAGAAGCAGAAGGGGATTTGAGAGACACAGAGGACAAGGCGATGTGGATCTGGAGACAGAGATTACAGTGATATCTTTATAAACCAAAGAATGCCAACAGCTGCCAGGAGGTGGAAGAGGCGAGGAATGATTTTCATCCACGGCCCAGATCACGGGGCCCTGTCAGTTCATTTATTGAGAGCTTCTGACCTTCAGAGCTGTGAGACAATCAACTTCTGATGTTTCAAATTATCGCCTATGATAATTTGTTATAGCAGCTACAAGAAGCCAGTATATCTTCTCTTGTTCGGTGAACATGCCAGTCCGTCCTGCTGCACTGAACAAGCTCCTTCTCCTACCACTGCATTCCGAGTGCTGGATCAGCAGCTCTTACCGTGGCGCCCGATGTGGAATCAAGACCCAGCTGTGTGGCGGTCAAATCTACGATGACATGTCCCCACGTTTCTTCTGGCACTGTGGGCTGGGAGGAAGAAAGGGGCATGATAGGGGAAAGGGTCAGGAGCAAGTAATAAATACGAAAGGATGAAGTTCAGTTCAGTTCAGTTCAGTTGTTCAGTCGTGTCCAACTCTTTGTGACCCCATGAATCACAGCACGCCAGGCCTCCCTGTCCATCACCAACTCCCGGAGTTCACTCAGACTCACATCCATCGAGTCAGTGATGCCATTCAGCCATCTCATCCTCTGTCCTCCCCTTCTCCTCCTGCCCTCAATCCCTCCCAGCATTAGAGTCTTTTCCAATGAGTCAACTCTTCACATGAGGTGGCCAAAGTACTGGAATTTCAGCTTTAGCATCATTCCCTCCAAAGAAATCCCAGGGCTGATCTCCTTCAGAATGGACTGGTTGGGTCTCCTTGCAGTCCAAGGGACTCTCAAGCGTCTTCTCCAACACCACAGTTCAAAAGCATCAATTCTTCGGCGCTCAGCCTTCTTCACAGTCCAACTCTCACATCCATACATGACCACGGGAGAAACCATAGCCTTGACTAGACAAACCTTTGTTGGCAAAGTAATGTCTCTGCTTTTGAATATGCTATCTAGGTTGGTCATAGCTTTCCTTCCAAGGAGTAAGCATCTTTTAATTTCATGGCTGCAGTCACCATCTGCAGTGATTTTGGAGCCCCCCAAAATAAAGTCAGCCACTGTTTCCACTGTTTCCCCATCTATTTGCCATGAAGTGATGGGACTGGATGCCATGATCTTCGTTTTCTGAATGTTGAGCTTTAAGCCAACTTTTTCACTCTCCACTTTCACTTTCATCAAGAGGCTTTTTAGTTCCTCTTCATTTTCTGCCATAAGGATGGTGTCATCTGCATATCTGAGGTTATTGATATTTCTCCCGGCAATCTTGATTCCAGCTTGTGTGAAGTTAACTTTATGAAAATAAATCACCTCAGTCTGACAGATGGTTGGTAAATGTGTCCGCTGATGCAGACATCTGGGAAATCCCAACTTCTCACCAAGGTTACCAAGATGTACCCTGGGGAATATGATTGATGCTAAAGATGATCGGTGCCTACATGGATGTATTCTTTCAGCTGATAGTCTGAGTGGGAGGGTAGTGTTGCAAAGTCAAGCAGGTAATTTTTTTTTTTTTGGCTTTGCCTCTTGGCTTGTGGGATCTTAGTTCCCTGACTAGTGATCAAACCTGTGTCTCCTGAAGTGGAAGCTTGGAGTCCTAAAAAGTGAATCACCAGGGAAGTCTCAAGCAGCCAGTTTTCAGTAAGGAAATGCGTCCTGGTATGACACAATAGGGGGTGATGGGGACCTTGGAGAGAACGACGTAGAATACCCCTCCTAGAGGTATCTAGTTCTGTAAAGCAAAACAGACAGACACTGCCCCAAACAGACTTCAGCTAACTCCTGGGTAGTTTGCAGACTTTGAGAAGCCCTGATAGAGGCTGGAGTAGCAACCTGGAATCTACTAAGAGGAAAACCACAGTTTCAGCGTTTGGAGGCAGGTGTCCTCTGTGCTGAGGCTGCCTTCTTAGCTCTTTCCCTGTAGTGGGAATGGGGCATCTCCACAACCCTGGGTTCGGTGACAGTCAGGTACCCCTCACTCCAGCTGTCTTTCAGCGGCCATTGTATGAGCACAGCCACTAGCCAGGTTTGGAACCGGGCACTCTCTGTTTGATCACCTACAAGCCTCATCGTCAGCATACGTGGTAGCTTGACTGATGTCAGTCCCATGCCACCAAGAGGGAACTGGGGCATGGAGAGACGAGTGCCTTGCCCAGACTCTCCCCGCCCAGCTGCTGGAGAGCATGGTTTCAAACCCAGCTCCATTTGGCTCTGGGAAGAGAAGACCCTGCATATCCCCAACCTGCTTTTCCTGGCAGGAGTGATTCTCTTTGGGATAAATACACCAATGTTTTGATGTATCAGTTGAACTTTGGTGAGTTTGGCCAGTATTGTTCAAAGTCCCTGAGAAGTTTCATCAGTACTTTGTGCACAGAAGAAATGGAGTACCTGATCTGCAGTGCTGCCCCTCAGACCTTGGCCAGAGCAGAGCTGATCGCACTGAGCACTGCTCCTCTGAGCTGCCTCTGTCCTCTGCTTTGGGTACAGGCTCTAGGGTGAGTGGGCTGATGTAGTTGTGGCTCGTGGGCTCAGTAGTTGAGATTCCTGGCTTCTAGAGCATAGATTCAAAAGTTGTGGCGCACCAGCTTAGTTGATCGTCCTGGACCAGGGATTGAACTCGCATCTCCTGCATAGGCAGGCAGATTTTTTCCTTTCTTTCTTTCTTTTTTTTTTTTTTTTTTTTTACCACTGAGCCACCAGGGAAGCCCTGTTTGGACATCTTTTAATCATTAACAGATGAGAGCCCTGAGACCTGCATTCTACACCTGGCTATGCCATATATTAGCTCTATGACCGACATCTAGCCTAACTGCTCTTGGGCCTCTGTTTTAACTCTATAAAAACAACAAGGCCCTACCGTATGGCACAGGGACCTCTAGTCAAAATACTGCAATAAAGCAAAATGGAAAAGAACATGAAAAAGAATATATATAGGTATAACTGAATCACTGCTCTACAGCAGAAATTAACACCTTGTAAATCAACTGTACGTAAATGAAAAAGTTTTAAAATTTTTTTAAAAGGAAAAAAAAAACCACAAAACAAAAAACCCAGGGGCTTTCCTGGCAGTCCAGAGGTTAAGACTGTGCTTTCACTCTTGGGACCAAGGTCAGTCTTGGCTGGGGAGCCAAGATCCCAGAAGCTGTGCAGTCTGGCCAAAACAAAACAACAACAGCAAAAGCCAGAGTTGAAGATGAGATGGAATAAATGATGGCTAGATGCAGAACGAAGGGCTGGTAACTTTCATTTGTGGGAAATGGACAGTGTTAGTCTGCAGTGGCTGCCGTGACAAATACCACGCTCTGGGTGACTTGTGTGTGTGCGTGCTCAGTCACTTCAGGCGTAAGAGCAGTTGCAATATTGACGTCTGATATGTTTTCCAGTTCAAATATTCAGTTCTAAGATGCCTTAAACAGAGTATGATTTTTGGAGATGAGAAAGGAGAGAAAGCATTATTAAGGGCCTACCAGCCCTCTTTCCTTCCCTTCCAGGTCTTAGGCCTTATTTTCTTTTTTCCCTACGCTGGCATAAATCAGGTCACATACCTGAATTCTTAGCCTCAGAGGAGGAGACAAAGATCAGAACTGCTGATGTTTTCTGTGGACCTCATGCAAATTATTGAATGACTGTATGCCCTGGGCTGTTTTATTGCATGAAGTAAAACATATTAAAATTTTCTAGAAAAACCTGACTGGTGTAATGGGGATGTGTATTTCCCATTTTTTCAGTGAAACATATTTCTTTAAGTGAAGTATTTTCACTAAAATCTCAGATTCTCCAAGTCATCTCTTGATAGCTCAGTGTTGGGATGTAAAAACTATGAGGACTTCCCAAAGAGGAAGAGATGAGCCAGGACCCTGGCATGCTGAGATGGTTTGTGTGAGCAGCTTCAAGCCTCAGGTCCCTGTGTGCTCACACCCTGGAGGATGATGTAATGTGCTCCCTTCCTTGAGTTTCTTTTCCTAGTTCTGATGACTCTCTGGCAGCAGGAATGACTGATTCTTGCCTTATCCTGGGCCTTTGGGAGACCCAAAGCTTGAGTCAAGTGGGAGGGTCCACTGCAGATTGTATGACAAGGGCACAAGTCTGGGGCTGACAAACGAGAGTTATTGGAACCGCCCTGGAGGAGGTCTTCTCAAGCATCTTCTGGGGAGCGTAGCTTGGCACTTAGAACAAGTCAGGCTCCTACGTGGTGGTCAGGATGCAGTGATGGCTTCAGATCAGGATTGTCATAGCTTGATATGAATACTAATAGCATGAACAATGTGCTTCTCTCCTGCTTCAAAGTTATAGTGGATTCTCCTTTCTCATTCTGACCTCATTCCCTCCTCTCTCTCCCAAACCTTCCTTTACATTGTTCCGGCTACATAGCAGCTCCTCGTGTCCTCAGTCTTTCCCAGCATCAGGGTCTTTTCCTGTGGATCAAGACACTGTGCATTCCCAGCTCAGGGCTCTAGAGTGTGTCAGTCCTTCTGTTGGGAAATGCTCCTCCCTCAAGTGCCAGCAAGGCTTTCTGCAGCTCATTCGAATGGCTCTAAAATGCCACCTCCTCAGCCAGTATTTTGCTGTCTGTCTATTCCTTTACTCTACTTTCTTCCTAGTGCACATCATCTGATGCATCATATCATACTGTTGATTATTTATGATCTTTATCTTCCTCTAGAATGTAAGCCTTGGGAGAGTAGGAATTTTGCTTTTCCCCCCCTCTATTGTGTCTCTAATGCCCAGAACAGTGCTAGCCCATAGGTGATGCTCAATATTTGCAGGCCACTACTCAAGGAAACAGTGACAGACTTTATTTCTTGGGCTCGAAAATCACTGTGGATGATGACTGCAGCCATGAAATTAAAAGACACTTGCTCCTTGGAAGAAAAGTTATGACCAACCTAGACAGCATATTAGAAAGCAGAGACACCACTTTGTTGACCATCTCACCAAAGCTATGGTTTTTCCAGTAGTCATGTATGGATGTGAGAGTTGGACCATAAAGAAGGCTGAGTACCAAAGAACTGATGCTTTCATATTGTGGTGTTGGAGAAGACTCTTAAGAGTCTCTTGGACTGCAAGGAGATCAAACCAGTCAATCCTAAAGGAAATCAATCCTGAATATTAATTGAAAGGACTGATGCTGAAGCTGAAGCTCCAATACTTTGGCCACCTGATGCTGAGTCAACTCATTGGAAAGACCCTGACGCTGGGAAACAATGAAAGCAGGAGGAAAAGTGAGCAACAGAGGATGAGATGGTTGGATGGCATCACTGACTCAATGGATATGAGTTTGGGCAAGCTCAAGGAGATGGTGAAGGACAGGAAAGCCTGATGTGCTATATAGTCCATGGTGTCACAAACGGTTGGACACAACTTAGCAACTGAACAACAACTCAAGGGTCAGGAGTTGGCTCGTTAGCATGGCACACGAGGTCATATGGAACATTGCCCCAGGCTGCCTGTCAGCACCGGTTCCGGTCCCTTCTTCACTTCAGCGGCCCGTGCTCCAGTCACACTAGACTGTGCATCTCCATGAATGCACTGTCTTCTGTGATGCTCCTCTACCTTTATACAAACATCTCCTTTTTTGTCTCCATCAGTTCACAAGCCCCGGGCAAACTTACTGCTCTACATCATCTGCCTGTGGTGGTTCTTACAGTCACCTCTCTCCCAGCTTCTGGTCTCAGCCCAATCGCCCTCTGCTCTCTCAAGGGGGATCGTGGGACGGAGCTCAGCCTCTGTCTTCCTCCTGAGGCCCCTGCTGCAGGGAACGCCACCACTGCCTCCCAGCACCAGAATGCCTGAACCACTCTGGTTGCTCCTTGTTTGCCCCTTACTCCCAACATTTTTCAGATCCTGCCAACTCCATCTTTTTATGTGGAATGCCTTTTTAAAGTCTTTCCTGAATTTGTTACAACATTTTCTCTGTTGTTTATGTTCCAGTTCTTTGGCCACAAGGCATGTAGGATCTTAGCTCCCAGACCAGGTATCGAACCCATAACTCCCGCTCTGGAAGGTGAAGACTTAACCACTGGGGAAATCGCCCAACTCCACCTTTTAGTATGTGTCAAATGCACGCCCATCTCTCCAACTTCGTGGTTACTGCCCTAGTCTGCCTTAGAGCCAGGTATGAGTGAAGGCACAGAGTAGACACTAAAGTGGACTGAATGGAAAGAAGGAAAGGAAAAAAAGAAAAGGAAAGAAAAAAAGGGGATGGCGCATTCATTTTTACTTTATTCAGCTTCACAGACTGGTTAGGTCCTGTTTATTTTATTCCTATTTCACTGTGAATAGGCAAGTATAACTATCTTTCTAGGCGATACTGGGAGATTGTGTTGGAAAACTGGAGTGAGGTTTGAACTAGTGGCTGGTATTAAGAGGGGATGCTAAGCACACATGGTGTCTGGTCCCTGACTGAGCCAGGCCCCACTCTGCTTGCCCCAGGACCAGGGAAAGTCTTCTCTCTCATCACTTTCTTTCAGTGAACGTTCTAAGATTCTGCAAGTAGGAAGCCTACATTTCCTCAAGCTGCTTGACACCTTCCAATAGTCACTGTATTTGCTCATCTATCTCTTGAGAGAAGTTGGGTGCAGATGTTCCTACACAGTCTACAGAAAAGGAGAGTGAGGCAAGGGTTGTGAACGATTTGCCTGGTGGTGGAGCTGAGAGATGCAAACCTGTCCTACAGAAATCAGCAAGGGAGGTAAGAGGCAGGACACGGACACTTGACTGGGTCCAGGGAAGAGGTTGGGGAGTGGTTATCTGGGCCAGAAAGGAGGACAGGTTGCATTGTACTGGCTGCAGGTATGTGCAGGGTGCTGTCTATATATTATCTCATTTAATGCTCCCCACCTCTTGGTGAGATGGTGTGAGTCTCCTTTTACTAAAGCTCAGGGAGGATACATAGCCAGTCGGGACAGTCTTATGATTTGAGCAGCGTCTGTTAGACAACTAGATCTATAGCGCCACTTAGGTAGGACTCTGGTGAGGCATTGCTGATTTAGACGTTCTCCTGTGGAGGAAGAGAAGGCTCAGCTCTGCCAGGACGGGGAGCGGGGCAGGCAGTTATCGGATGCAACCGAGACATCACTGCCTCTACTACTGTGTGTGGAGGAGAAACAGGAAGGGAGGTGGTCACCTTTTTCTGAGGGTTCTTTCTCCTTCATACATTCATCCTTCCATTTGCTGAGCTCACTACCCAACACTGGTTTTGGCATTTTTTTGGGGGTAGGGGGTCACACCACACAGCATGTGGCATCTTAGTTCCACAACCAGGGATTGAACCTGTGATCCTTGCATTGGAAGTGCAGAGTCTTAACCACTGGACCACCAGGGAAGTTCCAGTGCCTGGCACTGGGATCTCACATCAACACATAATCTTTTCCTAAGGGACCCTGGATGCCTGGGAGAGGAGCCAGATGAAAATACAGATGGAGGGGAAGGAAAAACACTCAGTATTTACCTCAGGGGGCAGCTAATTACTTGTAGGCTAAATCCAGCAGGTTGCTTGTTTTTATAAATAAAGTTTTACTGGAACTCAGCTCCACCCATTTGTTTACATATTATCAATAGATGCTTTTTGCCCTATGGTGGCAGAGTTGAATAGTTGAAACAAGAGACCATGTGGCCTGCAAAACTGGAAATATAATCACTGTCTGGCCTTCCTGAGAGGAAGTTTGCCAATCCCATAATCTAGCCTAGGGAAGCTTTGATGGGAGCTACACAGTTTATTTTTTGAGATGACTCTCTTGAAATCTGATGAACCTGCTTTGTGCTTTTTGTGAAATATCTTTTATAATGATCACATAATAAGCTCCAGTCTAAGCCAGCACTTTGCTAGGTACATACATTACAGCAGGGGTCCCCAACCTCTGGGATCTAATGCCTGATGAGCTGAAGTGGAGCTGATGTAATAACAATAGGAATAAAGTGCACAATAAAAGTAAAGCTCTTGAATCATCCCCAAACCATCCCCTTGCTTGTCCCCAGCCTGTGGAAAAACTGTCTTCTACAAAACCAGCCCTTGATCCCCAAAAGGGGGACCGCTGCTTTAGAGGCAAAGGTGAAGGAGACTTGGGCTGTGTTCTTAAGGAGCTCACAGCGAAAGTGGGAGGCAGGCGCATACAGAGACATTTGCAGTAGGATGAGCCAGTGACAAGGGCGTTTATGTCTCCGATGTTGTGGGCACAGAGGCGGGCAGTCGGCCATGCCAGGGGGCCCAGGGCGGGGGCTCCAAGAGGAGATGAACTGCTCTGTGATTTGAAGGTTGTTCAGGAACATCTTTCTTCTGGAGGACGTAAGGTAGGTAAACCTCATTCTTACCAAGAGTCCAGCTCCAAGAAAGCCATGGAGAAACCAGACCAAGTCTGTGATTTTGGCGGGCCAGCACCCGCCCGTTGGGAAAGTACCACAGGCGGGTGGCGATGGCTGCGGTAGCCCAGGCCAAGAGCAGCAGGCCTGTGCACCTGAGCTCATCTCCGAGCACACAGTGAAGCCTCCCTGGAAGGAACAGAGAAACAACCCACTCCAGGACGATGCCTGCCCCAGCTGCTGGGGAGTCAGGAGAGGAGGCCTCATCCTCGGGCC
Source organism: Bison bison bison (assembly GCF_000754665.1). Taxonomy (NCBI): domain Eukaryota; kingdom Metazoa; phylum Chordata; class Mammalia; order Artiodactyla; family Bovidae; genus Bison; species Bison bison. Next base: position 4,052,803 of record NW_011494928.1, read on the forward strand.
AGAAGCCACACCCGGCTCTGCCCCCAGTGGGTGGGGCAACTGGGGAGCCTTCTTCCGTAAAACAGAGAAAACATTGATCTTACAGGTGGTGGCGCATGGACTAAAGTAAAATCAGTGTGAAAGCACCTGGCTCTAGGAGATGTTCAATAGGCTTTCTTTAAAGGATTGGAGTAGTTAACGTAATGTTTGCATGCATGAGTGCTCGGTCGATTGATCGTGTCTGACTCTTTGTGGCTCCCTGGACTGCAGCCCGCCAGGCTCCTCTGTCCATGGGGTTTTCCCGGGAAGAATACTGGGGTGGGCTGCTATGCCCTCCTTCAGGGGATCTTCCTGACCTAGGGATGGAACCTGCAGATTCTTCACCACTGAGCTACCTGGGAAGCCTAGGTAATGTTTAGGAACTTGTTATTACCCTGTTCAGTTCCTTTCATTCACCCTCAGAGGAATTCCCCATGTGATTATGAACTACATCCCGATCCAAACCCTGGCTTCGTCACTTGGCGGCTCTGTGACCCTGGGTAAGTTGTCTTACATCTCTTGCCTCAATTTCTTTGCCTGTAAAATGGGACTGACAATAGCACTCACCTTATGAGATTGTAGAGGGTATGAAAATAATATTTTCAAAGTGTTCCCACACAAGGCTGTCCCTGTGTGGGAGCTGGAAAAGAAGAACTAAGGGAGCTCAGGATCATCTTGGCCTCTCATTTTATTTATGTAGAGATTTTCACTCTGACTGTCGCTGTCAACTGAGGTTACTGGGCCTGGTGATTTCTGAGAGGCCAAGATGGAGGCACAAGGAAAGAAGAAAAGTTTTGCATCTTGTTTTTTCCTCTGCATAATGATGCTTTTTTTTTTTCTTTTTCCTGCTGAGCAGAAATGGGACTGGAGGAAGTTCAGGCTCTCCTTTGCTGAGTGAAGACTGCTGAGAAGCTGCCCAGGATGTTCCTCTGTGACTCAGGAAGGGCTTCCTGTTTTGCTAAGATGGCACTTTCCCTTTGTGTCCGTTCTCCACTCAGATTCACCCTGAGATTGTTAACTGACTCCTGAATAGCACCTCAGTCACTACCTGGCTGCCAGACATGAGACCTCATGCTGTGAATGACGCTTTCCCCAGGAGGGAGGGGAGGGAGAGGAGGAAAGGTGGGAAGGGAGCGGGGAGGAGGGGGGAGGAGAGGGGGAGGGCAGTTGAGGGACCTGGAGCAATCAGCAAAGCCAGGTCTTTTTTGGGCACAAAACTGAGAGATATCCAATCTGAGCTTCCTATTCCCCCTGAAGAGTTAAAGTTATTCATGCACAATGGTTTAGGCCAGGATAATGACGCGTGGGTTCTCATTTCTATTTGATATCCAATTTCGAGGCTGCAGAAGGTTGATGCCTGAATGTGGGGAACTGCCTCTGGCTCCTCTGTTTGGATGAAGGAGACTGAAACTGCTAACCTCACTCCCATTATGATCACTAAGAGAGGTGATAATAAAATTTTTTTTAACACTTACAGGAAAACTATGCTGTATCCTGGGCAACAATAACACACACGCGACTGCTGCCACTTGTTCAGACACATCATAGATGTCATTTCAAACATCCTCATGATGTAACAACTCCATGACTCTGAGAGGAAACAGGCGTATAGAAGTTAAACAGTATTGCAGGCTCTCCCAGCCTGTAAACGGCAGTGCTGATCCTCAAATGTAAGTCTGCTCTTGTCCACTTCTAGCTATTCCCAGCTAGGGCAGGTGATTAGGAACTGGGAATTCAAGGCTGGTGAGCCTTCCTACAGCCTGTAAAAGGAGGCAAAGCCAACAGTCCCCATTGCTCCTGGACACCTGGTTGTCCCAGCTCTTACAGTAATGAATATAGTTATGCTCACTCTCCAGGGGTGACTGCAGGGAAACTGCAGATCTTCTTAGGAAGAGGAGAAGGTGTTGAGACTGGCCACTTTTGGCCAGGGGGACCATGCAGCACCCAAGGTTGGCATGACTGCAAAAGCCGTATCAGTAAACAAAGGAAGCCTCAGCCATCACGCCATCATGTTACAGCCGCCCTGACAACGAGCCCTCAGGGAACTCAGGATGGAGGCAGGGTGTGCTCCCCATCCGACAGTCAGCCACTGCAGCCACTGTACATCCTGACGATGTACCCTGAGGACACTCAGAAGAAGCAGCGCAGGATACTGACCCCAGATAGCTGAGGTGCCTATCAAAGGAATGACTCCAGTGAGCCCAGACTTTGCTTCTTCCCATGCATAGAAAAAGCTAGAGCCCTTAACTTAAGATGCCTACTTTTCTTTCATTAACAGTGATCTTTTGATGTTCTGATTTCCCAAGTGGCTCAGTGGTAAAGAAGCCACCTGCCAATGCAGGAGACATGGATTCAATCCCTGGGTCAGGAAGATCCCCTGGAGGAGGGCATGGCAACCACTCCAGTAGTCTTGCCTGGAGAACCCCATGGACAGAGGAGCCTGGTGGGCTACAGTCCATGGGAGTTGCAAAGAGTCAGACACAACTGAAGCAACTTGGCACCTGGTCTACGTTGCAAAAACTGCTATACATCCTGGATCGTTTCCTTGCCTCGTTGGTACAGTCTGTCTGAGCTATCTGAGAAGCTGTGTCTTGGGCTTAAGTCCTCAGTTTTGTCCACCAAATAAAACATGACTCTCAAATTTTAAGCTGTACATTTTTTCAGTGGACAGCACTTAATTAAAACTGCAAGAAGTCAATCATTCCCTTGGGCTGAGAGTGTTAGAACTGCTAAGAACTATTGGAAATTTAGTCCCTTCCTTTTCTAGGCAGCAGAGCCCTGGGGAGTTGAATTTACATGTTCAAAGTTTTACTGCTAGGTAGTTGGAAATCACAACAAAATCACTGCAGTCCTGTTCATAGGCATTACCTCACTTGATCTTTCAATAGCCTAGTGACAGAAACATCATGATCATACCTATTTATTTGTTATTCATTTGCTGCTGGACATTCTGAGGCTCAGAGAAACCCAAGAGCTGGTAGCGGGGGAGCTCGTCTTCCGAGTCTGTTGGTCTCCATAGCTTGTGGCCTCAGCAGGTGGGACAGTCACAAGCCCTTGAGTTCTTTGACCACAGACTTCACATCAGATAATCTGCTTCGTGCTCCCCAGAGCATCATATTCGTACATGCCAGACAACGACACGCTAAGTCTGGCTTTGGACAGCATGGTTGTCACACTGAGTTTTTACACCAGCTGTGCAGTTTCAAGGGCTCCCCAGGTGGCACTAGTGGTGAAGACCCGCCTGTCCATACAGGAGACATAAGAGATGTGGATTCGATCCCTGGGCTGGGAAGATCCCCTGTAGGAGGACATGGCAACCCACTGCACTATTTTTGCCTGGGAAATCCCATGGACAGAGGAGCCTGGTGGCCTACAGTCCATGGGGTCGCAAAGAGCCTGACATGATGGAAGTGACATACGTAGCATGTACGCATGCAGCTCCAGGCTATGGGCACTGGCTCTCAGCACCAATCCTGCAGATTGGAGATCCGCCAGTCTCCAGCAGAAACATACAACATAGCCATTCGCCCAGTACCTGTTCAGTGGAGGTTGGGGGCAGGCACAGTGGCTGCTCCCCCCGCACCCCCTCCGCTCCCCCGCGCCCCGCTAGGCACCCTGGCCTGGCCAGGCCTGCAGCAGCAGTGCTGGGGCTCCACAGAATCTTCCAGCTCAGCTGCTGGCAGTTTCTGGGTGAGATCTGGATCCTTCCTCCTTCCAGGAGGCACGACGTGAACACTTGGCAGATGCTGGACCACAGTAAGTCCCAGGCCCCCGAGTTGATGCATTTAATCCCAGCCCTCACTTCCTCTTCCCTGAAGGCCCTGTGAGGAAGCAGCTAGTCTCTTTAGAGCCCGAAGGCTTTTCCGGGCCCTTCTGCAGCCCCTCAGCACCGAGAGGCGGAGGGCTCCCCTCCTTCCGTCCGACCCCAGGTCTCTCTCCTCCCCCCTAGTCTGGGCAAAACGGCTCAGACCCCCCAGTAAAAGTCAGCCCTACCTCTGCTGCAGGGGCCCGAGGGAGGGGCGCAGCCCCCCGCCACGAAGGCGTTTGCACTTTCTGCGCGGGACTCCTCTCCCCGGGTCCCCCCTGACAACTTCTGAAGGGCTTCCTGGCCCCTGTGTTTCCGCTGAGACGGAGGAGGGTGCGGGACATGGGCGGGCAGGGAGGCCGCCAGCCCCGCGTGGACTCATGGGAGAAGGCCGGGTGACTGAGCGGGCGCGGGGGGCGGGGGGGCGGCCCGGCCTCGCCAGCTCTTCGCCGTCCAGCTGCCCTACCGCAGACCCAGCTGTCAGCCGACTGCGGCTCACACAGATGCGCACGGCGGGGAGAGGGCGGGGGGCGCTGGCTGTGCTTCGGTTTTCTACCCATATTTGGTCCCCCAGCCCGCCAAGGAAACGAAATGGACAGTCAAGGGGGTCTTCTCCCCGTTTCTCAACCATTTCTCCGGCCCCCAGAGCTGTGATATTGACACAGCACGATACGGAGGAAGTGTAGCCATGTGGGGCTCGGTGCTGGGAATCTGGTTACCCAGCTGCCCAGTAGGACGAGACCAAAACAGCTCTGCCCCCAGTCCATTCGCGCTTTCCCGGGCAGTGCGTGGCACGGCTGAGGGAGAAAGCCCTCTTGTCTCTGGCCTTGCTGCCACCCCTCTCCGCCGTGAGAGCTCATTTCTCTCTGGTCATCAAGTTTAATGTTTTCTACACAGCGACCCCCAGGGTGCTGCAAAACCAAGTATTCTATGCTCAGATACCTGGCTCCCAAGGCCTAGTTGGTAACTTACCTGGGCAGCCAAGTGCTTTGCTGTGTGGAGCCTACACTGGCTTTCTGGCAGTGCCAGGGGACTGTCAGGACGGTTTTATTTTTTCCTTATTATTCAGATGAGGAAACAGGATAAAAGAAGAACCAGCTTTCCAAAGAGCAGGGAACCGAGAGAGAGTTCACAGTTCTCACTGTGTGCTCTTACGGTATCCAGGTGACCTTCTGATCTTGGGCTGTTCACCAGCATCCATGCTGGGCTCTCAGGCCTCCCTGCACCGCTCCTCCCTGTAGAGGGTGTCCAGACGTGCTGGCCTCCGTGGGGAGGGTAGTCTTCAAAGTGTTAGTCGCTCAGTCATGTCCGATTCTTTGTGACCCCATGGGCTGTAGCCCGCCAGGCTCTTCTGTCTATGGGATTGTCCAGGCAGGAATGCTGGAGAGGGCAGCCATGCCCTCCTCCAGGGATCAAACCCAGGTCTCCCGCATTACAGGCAGACTCTTTACCGTCTGAGCCACCAGGAAAGTTCAGGCCTCAAATCTGGAAGCCTGGCATGCTGCAGTTCATGGGGCACAGAGAGCTGGACACGACTTAGTGACCGAACAACAAATATATATATATTATATACGTATAAATGCACTAACTTATATTTTTGAATTAAGCTTCTGATTTATAAATAAGTTTCATATACATTTAATATAATAACCCTGTGAGAGAAGCATTATTTTACCAAGGAGAAACCTGAGCTTCAGAGAGAATTAAAAAATTGCCTGAGGTCTTACAATTAACTAATAGATGGACATGTAGAACTCTAACTTGAGTGTGTGTAATTGTTTCATTTGCTGATGAGTATTTCCCACACACTCACATGCTCCCGTGTGGCATGTGGAACCCGAGGCATGCTCACAAACACTGGACGCATTAGTATGTCATGGAGCGATGTGCTCATTGCGTCTGCCTCTCTGGTCACCAGAACCCTGACTGCAGTGGCCCATTTCTCTCTGTCCAGATACTGGTCACAATGCCGAGAGGGACTTCACAGAGATAAAAGAAAGGCTTCACTCCTGTAATTCTTAGCACAAACACAGATGGACCCATAGCTCTGAGTTCTATACAGAGTTCTCCCATATGTCCAGTTCCATCCCTCTAAAGATACAGTCTAAATGCGCAGCCAAAGAAGTGGTTTTCCTGGGGTCCAGTCCAAGCTTCTTCTCCCCCCATGCCCTGTTGATTCTCTGCTACGTTTCTCATGATGTTCATGTCTGTTTTTTAAAAATAATATTTATTTTTGACTGTGCTGGGTCTTGTTGCTGCACGTGGGCTTTCTCCTGTTGTGGCATGCAGGCTTCTCACTGCAGTGGCTTCTCTGGTCGGGGAGCACAGGACTCAGGAGCATGGGCTTCAGGGGTTGCAGCAGGTGGGCTCAGTAGTGCACCCGGCTCATTGGTTGCAGCTCATGGGCTCTAAAGCGCGGGCTCAGTGTTTGCAGTACACAGGCTTAGTTGCTTTGTGACTTGTGGAATCTTCGCAGACCAGTGGTTGAACTTGTGTCCCCTACACTGGCAGGCAGATTCTTATCCACTGTATGACCAGAGAAGTCCAGTGTTCATGTCTTACACTGTTGCATAGCACAAAGCCTTTGGGCACTAATAGCCTTGCTTCGTCATTTAATTAGCTGTATGCATTTGGATAAGTTACTTACCTTTTCCTGTGTTTCAGTTTCCTTATCTCCAAAATGGGGAGCATCATAATAACAGGACTATAACACTCATATCTCATAGGGTTGTGGTGAGAATGCAAGGTACCTGTTCATCAATATGCAAATCCCTGTTCATCAATAGAAAGGTACCAGTCACAAAACATCATGTGATGGTGCCTGATGCAGATTAAATGCTCAGTGAATGCTACCCACTCACATTACACCAGGGAACACTGACTAGTAAGTCCTTAATTGTCCTCTTTGAGGAGCTATTTCCACTTAAGAGCATAGACTCTGATCATAGAGTCTATAGATCTATAGAGCATAGAAATCATAGAGTCTATAGATCTATAGAGCATAGAGTCTATAGTCTATAGAGCATAGAAATCAGATCAGCTGATTTCTCATTTCGGCTCTGCCACTTGCTGAGTGATCAGGGCCAGTTACCTGATTGCCTCTCCAGGTCTCGGTTTTCTCCTCTGTAAAATGGGGATAATTACATCTATCTCACAATGTTGCTGTGAGGATTCAGTAATTTTATGTATATAAACATAAAATGGAAATAATGAGAGAACTCTGTACAGAACTCAGTTAGAGCTATGCTTATATTTGTGTTTGTGCTGATAACTACATCAGTGAAATCTTTCCCTTATCTCTATTATACACTTAAAACCATGCTTGGCACAGGGTAAACACTATACAACATTATTGTTAAACATACAGAGTCAATCTTGGGTGAGTTGTGGTTTATCCTTTTACCAAAGGATCTAGTGTTCAGAGAGCACCCATAATAGCACTGAGAAGGTATAACTGAAATGAAATTGGTAAAGTTCCTTGCTTGAACATTATACATTGCTCTATCAATTAGAAGAGTTTAGCCTGTGGCAGGAACTGCTATACGATCACCAAAACCTTTTCCTTCTTGACACAGAGCTAGCTTACATTTCCCAGCTTCCTTTGCGGGAAGGTGTGGCCGTGTGCTTACTTTCTGGCCAGTGGAACAACAGGCCGTCATGATGTGTGGTACTTTTGGACCTGGCCCAGTATAACTTCTCATGTGTGATTCTCCATCCTCTCTGTCTTTTTTTTAAATTGTCTTCTGGCTGGATGCAGAGATCCTAGATGGATGCTTGGACCACAAGGTTTTTTCAGTTTATCCTCCACCCCTATCTTCCAAACCAGGTAAATCCTTTCTAGATTGTAGGGCTGGATTCCATGGGATTCATGCTGGTGTCCTCCTTTGCAGATATTTAGAATTCAGCTTTCTCCCTTCTGACAAAGTTAGGCACCACACTTGCCCCTGCTTTTCATCTTCCCAAAATACATTGGCACTTCCTGCTCTGTGACCTTCCCACTCCAGTACTCTTGCCTGGAAAATCCCATGGATGGAGGAGCCTGGTGGGCTGCAGTCCATGGGGTTGCTAAGAGTCGGACACGACTGAGTGACTTCACTTTCACTCTTCACTTTCATGCATTGGAGAAGGAAATGGCAACCCACTCCAGTGTTCTTGCCTTGAGAATCCCAGGGACGGGGGAGCCTGATGGGCTGCCGTCTATGGGGTCGCACAGAGTCGGACACGACTGAAGCGACTTAGCAGCAGCAGCAGCAGCAGCTCTGTGACTTCATCTCCTATTCTGAGTTATTTTTCTGCATTTTTAGAAAGAGCTTCCAGGAGTGGGCAGAGACAAACAGGTACAGTCCTTCATGATTAAAAAGCAGTCCTGTCTGCTTGTCTTCAGAATTGACACTGGAGATGCAATATCAAAAACAACTTCAGAATTCGTGATGATTTTTCTTTTAGTAGTTATCATTCAGTATTTTAAAGCACAAACCGCACATATATGATTCATATGTCTTTAAACTAGATAATTATTAAACAGGAAATTAAGAGTATATATACAAGGCCTTTTCTTATTTATTCATTCATTTATTATTTAAAAGGACGATAGGAACTTCCTCTCCAGTTTACTCCACAAACAGCTGACTTGTCTACTTTGATCACCCACTTAGACTCACAGGCCTCAGTCAGGCTATGGGAGACTGGCATGGTCTCTTAATGGGAAGGAATGGAAAATCAAGTGGGCAATCCAATCAAAATTGGATTTGGATTTCTCTCGGAGCTCTGAGGTTCCATGACTTTGCCTAAAGTTTAACGTCCATTTGTAATTTCCTGCTCCTCTGATTCAAGCATGATAGTCTCATCACCTCAGCCTCTCTACTGAAGTTACTGAATAGCTTTCATGTGTATTTAAACATTTCATTTTAGATTTCACATATAAGTGATATCATATGATATTTGTCTTTCTCTGTCTGACTCACTCAGTGTGGCCATCTCTAGGTCTATCCATGTTGCTGCAAATGGCATTATTTCTTTCTTTTTTATGGCTGAGCAATATTCCATCACATATATGTATCATATCTTCTTTATCCATTCATCCATCAGTGGACATTCAGGTTTATTCTATCCTGGTCTTTGTAAATAGTGCTACAATCTAAAAAAAAATTATACAAATGATCTTATTTATAAAACAGAAATAGAGTCACAGATGTAGAAAACAAATTTATGATTAAAAGTGGGGGGGATAAATTGGGAGACTAAGACTGACATATACACACTTGTCTATATAAGAAAACTAACAAGAATCTGCTGTATAAGCACAGGTTATACTCTGTAATGACCTACATGGGAAAAGAATCTTAAAAAGAGTGGCTATATGTGTGTATATAGCTAATTCTCTTTGCTATATACTGAAACTAACACAACATTTAAAATCAACTGTACTCCAACAAACATTAGTTAAGAAAACAAAAATTTATTTTAACTCCTTTTTCAAAGATCAAGTGAGAGAAATTTGGACTGAACTTCACCTTTTCTAGGGTTTTAGTGCTTGCAGAAGGCACCCAAGAGTCTAATAGCCTACTCATGGCTACTGTGTGTACCTCCAAAGGACAGATTAGACCAGATTTCTTGGTGAATATGAACAACTCTTCTGTAACCAAATACGGGTTTCCAAGGTGGCTCAGTGGTAAAGAATCTGCTTGCCAATGCAGGAGATTTAGGAGACTCAGGTTTGATCCCTGGATCAGGAAGATCCTCTGGAGGAGGACATAACAACCCACTCTAGTCTTCTTGCCTGGATAACCCTATAGACAGAGGAGCCTGGTGGGCTACAGTCCAGGGGGCTGCAAAGAGTCAGACAAGACTGAGCCTGAAAGCATGACCTTTAGAGGCAGCTTAAGAGGAGCATAAGAGCTTATGAGCTTATGAGCATAAGAACTTATGATCTTATGCTCCTCATAAGAGCATAAAACACCAGGGAGGAAAGAACTGCAAGAACAGAACAGCAGAGCATAGATTCTCTTATTTAGCTTTTAATTTAACTAAAAAAAATTATCCCTGGGACACTACATGCCTGTTTGCTAAGAAAGTGAAAGTTGCTCAGTCATATCTGACTCTTTCTGACCCCATGGACTGGACTATATAGTACATGGAATTCTCCAGGCCAGAATACTGAGGTTCATGGAATTTTCCAGGCCAGAATGCTGGAGTGGGAAGCCATTCCCTTCTCCAGGGGATCTTCCCAACCCAGGATTGAACCTGGGTCTCACACATTGCAGGCAGACTCTTTACCAGCTGAGCCAACAGGGAAGCCCAAGCTCATGGGAAAATCCAAGAACGCTTCAGGATTCTTATGAAACAATTAAATTTACAACTATTAGTAATGATTGTAGTGTAAGTATTTATGCTGATTTTGATAATGCTATAGTAATAAAATATTTATTAATAAAAACTTTATTATTAATAATAATAATGTCAATCATCTTGCAAATAAATCCTTGATCTGACCTTGGTGTCCCTTGTCAGATTCAGGATGTTACTTTGTGGTGATGGAAATGATTATGGGCAATGAAGTGAGGTCACACAAGCAAGAACATATTCTTAATACGGAATTTTTAAAGAATACTTAAAAAAAACAAACCCATTCTCTTGATGCCATTGTTCAAGTTAGGCAAAAATAGAGAAAGATAGATTTGGAGATGGAGCAGGAATATTTTCTTAAAAACTTAATTAGGCAAAAGAGTATCAGTGAAGGGAAGAGTCCTGGCCTAAGAGGAGAAAGCTGGGTAACCTCGGGAAAGATTCTTAAATTCAAGCCCAAGCCCTTCTTTCTACCTGACGCTTTTCTTCCCTGTCCTTCCCTGCCAAGCATACCCTCCCCCGACCCAAAAGCTCTCTGCCCACTCCACAGACACCACATTCAATTTTTATTTAGGTCTCAGTTTATAGATACTACTTTCTGGGGGAGACTTTTCTGACCACCCCTTCCCACCACACGCTCCTGCCAATCATTGTGAACCCATGAAAGCAGGAACTAGATACCACATATTCAGCCTATATCACAGGGCCTGGTCTACAGTGGATGCTCAGTAAAGAAATTCAAGATGAAAAAATGACTGTTGAGCCCTGGCTCACCTTACGCTCCCCTGACAACTTATTTCACTTACTGTTCTGATTCTATCTTCCAGTGCAGGATTGTTTCCATCTTTTTCAATATGCATATTTCTTATGAATCCAAGCAGATTACCAACTATTGATCAATGAACACTAGTTCTAGACTTTGAATTCTCACTGGTGTCAAGCATTGAATTAAAAACCTACTGGGAGTGGGGGGAGCATAAATACTTTCTGATCTATTTAGTGAATGGTACGACTACCCACAATTAACTAGATCTTCCTTTCTCCTTCCTCATCCTCTCTTTCCTTCTTAATTTCTTGATTTAAGTCCCTTCTTGCCATGGGTCCACCCTTCATTGGCCCCAGATCACTCAGCCAAAAGAGGGAACAGATGAAGCCCATAATTAAGCCCGCTCACTAGTGTCTACAGAAATAATCCTTTACAGGACTTAAAGAAAACAATACAAAACCAAAAACCAGGTTAAATCTCCCAGAGTCCCTTATAAGGATCCTGAGGCTCAGCAGGTACCCCCTTAATTCTGAATGACAGAACAAACCCAACAGGTTGGTTATGAGAGTACATTGCACTTCAGTTTTCCCATATATATAATGGGGTTAATAGCAGCTGCCTCCTACCTGCTCCACGGGAACGTGGTGAGATAGTGTTGTAACATGCGCCACAGTCCTCAGATGAAAGGCAATATATAAACCCAAAATGCTATGAAAGGCCCTTGACCTATGGAAGATCACGGAAGCTAAATTACTTATGGTGTTCACAGCAAGGTGGATGAAAAGACAGGGAGTTGAGCCCAAGGACTTTTTGGCGCTAGGACCTGGCCACTGCCCATGAGAATTAGGATCTGTACATGAAGCAAGGGCCTAAAAGCAATTTGGCAGTGATCCCATGGGAAACTTTAAAAATTTTCAAATAAGTTTATAAGATAACTGACCTTGGTTAATAAATGAAATGGTATAGCACTCTGGTGATAAACCCACAGTCTCTTGCCTCATCTCTTCTGAACTCCTGTCCTTTTCCCTAGGGCAGCCACTTGTAATCCTTTCGCTCTTTCTTTTGGAATCACTTTCCATTTCTCTAAATAAAGCATTTATAGTCTTGCTTTTTGATTCACCAATTTTAGAAAATAGTTATTGAATTTTTCCCATTGATCTATTAAGGATTTTATCACCCTCCATCTCTCTTCCCTCAACCTTTTAATTTAGCTATGTCACTATTCCAGTTCTTTTTTAAAAAAGTTTATTTATTTACTTTGGCTGTGCTGGGTCTTCATTGTGGCTCATGGGACGTTCGCTGAGGTGCAAGGGCGTTCTCTAGTTGTGGCTCATGGGCTTAGTTGCCCCACAGCATGTAGGATTTTAGTTCTTTGACCACGGATGGAACCTGCACCTCCTGCATGGGAAGGCAGATTCTTAGCCACCAGGGAAGTTCACTATTCCAGTCCTTTTATAATTTCCTTTGAAATTTTGTCATAAACTTATCACTTTGTTTCTTATTCAGCTATAGACTTTTTTTTTTTTTTTTTACTCCTCTGCTTAGAAAATGAGACATTTTAGGGCATCTTGACCCTTCCTTTCAGTTCTTCTTCCTGTCTTCCCCTTTCAACTTCTGTCATTCGAACTTCCACATTGTCAAGATTGACATTTATATTCTGTATCAGAGCCATGACTGCACCTGCGCTTTGTATGTAGGTTAAGTTTAAGAACTGAAGATCATCTTAACTGCTTAGTGCAGAGCCTGATTCTGTACCATGATTATATTTTCTCTCTTATAGAATGTTTTAGGTTTTATATAGAGTCCTTAATTCCTTTCTTTTTCTGGCATTGTTTGCTTTTATTATATCCTTAATTTATTCCCAAGTACTTAATCTGAGTAGGCATTCTATTAAATAGCCTCCCTCCTCTGCTCACTGCTCCCTAGATGCTGCATGGCTGTCACTTTGGGACTTCCTCACTGCTTTAGTTATTTGGAACCTGCATCTTCTTTATTCTTGGTTTACTCTTGTTTTGCTGGAGCATATCTTCAACAGCTTTCCCAGAAAGGCATACTGAAAATAAATTTTGGGCTTTGAATGCTTAGAAATGTTTTTATTCTGCCCTCAATATAAGTGATAGTTTGTCTGGGTAGAGAATTCAGGATTGAAAATGTATTTTTCCCTAGAACTTTGAAGGCATTATTCCACGGTCTTTTTTTCCATTTTCAATTCTGTATGATGAAATTTTTTTTATATGTGTGTTTAGTGTGTGCTTTTTATAACAAAATTTATTTGCTTTTAATTGAAGGATAATTGCACTACAATATTGTGTTGCTTTCTGCCAAACATCAACATGAATCAGCCTTAGGTATAGCTACGTCCCTTCCCTCTCCACTGTCTTCTAATGCCCAGTATTAGAAGCCTGATGCCAGTTTCATTTTTGTTCCTTTGTGGGTGACCTATAATTTCACTCTAACATCTCACAGGGTCTTTTTCTTTACGATTTTGAAATTTCACAGTGGAGGGTCTAGATGAGAATAGGTTTTCATTGTGCTGCAGAATTGGTGGACCCTTTTGGTTTAGAATGCTTATCTTTCATCTCTGGTAAATCCTTTCATATAGTTCCTTTGATAATTTTCTTGTTTGTTTTTCCGAACTCTTTTTTTTTCTGAAGCATACTTGACTTACAATAATATATTATTTTCAGGTATACAGTAAACTGACTCATTGGAAGAAACCCTGATGCTGGGAAAAACTGAGGGCAGGAGGAGAAGAGGGTGACAGAGGATGAGATGGTTGGATGGCATCGCCGACTCGATGGACGTGAAGTTTGAGCAAGCTCTGGGAGATTGTGAGGGGCAGGGAAGCCTAGCATGCTGCAGTGCCTGGGGTTGCAAAGACTCAGACATGATTCAGTGACTGAACAATAATACAACATAGGGATTTGATATTTTTATCCATTACAGAATAATTGGCACTCTGAAGTCTCCTTTTCACTCTTCCTGGTGATTATAGGCAGAATTGTATCTGCTAAAATTCATAGGTTTAAGCCCAATCTCCAAGTACTTCAGAATGTGACTCGACTAGAAGAGAGGGCCTTTAAAGAGGTGATGAAACTTTCTTCCTGATCCGCTTCCATAATGGGACTGTCTGGATGAGCCAAAAGATGGGCCTGATAATCTATGTGCGCCTACTTCTGCTGACTCCAAAAATCCATTTGATCCTCAAGACAATGCCTTCCTGTCCTGGGCTCACTCCTACACTGCATTTCATAATCAGTCTAACTGCTGGGTCTGCGGAGCACTCCCCTCTTTAGTGGAAGGCTTCTTGTGGTGGACATTTCCACTTCAAGGAAAAGACTATCTCCAAGTCTGCAAATACCTTCGACAACAGTCATATGTGATGTCTCTTCTTAAACTGATGACATTTAACAACATTAAGATGGACTGATGTAACTATGGACATAATATGACTTTTAATCTTGATTTTAATTTGTTTTAATGACTATTTTGCCTTGCATCTGTAACTGTGTAATTGGATTTGTTTCTAGTCACATGAAGGTTTTTACGTTACAAATGGTGTCCAAGTGCCTACGAGTGCCACAGCCTCCTCCAACTATTACTTGGGGCCGCTGAATCAGAGACACTCAATATGAGGATTAGGAGAATATATTGCCTCAACAATTTAGGGACCATGCCCCTAAACAGCAGGAATTAGTTTTGGAATTAAAACGACTCCCCTTTCCCTAGCAACATAATTCTCCTAAAAGAAAAGAGGGGGAATGAGAGAGTCATTTCCTAGGCAGGTTGATAAGAAGTCTAGGGGTCCCCAAGGAGAGAGGGGTCTGGAATTCTCAAGGAGGAAGAAAGGACAAACTTTTTTTCCCCCTCTACATTCCTTAAGATTATATAGCAATAATGTATCCTGCCTGAGGACAGTCTCTGGATTAAACCTTCTGGCTAATTCTGTTATCTTAAAATTTAAATTATGGGAGTAGGTCTGGTGAGGTCTTTACAACCTCCAGACATTCTTTGGATTCATTGGAGAGTATATAACTCCATTGCCCATACTAGCAAGGAGGTACTCTTTCTACCCGCTTCTGATGCCTATGTCAGAAACTTTCTCTATCTCCTTTATGCTTTAATAAAACTTTATTACACACACACACACACACACACACGAAAGAGGTGCTGCTGCTGCTGCTGCTGCTGCTGCTGCCAAGTCGCTTCAGTCATGTCTGACTCTCTGCAACCCCATAGACAGCAGCCCACCAGGCTCCCCCATCCCTGGGATTCTCCAGGCAAGAACACTGGAGTAGGTTGCCATTTCCTTCTCCAATGCATGAAAGTGAAAAGTGAAAGTGAAGTCAGTCGCTCAGTCGTGTCCGACATTAGCGACCCCATGGACTGCAGCCCACTAGGCTCCTCTGTCCCTGGGATTCTCCAGGCAAGAACACTGGAGTGGGGTGCCATTGATGAAGTTAAAAATGAGACCATGAGAGTTGGTCCTAATCCAGCAAAACTAGCATCTTCATGAGAAGAGGAAATTTGGACATATAAAGAGAGACAGCAAGCATGAATATACGGAGGAAAGACTGTGTGAGGATATGGAGATATGGTGGCCATTTGCCAGCTAAGTGGCATCAGAAGAAACCAAACCTGCCAGCACCTTGCTCTTGGACTTCTAGCCTCCAGCACTATAAGAAAATAAAATCTGTTGTTTAAAGCACCTGGTATGTGATACTTTTTTAAGCAGCTTGAGAAGACTAATACACTAAGTTTAAGTGATAAATGTAGAAATAAACAAACTTGAATCAGTTCAGTTCAGTTGCTCAGTCGTGTCCGACTCTTTGCGACCCCATGAATTGCAGCACGCCAGGCCTCCCTGTCCATCACCCACTCCCGGAGTTCACTCAAACTCACGTCCATTGAGTCGGTGGTGCCATCCAGCCATCTCATCCTCTGTCGTCCCCTTCTCCTCCTGCCCCCAATCCCTCCCAGCATCAGAGTCTTTCCCAATGAGTCAACTCTTCACAAACTTGAATAGGCTTCATTTAATAAGGAGAATTTATTGGTCCACATAACTAAATATCCGAGGGTGATAGGCTGACTTTGACCACTACTGAATTCAGGGGGCCAAGCAACATCATTGGGATGTGGCTTGTTTCGTCTTTCTGCTCTGTGTTCTACTTTCTGCCTTTATGCTCAGACCCTGGGTGGGGTTGGGTTGCATGCTCCCAGGTTTAAGTCCAGTGGAAGAGAATCTCGACCTCTTCATCTGCAGCTTCACGAAGAAGTCTCTTTGTTCTTATTGGCTCCTTTGTGTCACATGTTCTGAGCCGATTATTAAGCCCAGAACAACATGATGCTCTAATTATCTAGTCCTGTGTCGCCTACTCCCCCCATTTAAAAGTTGTTTGTGTATTTATTTGACTGTGCAGGGTCTTTGTTGCTGCAGGTGGGCTTTCTCTAGTGTGGTGAATGGGGGCTTTTCTTCGTTGTGGTGCACAAGCTTCTCTTTGGGCGGGTTCTCCTGTTGGGGAGCACAGGCTCTAGGGCACATGGCTTGGGAGTTGTGACATGCAGGTTCAATGGTCGTGGCACACTGGCTTAGTTACCCCATGGCATGTGGGATCTTCCTGGGCCAGGGATCGAATCCATGTTCCCTGCATTGGTCCCACTGGACCACCAGGGAAGTCCACATTCTCCCCTTGAGCTAAGGGTGTCACATCATTCTCATCCAAACTGCCTGATTGAGAAGGGTGATTGTCTTACTAGAGGGAATTAATGTGGGGAGTAACTGACAGAAGAGATTTAGATGTACCAGGTTACATTTTAATTGCAATTTTAAATGTGTCTGGTAGCAGGAACATAGCTGCATTCAATTATCTAGATCTAGAAATTTGAAGAAAGAAATGGCAACCCACTCCAGTGTTCTTGCCTGGAGAATCCCAAGGATGGGGGAGCCTGGTGGGCTGCCATCTATGGGGTCGCACAGAGTCGGACACGACTGAAGCAACTTAGCAGCAGCAGCAGCAGAGATTTAAAGATGGCATAACAATGAGAGGCGGTATGGGTTTGATCTAGCTGGTATTTTTTGAAGAAAGCTGTTTGTGTATTTGTTTGGCTGTGTTGGGTCTTAGTTGCAGCACACAGAATCTTTTAGTTGTGGTACGAGGGCTATTTTGGTTCCTAGTTCCCTGACCAGGAATCAAACCCAGAGCCTCTGTATTGGGAGCACAAAGTCTTAGCCACTGGACCATCAGGGAAGTTCCTGATCTAATCATTACGTAGTGGACATTTACTGTGTATCTTGAAGGTAAATGAAGATGAGGGCAAAGCACTTAAAGAAAAAAATCTCCAGTGAGTGTGTGCGTGATCAGTGATTGGTGCAGTGTTTCTGTTTGTATCCAAGTAGGTCATTCTATAGCACTTTTCTGCTGGGGTCCAGCCCCAGTGGATCCAGGGAATTCGAAGAGGAGACGGCATCGGCGATCAGGAAACAATTGCTTAATTAAACGTTAATTAAGGATATAAAGAGTGGTTAAATAAGGATAGCTCAGTGAGGAAATTCAGTGGAGAAAAGAGGCTGAAATAAGGATAGCTCAGTGAGGAAATTCAGTGGAGAAAAGAGGCT
>NW_011494928.1:4070509-4078456 GCF_000754665.1 Bison bison bison
GTAGAGTCATGCAGTAAGCCAGGCTTTCTTCCTGCAAACTTATCATATGCAAAAATTTAGGTGATTTGCATCATCTTCTGGCCCGGAGGCCTGTTAACATTTTAAGACCCTTTCTTCAGAAAACTTATTTTCCTCTAAAGGTGATTAGTCAGGCACCACCCTCCAAAAGCATTAAAATTGCATTCCTATAGGGCAAAGGTGTGGTGGGCTGTAACAAGAAAAAGAATTAACTCAAGGGTCCAAGGTTACAAACATTAAAGCTACTACTTAAATTTCTATACACCCATTATGTCAATCAATACACTGCCAGGGACACAGTAGGTAAGGGATATGGAGACTTAGCAGCATACATTGGCCCAACAAGTGAAAAACCCTTCACCAGTACAATTTCTAATCAATCTTTTAACTGCTCAAAGGAATCTGTATTTAGACAGTTTAGAACATCTCATGCCTCTCACAGTTGGGAGGCTCTGAACATGTGGCTGGAAAAACCTATTCAGGCAGGCTAGAGGACTTCCAAAGGAGTTTGTAGGTTGGAACACTGTCACACCTAGGAATTATTAACTGGAGCTGTAAGTTAACTCTTTTTTCAGAGAGAGGTAGTGGGGGAGAGCCCCCCATAAAGTCAGAGGTGTAGGTGAGAGCACAAAGCAGAAAGTAGGCAGACTCTGGTTTTGGGGGCAGATGCTCGAGAATTTCCAGGGGGACTCCTGAGGCTCGATCCCGCCTTTGCGTATGCTGAGCCTCCTTCCTCATGACCTTTGCCATGGGTGGAGCTCCTGCTCCCGGCAGTTTTCCATGACCTCTATCTTTGTAGTGGGATGAATAGTTATGGCTCATCTTATTTATCAACATTCTGAAGCCCCATGAGAGCTCTAAGAAGAGCAGTTTATTTCAGAGTTTATCATCCTTTGTCTTCATAGTTTTAAAATTTGCTTTAGTCCTGTACCTTCTGTCATCAATGCATGTGTCCATGTGACTTTCGCTGCTTGATGGCCTTCAAGCTGATGCTAAGGTAGAGAAAGCGGGACACCCTTCTGTTAGGAAATCTCACTAAATGAGACTTGAACACCTTTTATAATTATCCTCAGGAAACCCATTTCTGGGCTGGGTGCCAGGTTCCGTTACTGACTCACTGGATAGCCTTGATCTGCAATTCCATAGCTCATTGCCTCAGTTTCTATATTAAAGAATAAGCCCCAACAAGACCTGTTTTCTGCTCTAAGATGTTTTGATATGTAAATAGAGTTTTACTTTTCCTTCCTCTCCTAAGTTTATTTCTTCCTACAAGCTGTTCTCACTGCCAACTAAACTCAGAAAAGAAGTGGTGGTAGTAATAATAATAATAAATACTAACGACAACTACAGTAACAATGACTTACATCTGTTAGTGATTTCTATGCATCGTGAACTCTGCTGAGTAATCATTTGCCTCACAACGCTACTTTGTGTACTGTGTGGTAAGTGGTCTCCTTACACTGTTGCCATTTAACATATGAGAAAACCACCCTGGAGCCTTGTTCTTTACTGTTGGTCATAGCTACCTCCCTAAACAGTATGATGTTGTAGGACCTATGGACAAGGACTAGACAACTTCTGGAAAACTAGTACTAGTTGGTGGGTTTAGGAAAAAAAAAAAACTTTTGTAGTCAAACCTAATTCTCAGTCTACAGGTGAGGAAATTGAGGTAAAGAGATTGAGGGATTTGCTCAAGTTCATACCTAACAAGACCTCTTTGTCAACAATGATTTCAAAATACTGTTTGATGGGTGGAAGATCTAGATGTTTCTCCAAAGAAGACTTACAGGTGGCCAAGAGACACATGAGAAGATGTTCAATATCTCTAACTATTAGAGAAACACAAATCAAGAACTACAATGTTGCCTCACCTCGCACTGGTTACAATGGACATCATCAAAAAAATCGACAAACAATAAATGCTGGAGAGGGTGTGGAAAAAAGGGAACCCTCCTACACTGTTGGTGGGAATGTAAATTGGTACAGCCACTATGGAGAACAGTATGGAGGCTTCTTAAAAAACTAAAAACTGAATTATCATATGATCCAGCAATCCCACTCCTAGGCATATACCCAGAGAAAACCATAGTTTGAAAAGATACATGCACCCCAATGTTCATTGCAGCACTGTTTACAAAAGCCAAGAAACGGAAGCGATGTAAATGTCCATCCCCAGAGGAGTGGATAAAGAAGATGTGGCGCATCTACACCATGAAATATTACCCAGCCATAAGGAATGAAGTAATACCATTGGCAGCAGCATGGATGGGCCTAGAGGTTGTCATACTGTGTGCAGTATGTCAGACAGAGGATGACAAATATCACATGATATGGCTTAAATGTGGAATCTAAAAAAAATGTACAAATGAACCTGTTTACAAAACAGAAATTGAATCACAGACCTAGGATACAAACTTATGATTATCAAAGGGGAAAGAGTGGGGAAGGGGTAAATTGGGAGACTGGAATTAACATATATATGCTACTATATATAAAATAAATAAGTAAGAACCTACTGTATAGCACAGGGAACTCTATTTGGTGCTCTGTAATGACCTATGGGAATGGAGTCTAGAAGAGATTAGATATGTGTGTATGTATACAGCAGAAACTAGCACAACATTGTGAATCAATTATCTTCAATAAAAAAAGTAATAATGAAAAAAACTGAAAAATAAAACATCAGTTGGGTGACTATCAGAGTTCACACATTAATTGTTTTTTAATTGTTTAACTTAATTAAAAAATTTTAAATCAGTGTAAGAGGTTATTTTTCCTCCTTCCAGTATGGCTTTGAGAGAGGGTGTAGCATAGACATGAAGCATCCGCTCACCCAAACCTGCTGAACTGACACATGTGGGGTGGGGTGGAGTGGCCCCGTGGTCTGCAGTCCTGTGGAGCTCCACTCCACTCCGTGGCACCTGTGATATCCAAGGTGGAGGGGCAGTGCATTTGGAGTCTGTGGACATCTTGCATCTGATCAAGGTGCTCCAAGAGTGGATTCAAGAATATGAGCATAACGAGAAATTTCTGATCAAGATGCACCACATGCTGGTGGAGGGCACCCCACAATGCCCTGAGTCTGGACATCTATTTCTCATCATCCATGGAATCTCCAACATGCTGCTGAATGATGAGGAAGCTGAGACTTAAAACCATGCCTGGCATGCTTTCCATTCAGTGGCCATGTGTACCTTTGTTTACACATACCCTGTTCACTAGTTCTATCCTTTGTATCCACAATCCTTCACCAAGTGACACATCAAACATACAATGCTTTTGAGCTCAATATTATATATATTTCCTCATTAAATATTCAAAAAAATTAAAGGTTGCTTTCCATTTATAGTTATTACAAAATATTGGCTAAATTCCCCATGTCGTACAATACATCCTCGAGCCTGTCTTACATCCAAAAGTTTGTACCTCCCTCTCTGTCACCCCTGGACTGTCTCTTCCCATCCTCCTCACTAGTAACCACTAGTTTGTGCTTTGTATCTGTGAGTCTACTTCTTTTTTTAATATTCACTAGTTCATTGCATTTTTACATGTTACAAATGTAACACATATGTTACATCATACAGTATTTGTCTCTGTCTGACTAATTTCACTTAATGTAATACTCTCCAGGTCTATCCACACTGCTGGAAATGCCAAGATCTCTGTTTTTTATGGCTGAGTGGCATTGCATTGTATATATGTACCACATCTTCTTGATGGACACTTAGGTGACTTCCATATCTGGGCTATTGTAAATAGTGCTGCTATTTTAATTTTTAATTAACAAAATATTTGGCTCCTATCACATTGACTTTCAATGATAAAATAGAAAAGTTCCAACGACATCTTTCTGGGTACTTTCCATTGAAATAACTGAATCATGCTCTTCACATCAGTGTATTTCATCTAACTCATAGGCAAAACTTCTGCTAGAATACCACATGGGCTTGGCTTTGCTCTTCTGCAGTGTGTGCTACAGATGAGATCTGATGCCAGCAGCATCTTCTGATTCAGGGACTCTCTCATTAGCTCTTCTGTTTCTCCTTCAACAGAGGAAATAGTATTGTTTTTCTGAAATTTGGGGCTGGTTTTAGAAGCTTTTTAAAATATCTGACTTATTTACATTTTTGTCATGAGGATCACGTTTTAGCCATGCTTCTGTAGGTTTTTTTCCTCTTCTGTAATGACTAAATTAATCAATTTCTTTAAAAACAAGGTCACTGGGCTTTGTTTGAACACAAAACAAGAGCATCAAGTAGTTTTGTATTTGAGAAGTTCCTTAAGAGACAGAGCACTGGGCACCAGAGATAAGGGTATTACCCCATCATTAAATCAACTTTCTGGATAGCAATGGTGATATTTCACAGAGGTAACTCTCTTTATCAGCTGCTGTGGAAAATCATCACATTCAGAGATTCACTTATTCTAGTACAGAGCCGGTGCAGTCTACATTTATACTGGAATCCTTTCTATTCTTTACATTTATAAATTTTGAAATGTAGTATTGCTGTTACTGTTTTATCATGGCTTTTTAAAAAATACTAAAAATAAAACAACAACAGCAATACTACATTTCAAAATTTATGAAGTAAGCCAGAAAGAAAAACACCAATACAGTATACTAACACATATATAAGGAATTTAGAAGGATGATAATGATAACCCTGTATGCGAGACAGCAAAAGAGACACAGATGTATAGAATAGTCTTTTGGACTCTGTGGGAGAGGGATAGGGTGGGATGATTTGGGAGAATGTCATTGAAACACGTGTAATATCATATAAGAAACGAATCGCCAGTCCAGGTTTGATGCAGGATACAGGATGCTTGGGGCTGGTGCACTGGGATGACCCAGAGGGATGGTACCGGGAGAGAGGTGGGAGGGGGGTTTCAGGATGGGGAACACATGTACACCCGTGGCGGATTCATGTTGATGTATAGCAAAACCAATACAATATTGTAAAGTAATTTGCCTCCAATTAAAATGAATAAATTTAAATAAAATAAAATGAAATCATGGCTTTTGTACTTCAATGAATCACATTTGAGGGCTTCACCCCATTTTCAAATTGGTAGCATAATATAATACCATAGTTAAAGTAAAAATGCTAATTTAATGAACATGAACAATAACTTGCAAATTATGTAAAATATTTTAGCTAGCACAAAGTATTTCTATATTTTTTAAATTGAAGTGCAGTTGATGTATGATATTATATTAGATACAGGTGTACAACATGGTAATTCACAATTTTTAGAGGTTATACTCCACTTATAGTTATTATAAAATATTGGCTATATTCACTATGGCAATATTGTACTGTACAATATCTCTTAGAGCTTATTATATACATAATAATTTGTATCTCTGACTACCTTCCCCATCTTGCCATGTTTCTTTTTTGTTATAGTCATTAGCTTGTTTTATTTTTTAGATTTCACATTTAAGTGCAATCATACAGTAAATGTCTTTCTCTGTGTGACTTATTTCACCTACCCTCCAAGTCCATCTCTGTTGTTACAAATGGCAAAATCTCATTCTTTTTTATGACTGAGTAGTATTCCATTATATACAATATGTGTGTATATATGTGTGTATATATGTGTGTATATATATATATATGACATCTTCTTTATCCACTCATCTCAAGCCATGCTCTGTTAATTGAATGATGGTCAGAAGTCAATCCAGTCCTTGAAGAGCATGAACAGCTTTTAAAACAGATATGAGATTTCTGTGACAATAATAATCAATCCTGTATTTCCAAATCTGCAAAATAACATAAACATGTACACCCGTGGCGGATTCATGTTGATGTATGGCAAAACCAATACAATATTGCAAAGTAATTAGCCTCCAATTAAAATAAATAAATTTATATTAAAAAATTCTACTGCAATTTTCCACCTGAAATCACCAAGGTGTTGGTAGCCAACTTGATAGACTGATGGCCAGCTTCTGTGTCCAGTGAAATCTATTGGAGAAATGATGCTCTAAGTGTTTATTTGGGGAGGATCTGCTGGTCTTCTAGGAATTCAACCATTAAAGTTAGGTTCACACACCCCAAACATCCTTGTCTTTGGGTCTTTCACAAAGCCAGTTGAATTTGTCTCAGAAAGGTCAAACTTAAATATGCCTAATATAGAGATGCAGGTGGGAGGTTTAAGTGAAAACTGAAATAGCTCCCTTCTCAGCATCCTGCCTTTGGTACCCACATGGACATGTGAAGGAGGATCCCATGGGCTATAGATAAGCTTTGCCCTTTATTATGGGCTGAATCGTGTCACTTCAAAATTCATACACTGAAGTCTTAACCTATAGGATCTCAATATGAAAGAAGGAGCATTAAAGCAGACTTAAGTTGAGGTCATTAGGGTGGGTCCTAATCCATTATGACTGGTATCCTTATAAAGAGAGGAGATAAGGACACAGACACATGTGAGGAGTATGTGAAGAAGCATCAGCAAGAAGACAGTCATCTACAAGCAAAGGAGAGGAGTCTCAGAAGAAATCAACCCTACCGAAACCTTAAATTAAAACTTGTAGGCTTCAGAATTATGAAAGAATACATTTCTATTATTTAAACCACTGAGTTTGTGGTTCTTTGTTATGACATCTCTAGCAAACTAATATACACTGCTGCTGCTGCTGCTAAGTCGCTTCAGTCGTGTCTGACTCTGTGCGACCCCATAGACAGCAGCCCACCAGGCTCCCGCGTCCCTGGGATTCTCCAGGCAAGAACACTGGAGTGGGTTGCCATTTCCTTCTCCAATGCATGGAAGTGAAAAGTGAAAGTGAAGTCGCTCAGTCATGTCCGACTCTTAGCTAATATACACTAATATATACAAGCACTTCAATTTGTCTGTGGCCCTGATACCTAGACACAGAAGGCAGTGTCCAGGTGAGGGTCTCATTGGTGAACCCTGAGGCAGTGGTGTAGTGATGAGGTGCCTTAACACAGCTTCTAAAATACCAGGGCCTTGAAAGTTACACCATGGAGCAGAAGATGCTTACAATTGAGAATTTACATAACAGCTGGATAGAGTTTGCTCATGAGCATGAAGGAGACACCACCTGAAGATCCCAGATGCTGGGTGAAGGCTTTGTGGGAGACTGGGACCCAGTATTAGCACTTGAGAATAGGATCCTATAAAACTCATTATAAAATCATGACTAAAATATTAAGAAAGGTAGAATATCATATTTGTTAAAATTTGCACTTATTTGATTATTGGACCTGAAGCTTTTTTTCTTTCCAGATTCAGGTCTGTTCAGTTCAGTCACTCAGTCGTGTCCAACTCTTTGCAACCCCGTGGATTGTAGCATGCCAGGCTTCCCTGTCCTTCACCAACTCCTGGAGCTTGATCAAACTCATGTCCATCCAGCTGGTGATGCCATCCAACCATCTCATCCTCTGTCTTCCCCTTCTCCTCCTGCCTCCAATCTTTCCTAGCATTAGGGTCTTTTCCCAGGAGTCTGTTCTCCACATCAGGTGGCCAAAGTACTGGAGCTTCAGCTTCAGCATCAGTCCTTCCAGTGAATATTCAGGACTGATTTTCTTTAGGGTTGACTGATTGGATCTCCTTGCAGTCCAAGGGACTCTCAAGAGTCTTCTTCAACACCACAAGTTAAAAGCATAAATTATTTGTTGCTCATGTTTCTTTATAGTCCATCTCTCACATCCATACATGACTACTGGAAAAACCATAGCTTTGACCAGACAGACTTTTGTTCACAAAGTAATGCCTCTGCTTTTTAATATGCTATCTAGGTTGGTCATAGCTTTTCTTCCAAGGAGCAGGTGTCTTTTGATTTCATGGCTGCAGTCACCATCTGCAGTGATTTTGGAGCCTAAGAAAATAAAGTCTGTCACTGTTTCCATTATTTCCCCATCTATTTGCCATGAAGTGATGGGGCTGGATGCCATG
>NW_011494928.1:4078556-4084458 GCF_000754665.1 Bison bison bison
ATCTATTTGCCATGAAGTGATGGGGCTGGATGCCATGATCTTAGTTTTCTGAATGTTGAGTTTTAAGCCAGATTTTTCACTCTCTTCTTTCACTTTCATCAAGAGGCTCTTTAGTTCTTCTTTGCTTTCTGCCCCAAGGGTGGTATCATCTGCATATCTGAGGTTATCTCCCAGCAACCTTGATTTCAGCTTGTGCTTCATCCAGCCCAGCATTTCGCATGATGTACTCTGCATGTAAGTTAAATAAGCAGGATAACAATATACAGCCTTGACGTACTCCTTTCCCAATTTGGAACCAGTCTGTTGTTCCATGTCCAGTTCTATTCTTGACCTGCATACAGATTTCTCAGGAGGCAGGAAAGGTTGTCTGGTATTATGGCTTGCATTTTAGGTGGCTTTTTCAGCAAAGTTGTATATATTAAAAAAAATCTGGTTATATCACTTTTTGCCTTTGTGTTTCCTGCATTCTTTTCTTTAAAACCTGTGTGCATGTATGTATGTGTGTGTGCACATGCTCACACACACATGGACACTGAAATATAATGCAAACTTACAAAGTTTTCAGCAACATTTTAGAGACTGGTATGCTCTCTTCACACCTCCCAGGTGGTGCTAATGGAAAAGAGCCTACCTGCCAATGCAGGAGACACAAGAGATTCAGGTTTGATCGCTAGGTCCAGAAGATCCCTTGGAAGAGGAAATGGCAACTCATTCCAGTAGTCTTGCCTGGAGAATCCCATGAACAGAGGAGCCTGGTGGGCTACAGTCCATAAGGTCACAAAGAGTTGCACACAACCGAAGCGACTTAGCTCACAGACAGCACAGGGACTGGTATGCTCTCCTCACACCTCTCCATAAAGTCAAAGTGTATATTTCCTTCAAGATGCATCTCATGATCTCACTTCCTCTATCATGTGTTAGTGATAATAGCTATTTTTTGAGCACTTACTGTGCTAAGTGCTTTATATTTTCTGATATGCACTTTCCACCTCCCTACCTTTAACAGATGAGGTAATGTATACAGATAGTTTTAAATTGTTTAGGGTTGTCCTGAAGTAGCCAACTGTCTATTGTTGTATTTTTAGATACTTAAAAAAATGTCCAAGTTGGTAAATGAAGGAATTAAAATTTTCAGAAATAGCTAACATTTATTGAACACTTACTATGTGCCAGGGACTGTGCTAAACACTTTACACGGTTTACTTCATGTAGTTTCACAACCCAATGAGGTATTATCTCTTTTACAGGTGAGGAGACCAAGGTTCAGAAACCTTAAATCTCCTAAGATGACACCAGTGATTGATAAAGCTGGAATTCAAATTCAGATCTCTCTGACACAAAAGCTCAAGTTCCTTAACCGTTATTTGAAATGATATTTTCTTTGTTCTGAATTCCTGCATCATTTGCATCTGTTTTTGCCCTGTGTGTATTTTTTTTTCCATTTTCTCATCTAAATTTTAAACTCTTTAAAGCTAAATTGTGCAACCATTTTGTTCTGTCCCCTGCAGACTGCCTAATCAAGTACTGGATCCACACCTGTCTCTTGATATGTGTATGTTGGATGGATGAGTTGTGTTGGAGCCCTTTTTTTCCAATAGACTTGGCAATGGTTAGCAGACATTAGTGAAAGCCCTCAGATGCTGATGTCTGCTGCAGGAAGTTGTGTTCATTTTCACTAGACAAAGAGTCTAAGAGATCTGAGGAATATTTAGGCCCAGAATGTCTGTCTTGGTGAATGTTCTATGTACACTTGAGAAGAATATATACTCTACAGTTGTTAGGTATAGAGTTTGGCAACTACCAACTGATTCTTAGTGCATTTGAGGATAGCTGAGATTCTATGTATTCTTACTGGTTCTTGTCTCTTTGTCCTATAGTTACTGGGAAGAGGATGCTAAAATTTCCAGCTATGATGATAGATATGTCTATTTCCCCCTTTAGTTTTATCATTTTTACTTTCTGTATTTTGAAGCTCTTTTATTACAAGCAGATACATTTATGCAACTTTTGATTGATATGTCTTCATAAGGAATTGGCCATTATATTATCATGAAACATCCCTCTTCATTTCTTGTGTTACTTTTTGCCTTGTAGTCTACTTTGTCTGATAGTAACACAACCACAATGGCTTCCTTATGTTTATTGATTGCATGTCATATTTTTTCCATTCTTTTATTTCCAAACTACTTATGCCTTAAAAGTTTAAGTGAATTGCTTATAGACTTCTTACAGTTCAGTTGGGTTGTGTGTTTTTTTTTTGGAGGGGGGGTGTGTTTTTTTTTAATCTTGTCTGACAATCTTTTTAAATTGGAATACTTATTTCATTTACATTTAATGTAATTATTGATATTTTCTGGTCTCCAAAATTGCTACTTGTCTTCAATTTGCCTTTTCTATTATTTTATTCTTCTATTGATCATTTTCCTTCTTCTTTTGGGGAAATTTTCTTAGTATGGACATACCTTGGAGATACTGCAGGTTTGGTTCTAGACCATTTCAATAAAGTGAATATCACCATATTTCCCAGTACATATAAAAGCTTGTTTGCACTTTACTATAGTCTATTAAGTGTGCAATATAGGTATGTCTATGACAATCAATATTACACACCTGAATTAAAAATTGTGAATCATTATTTGACAATACAGCATTGACATAAATCTTCAATTTGTTAAAAAAGCACAGTATCTGTGAAGTACCATAAAGCAAAGCACAATAAAGTGAAGTATGCTTCTATTCCATTTAACTTCTTCTGTTGGCTTCTTAGGCATGCTTAATTTATTTCATTTTTTTTGTGTGTGTGTCTGCTCTAGTCATAGCAATATGTATCCTTAACTTGTCAAAGGCTGTTTAAGTCAGTATTGTAACCCTTCACATTTTCTTTATACCTTAACCTTCACTTTCCAACTTTCTACTTTATACCTGACACTTTCTACTCTTCAAGTATAATAAATTTTACAAATGTATTATTCCATTTACCTACTCTCCTATCCTTTGTTTTATTGTTGTCATAACATTTAGTTGTATATATATAATACTACAAACCATTCTTTATAATGTTATTATTTTCACCTTAAATAGTCGGCTGGCTTTTAAGTAAATTGTAAGAAGACAAAAATGTAATATTTTACACTTACCCACAATTTCTGGTGTTTTTTCTTTCTGAAGAATCAAGTTTCCATCCAGCAGTATTTCCTTCAATCTGAGATGCATCCTTTACCATTCATGGTAGTGTGCGTATACTGGTGACAGATTCTCTCAGCTAAAATTTTTTTAAATTTAAATTTATTTATTTTAATTGGAGGCTAATTACTTTACAATATTATAAATATCTTTATTCCATCCTAATTTTTGAAGACCTATTTTTCCCATGTATGCATTAGAAGTAGAAGTTGGAAGAATGTTTCTGGACTGAATTTTATAGGGAACTTTTCTTCTAAGATGCATTAGCTCAATACTTACATCAAAAAGCAAATCTTGAGAAGTCCCAATGATTGTGAGAGCACTAAGGCTACTAAGCCTATCTGGAAAGGGTTGCTTTTGATGTGAAGAAACAGCAAGTAACCTTTCAGACAGAATGGTAACCACTCTGTTGGTACAAACATCTGCTTTAAAACTAAGGGTCCTTGGTTGTAAAATGCCTTGGGCAAAGAAAGTCTTTGATGAAGGCGTGCCCCTTTCTCAGATGGCATGAAAGGTGATATACCAGATGTGGTCTCACACCACATGAAACACATCTGTAGGCAGCAATATCAACACATGAAAGCCCTGTTCTCTGCTAGACACATCTTTCATTAGGGTTTATTGTAGTATCGACTGTTCATTCACAAACATCTATTAAGTACTGCAGAAGGTATTGTTGGGGGATATAAAACTGAGCAGGCACGGTATGTTCTGTGGGAACCTGTTGGCCACCTGAGACACCATAATGGGCACAGAGCAGCTTGCACAAGAGCTGTGGGCCAGCAATCAGAGACACTGACACTGTGCTACAGCCGGACCTAAAGATCTAGTCATTGAGAATGAGGGAAAGGGGCAGTGATACTTTGGCCACCTGAAGTGAAGAACTGACTCATTTGAAAGGACCTGATGCTGGGAAAGATTGAAGGTAGGAGGAGAAGGGAACAACAGAGGATGAGATGGTTGGATGGCATCACCGACTTGATCATCATTGTCATGAGTTTGAGTAAGCTTCAGGAGTTGGTGATGGACAGGGAGGCCTGGCATGTTGCAGTCCAAGGGGTTGCAAAGAGTCAGACATGACTGAGTGACTGAACTGAACTGAAAGGGGGCAGGGCTCATGTTATTACCAGAATGATTTCTGGAAGACCTGGCTTTTGATACATACCTTGAAGGAGGTGGAAGCTGTGGATTAGAGAGGAGAACTGATGGAATTTAAGGAAAGGAAAGTTTGGGGAAGGGATAAACGTATGAAGACACTAATATTTGGCAGAGCATTTGTTTAGCTGAAACCAAGGCAACATCCTTCCTTGTGTGTGTGTGCACATGCATACTCAGTCGTGTCCAATTCTTTGCGACCCCATAGACTATAGCCCACCAGGCCCCTCTGTCCATGGGATTTTCCAGGCAAGAATATTGGAGTGGGTTGCCAATTTCTTCTCCAGGGGATCTTCCCAACCCAGGGATTGAACCTGCGTCTCTTGCATTGGTGGGTAGGTTCTCTACCAATAGCACCACCTGGGAAGCCCCAAAGGCAACATGGTAGGAAGTAAATATGAGATTGCAGAGGTACAGCCCATGGGGAGGTGTGGGCTCTGTGGAGCTGAGACACTGTTGGGAGTCCTGACTACAATCTTAGAGATGATAATTTGTCATGACAGGTAACTGTAAGGGAGGCACTAAATGGAAAAAGACAATGTGAAAAAGAGAACTTGAATAGGAACTTTCTAGTAAAGAGAGATGAAGGAGCAAACTTCATCAGATGAAGGAGTCACTGGAGGTTGAAGATCAGCTAGGAAACTAATAATTCTAGAGCAGTGCTGTACGCTAGAAACATAATGCAAGCTAACGTGAAATTAATTTAAGTAATCTACTTTATTTATTCTAATATATCAAAACAATGACATCAACATGTAATCAATGACAAATTAATAACAGTTTTTTTCATACTGAGTCTGAATTCCAGTGTGCATTTTTACTTATGGCACATTTTGATTTGATTGTTAAATCTTCATGGGAAACCTTTGACCTGTATTTTGTTGTTCAGTCACTAAGTCATGTCCAACTCTTTGAAACCCCATGGACTGCAGCACACCAGGCTTCCTTTGTCCATCACCAACTTCCAGAGTTTACTCAAACTCATGTCCACTGAGTCAGTGATGCCATCCAACCATCTCATCCTCTCTCGCCCCCTTCTTCTCCTGCCCTCAATCTTTCCCAGTACTGGTTTGTTTCAATGAGTCAGCTGTTTGCATCAGGTGGCCAAAGCCCTGGAGCTTCAACTTCAGCATCAATCCTTCCAATGAATATTCAGTGTTGCTTTCCTTTAGGACTGACTGGTTTGATCTCCTTGTATTTAGATTTTATAAAATTTATGGTTAAAAAAGTCAATTCATGAAAGAGACATGTGTACCCCAATGTTCATCGCAGCACTGTTTATAATAGCCAGGACATGGAAGCAACCTAGATGTCCATCAGCAGATGAATGGATAAGAAAGCTGTGGTACATATATACAATGGAGTATTACCCAGCCATTAAAAAGAATACATTTGAATCAGTTCTAATGAGGTGAATGAAACTGGAGTCTATTATACAGAGTGAAGTAAGCCAGAAAGAAAAACACCAATATAGTATACTAATGCATATATATGGAATTTAGAAAGATGGTAACAATAACCTTGTATGAGAGACAGCAAAAGAGACACAGATGTATAGAACAAC
>NW_011494928.1:4084558-4085962 GCF_000754665.1 Bison bison bison
GTATAATATCATATGTGAAACAAATTGCCAGTCCAGGTTCAATGCATGATACAGGATGCTTGGGGCTGGTGCACTGGGATGACCCAGAGGGATGGTCTGGGGAGGCAGGTGGGAGGGGGGTTCAGGATGGGAACATGTGTGCACCCGTGGTGGATTCATGTTGATGTATGGCAAAACCAATACAATATTGTAAAGTAATTAGTCTCCAATTAAAATACATAAATTTATATTAGAAAAAGTCAGTTCACATACTCAAAGACACCTAAATGTTTCCCAATAACTGGATCGAGTGTGTGGTGTTTAGTTGCTAAGTCGTGTCTGACTCTTTGTGACCCCCTGTACTGTCACATGGACCAGGCTTCTCTGTCCATGGGATTCTCCAGGCAAGAATACTGGAGTGGATTGCCATTTCCTCCTTCAGGGGATCTTTCTGACCCAGGGATCAAACCCGCATCTCCTGCATTGGCAGGCAGATTCTGTACTGCTAAGTCACCAGGGCCTGGATTGAGTATCAGCTATTAAATGAAAATTAAAGTAAAAAAATTCAGTTTCTCCAATATCCAAGGCATATTTTGAATGCTCAGTGGCCTTGTATGGCTAGTTGCTACTATATGGACAGCTCAGGAGCAGAGGCTGGTCCTGGGGTGATAGCTTGGAGTAGGAACTTGAGGGAGTTTCCATCAAAATTGTGCTTACCTTAATAAACTGTGGGAAATTCTGAAAGAGATGGGAATACCAGACCACCTGACCTGCCTCTTGAGAAATTTGTATGCAGGTCAGGAAGCAACAGTTAGAACAGAACATGGAACAACAGACTGGTTCCAAATAGGAAAAGGAGTACGTCAAGGCTGTATATTGTCACCCTGCTTATTTAACTTATATGCAGAGTACATCATGAGAAATGCTGGACTGGAAGAAACACAAGCTGTAATCAGCATTGTCGGGAGAAATATCAATAACCTCAGAAATGCAGATGATACCACCCTTATGGCAGAAAATGAAGAGGAACTAAAAAGCCTCTTGATGAAAGTGAAAGAGGAGAGTGAAAAAGTTGGCTTAAAGCTAACATTCAGAAAACAAAGATCATGGCATCTGGTCCCATCACTTCATGAGAAATAGATGGGGAAACAGTGGAAACAGTGTCAGACTTTATTTTTCTGGGCTCCAAAATTACTGCAAATGGTGACTGCAGCCATGAAATTAAAAGATGCTTACACCTTGGAAGGAAAATTATGTCCAACCTAGATAACATATTCAAGAGCAGAGACATTACTTTGCCAACAAAGGTCCATCTAGTCAAGGCTATGGTTTTTCCTGTGGTCATGTATGGATGTGAGAGTTGGACTGTGAAGAAGGCTGAACGCCGAAGAATTGACGCTTTTGAACTGTGGTGTTGGAGAAGAC
>NW_011494928.1:4086062-4089173 GCF_000754665.1 Bison bison bison
GAAGAGTTGGCTCATTGGAAAAGACTCTGATGCTGGGAGGGATTGGGGGCAGGAGGAGAAGGGGAGGACAGAGGATGAGATGGCTGGATGGCATCACTGACTCGATGGACGTGAGTCTGAGTGAACTCTGGGAGTTGGTGATGGACAGGGAGGCCTGGTGTGCTGCGATTCATGGGGTCACAGAGAGTCGGACACGACTGAGCGACTCAACTGAATTGAACTGATACACTAAAGCACGGTGGCAGCAAATTGATTTATCCCAAGAGGGAATAAAGATAGTTTCCTAGGGTCTAAATATGTTACTTCATAAGTTCCCTGATGACAGGGACACACAATTCTGCTTGCTTTTCTCAGCTTCGCCCAGCACACGGCCTGAAAGGTGGTAAGCTCTTGTTAAATCTACACCGATTTAAGGAAGGAAACCATTTCAACGGAAGTCTTGAGTTCCTTTCTGTCTTCTGAGAGCACAGTGGCCTGTGTATTTGTCTGAACTTCACCTTCAAGTCATACTCAGTCTCTGATGGCAGAGAAGGGACAAAGAAGTGTGTTTCTGCTGCTTCTCAGAGGCCCCGATTTAGAAAATGTGGAGTGAGAGCTGGAAAAGCAGGTGAACAGAGCTCGATCTGGGTGTTTGCTCCTTTTTCCTTCTTTAATAGCCCTACTTCCCTTCTTACCCTTTCTTCTCTTCCCTTGTATTAGGATCAGTCTCTGGAGTAAACAAAGTTATTCCACGGCATTTAAAAAATCTGGAGACTTCTGATCCTATCTGCTGATTTCTGCAGAAAACCTTGATTAATGCTCTGTGAGAAGACAATGGGCAGGTCAGGACCCCAACTCATCTCCGTGAAGACCAGAGCAAGTGGTGTCCCTGACTACCTGCCAGACTACTCCCATTACTGCTGGGCCCAAATAAATCACCATGCTACCTGCTGCTGCTGCTAAGTCGCTTCAGTCATGTCCGACTCTGTGCGACCCCATAGAAGGCATGCTACCTGGGCCCTCACAAAACAGCCTTCACATGATACACACACACACACACACATGTATATATATTTAGTGTAGTTTTGGATTTACAGAAAGATGGAATGAATAGTACATAGAGTTCCATGTACCTACCTCCTCCAGCTTGTGACCTCTGGCACACAATTTCCCCTATTCATATCTTGCCTTAGTGGTTTATTTGTTAAAATTAGTAAGCCAATATTAACACTTCATTATTCACTAAAGCCCACAATTTATATTCTTTGTGTTGTACGTTCTAAGAGTTTGACAAAGGTACCATTACAGTGTTGTACAGAATAGCTTCACCTCCCTAAAAGTCCCCTGTGCCTCACTTATTTAAGAAACAAAAAGGGCAATAATATTTCATGACATGTGAAACCTATGTGATATTCAAGTACCAATGTCCATAAACAATTTTATTGGAATGCAGTTACACCCACTTGCTTACATATCATCTATGGGTACTTTTGCTCTATAACAGAGTTGAGTGGTTGCAATGGGGATAGATGGCCTGCAAAGCTGAGAATATTTAGTCTCTGGCCCTATGCAGAAAAAGTCTGCTGGACTCCAACCTTGATCATGAATTCTGGAAAATTTGAATTGTTGCCTCTCAGCACTCAATGACGGGTTGTGAACATAGTAGGTTTTTGCTCTAACTTGACCATTACAAAATATCTTGTCTGGAATATTAGCAATTATTTCCATTGTCAACTTTCTCCCAGGACCCCAGAATCCCTTCTGCCATTTTGCTAATAGGTCTTTATCACTAATGTCTTCATTTTTAAAAAAGTGAATCTCTAACAAGAGATGTGTAGTTGATATGTTTATTAATAACAAAAATTTGGATCAAAAATTTCATTCATTTGCTCATATATTGTCCCTGCCTCCCTCCAACAAACATTCACTTAGTATAACTGGTCCTTGAACAACACAGGTTTGAACTGCACTGGTCCCCTTATGTGCAGATTTTTTCAATAGTAAATACTCCATAATCCAAGGTTGGTTGAATCCCTGGATTCAACTGGGATTGAGAGGTTGAATATAGACAGGGCTGCCTATAAATTATACATGAATTTTTGACAGTGTGGATGGTTGGCATCCCAACACCTGTGTTTTTTTTTAATTAATTTGTTAATTTAATTGGAGGCTAATTACTTTACAATATTGTAGTGGTTTTTGCCATACATTGACATGAATCAGCCATGGGTGTACCTGTGTCCCCCATCCTGAACCCCCCCTCCCACCTCTCTCCCTATCCCATCCCTCAGCATTGTCCCAGTACACCAGCTTTGAATGTCCTATTTAATGCATCAAACTTGGACTGTTGATCTGTTTTATGTATGGTAATATACATGATTCAATGTTATTCTCTCAAATCATTCCACCCTTGCATTCTCCCACAGAGCCCAAAAGTCTTCTTTATATTTGTGTTTCTTTTGCTGTCTCACATATAGGGTCATTGTTACCATCTTTCTAAATTCCATATATATGTGCTAATACACTGCATTGGTGTTTTACTTTCTGGCTTACTTCACTCTGTATAATAGGCTCCAGTTTCATCCACCTCTTTAGAACGAATTCAAATGCATTCTTTTTAATGGCTGAGTAATATTCCATTGTGTATATGCACCATGGCTTTCTTATCCATTCATCTGCCAATGGACATCTAGGTTGCTTCCATGTACTGGCTATTATAAATAGTGCTGAGATGAATATTGGGGTACACATGTCTCTTTTAATTCTGGTTTCCTCAGTGTGATGCCCAGCAGTGGGATTGCTGGGTCATATGGTAGTTCTATTTCAAGTTTTTAAGGGATCTCCACACTGTTCTCCATAGTTGCTATACTAGTTGCATTCCCACCAACAGTGTAAGAGGGTTCCCTTTTCTCTGTATCTTCTCCAGCATTTATTGTTTGTAGACTTGGCTTTAGATGGCTCAGACAGTAAAGTGTCTGTCTACAATGCGGGAGACCCAGGTTCGATCCCTGGGTCATGGAGATCCCCTGGAGAAGGAAATGGCAATCCATTCCAGTACTATTGCCTGGAAAATCCCATGGACAGAGGAGCCTGGTAGACTACAGTACATGGGGTTGGAAAGAGTCGGACACG
>NW_011494928.1:4089541-4090949 GCF_000754665.1 Bison bison bison
GGCATCACTGACTCGATGGACGTGAGTTTGAGTGAACTCGGGAGTTGGTGATGGACAGGGAGGCCTGGCGTGCTGCGATTCATGGGGTCGCAAAGAGTTGGACATGACTGAGCGACTGAACTGAACTGAGACTTTTTGATAGCAGCCATTCTGACTGGCCTGAGATGATACCTCATTGTGGTTTTGATTTTCATTTCTCTGATGAGAGACATTGAGCATCTTTTCATGTGTTTGTTAGCCATCTGTATGTCTTCTTTGGAGAAATGTCTGTTTAGTTCCTTGGCCCACTTTTTGATTGGGTCATTTATTTTTCTGGTATTGAGCTGCATGAGCTGCTTGTATATTTTTGAGATTAATCCTTTGTCAGTTGCTTCATTTGCTATTATTTTCTCCCATTAAGTTTCCTTTGTTGTGCAAAAGCTTTTAAGCCTAATTAGGTCCCATTTGTGTATTTTTGCTTTTATTTCCATTACTCTGGGAGGTGGGTCATAGAGTATACTGCTGTGATTTATGTCAGAGAGTGTTTTGCCTATGTTTTACTCTAGAAGTTTTATAGTTTCTGGTATGGTGTTAGAAAGTGTTCTACTTTCATTCTTTTGAAGGTGGTTGACTGGTTTTCCCAGCAACACTTGCTGAAGAGATTGTCTTTTCTCCATTGTATATTCTTGCCTCCTGTGTCAAAGATAAGGTGGCCATAGGTGCATGGGTTTATCTATGGGCTTTAAAAATTTTTTATTTTATTTTATTTTTAACTTTACAATATTGTATTGGTTTTGCCATATATCAACATGAATCCACCACAGGTATACATGTGTTCCCCATTCTGAACCCTCCTCCCTCCTCCCTCCCCGTACCATCCCTCTGGGTCATCCCAGTGCACCAGCCCCAAGCATCTAGTATTGTGCATCAAATCTGGACTGGTGACTCGTTTCATATATGATATTATACATGTTTCAATGCCATTTTCCCAAATCATCCCACCCACTCCCTCTCCCACAGAGTCCAAAAGACTGTTCTATTCTGAAGGCTGTCTTTTCACCTTGCTTATAGTTTCCTTTGTTGTGCAGAAGCTTTTAAGTTTAATTAGGTCCCATTTATTTATTTTTGCTTTTATTTCCAATACTCTTGGAGGTGGGTCATAGAGGATCCTGCTGTGATGTATGTCAGAGAGTGTTTTGCCTATGTTCTCCTCTAGGAGTTTTATAGTTTCTGGTCTTACATTGAGATCTTTAATCCATTTTGAGTTTATTTTTGTGTATGGTGTTAGAAAGTGTTCTAGTTTCATTCTTTTACAAGTGGTTGACCAGTTTTCCCAGCACCACTTGTTAAAGAGATTGTCTTTTCTCCATTGTATATTCTTGCCTCCTTTGTCAAAGATAAGGTGTCTATAGGTGCATGGATTTATCTC
>NW_011494928.1:4091425-4093128 GCF_000754665.1 Bison bison bison
ATATTTCCATACAAATTATGAAATTATTTGTTCTAGCTCTGTGAAGAATACCGTTGGTAGCTTGATAGGGATTGCATTGAATATATAAATTGCTTTGGGTAGTATACTCATTTTCACTATATTGATTCTTTCGATCCATAAACACGGTATACTTCTCCATCTATTAGTGTCCTCTTTGATTTCTTTCACCAGTGTTTTATAGTTTTCTATATACAGGTTTTTAGTTTCTTTAGGTAGATACATTCCTAAGTATTTTATTCTTTTGGTTGCAATGGTGAATGGAATTGTTTCCTTAATTTATCTTTCTGTTTTCTCATTATTAGTGTATAGGAATGCAAGGGATTTCTCTGTATTAATTTTATATCTACAACTTTACTATATTCATTGATTAATTCTAGTAATTTTCTGGTGGAGTCTTTAGGGTTTTCTATGTAGAGGATCATGTCATCTACAAACAGTGAGAGTTTTACTTCTTCTTTTCCAATTTGGATTCCTTTTATTTCTTTTTCTGCTCTGATTGCTATGGCCAAAACTTCCAGAACTATGTTGAATCGTAATGGTGAAAGTGAGCACCCTTGTCTTGTTCCTGACTTTAGAGGAAATGCTTTCAATTTTTCACCATTGAGGATAATGTTTTGCTGTGGGTTTGTCATATATAGCTTTTATTATGTTGAGGTATGTTCCTTCTATTCCTGCTTTCTGGAGAGTTTTTATCATAAATGGATGTTGAATTTTGTCAAAGGCTTTCTCTGCATCTATTGAGATAATCATATGGTTTTTATTTTTCGATTTTTTAATGTGATGTATTACATTGATTGATTT
The DNA here is from genome assembly GCF_000754665.1 of Bison bison bison. NCBI lineage: Eukaryota > Metazoa > Chordata > Mammalia > Artiodactyla > Bovidae > Bison > Bison bison. The sequence continues at coordinate 4,092,248 of NW_011494928.1, forward strand.
GTGGATATTGAAGAATCCTTGCATCCCTGGGATAAAGCCCACTTGGTCATGGTGTATGATCTTTTTAATGTGTTGTTGGATTCTGATTGCTAAAATTTTGTTAAGGATTTTTGCATCTATGTTCATCAGTGATATTGGCCTCTAGTTTTGTGTGTGTGTGTGGTTTGTCAGGTTTTGGTATTAGGATGATGGTGGCCTTATAGAATGAGTTTGGAAGTTTACTTTCCTCTGCAATTTTCTGGAAGGGTTTGAGTAGGATAGGTGTTAGCTCTTCTCTAAATTTTTGGTAGAATTCAGCTGTGAAGCTATCTGGACCTGGGCTTTTGTTTGCTGGAAGATTTCTGATTACAGTTTCAATTTCTGTGCTTGTGATGGGTCTGTTAAGATTTTCTATTTCTTCCTGGTCCAGTTTTGGAAAGTTGTACTTTTCTAAGAATTTGTCCATTTCTTCCACGTTGGCCATTTTATTGGCATATAATTGCTGATAGTCTCTTGTGATCCTTTGTATTTCTGTGTTGTCTGTTGTGATCTCTCCATTTTCATTTCTAATTTTATTGATTTGATTTTTCTCCCTTTGTTTCTTGATGAATCTGGCTAATGGTTTGTCAATTTTATTTATCCTTTCAAAGAACCAGCTTTTGGCTTTGTTGATTTTTGCTATGGTCTCTTTTGTTTCTTTTGCATTTATTTCTGCCCTAATTTTTAAGATTTCTTTCCTTCTACTAACCCTGGGGTTCTTCATTTTTTCCTTTTCTAGTTGCTTTAGGTGTAGATTTAGGTTATTTATTTGACATTTTTCTTGTTTCTTGAGGTATGCCTGTACTGCTATGAACTTTCCCCTTAGGACTGCTTTTACAGTGTCCCACAGGTTTTGGGTTGTT
>NW_011494928.1:4093228-4095237 GCF_000754665.1 Bison bison bison
TTTTTTTTTTTTTTAATTTACCAAGGCTAGATTTATGGCCTTGTGATCTATCCTGGAGAAGGTTCCATGTGCGCTTGAGATTTATGGCCTTGTGTTTTCATTTTCATTCATTTCTATGCAAATTTTGATTTCTTTTTTTATTTCTTCTGTGATTTGTTGGTTATTCAGCAGCGTGTTGTTCAGCCTCCATATGTTGGAATTTTTAATAGTTTTTCTCCTGTAATTGAGATCTAATCTTACTGCATTGTGGACAGAAAAGATGCTTGGAATGATTTCAATTTTTTTTTTTTTTAATTTACCAAGGCTAGATTTATGGCCTTGTGATCTATCCTGGAGAAGGTTCCATGTGCGCTTGAGAAAAAGGTGAAATTCATTGTTTTGGGATGAAATGTCCTATAGATATCAATTAGGTCTAACTGGTCTATTGTATCATTTAAAGTTTGTGTTTCCTTGTTAATTTTCTGTTTAGTTGATCTATCCATAGGTGTGAGTGGGTTATTAAAGTCTCCCACTATTATTGTGTTATGTTAATTTCTCCTTTCATACTTGTTAGCATTTGTCTTACATATTGCGGTGCTCCTATGTTGGGTACATATATATTTATAATTGTTATATCTTCTTCTTGGATTCATCCTTTGATCATTATGTAGTGACCTTCTTTGTCTCTTTTCACAGCCTTTGTTTTAAAGTCTTTTATCTGATGTGAGTATTGCTACTCCTGCTTTCTTTTGGTCTCTATTTGCATGGAAAATCTTTTTCCAGCCCTTCACTTTCAGTCTGTATGTGTCCCCTGTTTTGAGGTGGGTCTCTTGTAGACAACATATGTAGGGGTCTTGTTTTTGTATCCATTCAGCCAGTCTTTGTCTTTTGGTTGGGGGCATTCAACCCATTTACGTTTAAGGTGATTATTGATAAGTATGATCCCGTTGCCATTTATTTTATTATTTTGAGTTTGAGTTTATACACCCTTTTTGTGTTTCCTGTCTAGAAAATATCCTTTAGTATTTGTTGGAGAGCTGGTTTGGTGGTGCTGAATTCTCTCAGTTTTTGCTTGTCTGTAAAACTTTTGATTTCTCCTTCATATTTGAATGAGATCCTTGCTGGGTACAATAACTTGGGCTGTAGGTCATTTTCTTTCATCACTTTAAGTATGTCTTGCCATTCCCTCCTGGCTTGAAGAGTTTCTATTGAAAGATCAGCTGTTATCTTTATGGGAATTCCCTTGTGTGATATTTGTTGTTTTTCCCTTACTGCTTTTAATATTTGTTCTTTGTGTTTGATCTTTGTTAATTTGATTAATATGTGTCTTGGGGTGTTTCGCCTTGGGTTTATCCTGTTTGAAACTCTCTGGGTTTCTTGGACTTGGGTGATTATTTCCTTCCCCATTTTAGGGCAGTTTTCAACTATTATCTCCTCAAGTATTTTCTCATGGTCTTTCTTTTTGTCTTCTTCCTCTGGAACTCCTATGATTCGAATGTTGTAGCATTTAATATTGTCCTGGAGGTCTCTGAGATTGTCCTAATTTAATTCGTTTTTCTTTTTTCCTCTCTGATTCATTTATCTACCATTCTATCTTCTAATTCACTAATCCTATCTTCTGCCTCTGTTATTCTACTATTTGTTGCCTCCAGAGTGTTTTTGATCTCATTTATTGCATTATTCATTATATATTGACTCTTTTTTATTTCTTCTAGGTCCTTGTTAAACCTTTCTTGCATCTCCTCAATCCTTGTCTCCAGGCTATTTATCTGTGATTCCATTTTGATTTCAAGATTTTGGATCAATTTCACTATCATTATTTGGAATTCTTTATCAGGTAGATTCCCCATCTCTTCCTCTTTTGTTTGGTTTGGTGGGTATTTATCCTGTTTGTTTATCTGCTGGGTATTCCTCTGTCTCTTCATCTTGTTTATATTGCTGAGTTTGGGGTGTCCTTTCTGTATTCTGGCAGTTTGTGGAGTTCTCTTTATTGTGGAATTTCCTCACTGTGTGTGGGTTTGTTCAGGTGG
>NW_011494928.1:4095337-4098862 GCF_000754665.1 Bison bison bison
TTTCACTATCATTATTTGGAATTCTTTATCAGGTAGATTCCCCATCTCTTCCTCTTTTGTTTGGTTTGGTGGGTATTTATCCTGTTTGTTTATCTGCTGGGTATTCCTCTGTCTCTTCATCTTGTTTATATTGCTGAGTTTGGGGTGTCCTTTCTGTATTCTGGCAGTTTGTGGAGTTCTCTTTATTGTGGAATTTCCTCACTGTGTGTGGGTTTGTTCAGGTGGCTTGTCAAGGTTTCTTGGTTAGGGAAGCTTGTGTTGGTGTTCTGTTGGTGGAGCTGGATTTCTTCTCTCTGGAGTGCAATGAAGTGTCCAGTAATGAGTTATGAGATGTCTATGGTTTCGGGGTGACTTTGGGCAGCCTGTATATTGGAGCTCAGGGCTGTGTTCCTGTGTTGCTGGAGAATTTGCTTGCTATGTTTTGCCCTGGAACTTGTTGGCCCTTGTGTGGTGCTTGGTTTCAGTGTAGGTATGGAGGCATTTGATGAGCTCCTGTCAATTAATGTTCCCTGGAGTCAGGAGTTCCCTGGAGTCAGGGTTTGGACTTAAGCCTCCTGCTTCCAGTTTTCAGTCTTATTTTTACCGTAGTCTCAAAACTTCTCCTTCTATACAGCACCATTGATAAAACATCTAGGTTAAAGATGAAAAGTTTCTCCACTGTGAGGGACACCCAGAAAGGTTCACAGAGTTACATGGAGAAGAGAAGAGGGAGGAGGGAGTTAGAGATGACCCGAATGAGATGAGGTGGAATCAATAGAGGAGAGAGCGGGCTAACCAGTAATCATTTCCTTATGTGCACTCCACAGCTGGACCGCTCAGAGATGTTCATGGAGTTATACAGAGAAGAGAAGAAGGAGGAAGGAGACAAAGGTGGCCAGGAGGATAAAAGGGGGGAATGAAAAGGAGAGAGATAGACCCAGCCAGTAATCAGTTCCCTAAGTGTTCTCCACCATCTGGAACACACAGAAATTCATAGAGTTGCGTAGAGTAGAGAGGGGTTAGGGAGGAGACACAGGCGACTTGGTGGAGAAAAAGGAGGAGAGAGCAGTCAAGCCAATAATCTCGCTCCCAAGTAAAAAATGTGTACTGAAGATTGGGTTCTTAAAGGTACAAAACTGATAACAAATACCAAAAAGCAAAAATTAAAAATCTAGAGTAGAGTTTGGAATTTCAAAAATACAATGTTAAAGAAAAGAAGAAGAAAAAGAAAGAGAAAAAAAACCAAACAAACAAAGTCACAAAAATTATAAAGAAAATATAGGTACAAAATTGATAACAAATACTGAAAAGCATAAATTAAAAATCTAGAGTAGCGTTTGGAATTTCAGAAATACAATGTTAAAGAAAGGAAGAAGAGAAAGAAAGAGAAAAAAAAGTCACAAAAATTATTAAAAAAATATATATGAAGTTTGCTTTTAAAAAAATAGGGTTTTTTTTTTTTTTTTGCAAAGTAATAGTAGGTTATAAAAGTGAAAATTAAAGAAGTAATAGAGGACTTAAAATTTTAAAAAAATTAAAAAAAAAGAAAGAAAGAATTATCATAAAAATACTAAAAATATATCTAGGACTTTCTCTGGTGTTGTTGTTGGTATTGTGGGGTCAGTTCATTTTCGGCTAGTTCCTTGGTCTGGCTTATATTTCTCAAGATCTATAGGCCCCTTCCTATGTAGTGGTACTAACGACAGGGTTTTAATCTATTGCCTGTCGCTTCCAAGGTGGTTCCCTCTGTTATAGCTTCTTCTGTTTGCTGGTCTCTTCAGTGTCTGATTTCTGCCCTGACACAAAGTGGGTGGTGGTGGGACACTTTTTTTTTTTTTTTTTTAAGCTCACTTGTTCAGTCGCTCTGTGGGGAGGGAGGGACGCTGCAAACAAATAACACTGGTGTGTGCTCGTAGTGCCTCAACCACACTGGGCCTGCCCCCTACTCATGGTGCGTGTACCCTCCCTACCCACACTGCTCAGGCTCTAGGTTGCTCTGCGGGGAACCATCTGAGGCTGGCCCTGGGCTGTATGCACCTCCCAGGTCTAAGCCTCTCAGGTTCAGGCACTCGGGTAGTTCTCAGAGGCCCAGACTCGCTTGGGCCTGCATTTTGTGCCCTTCCCAGATCCGAGCAGCTCAGGTGATGATGTGTTTGGTGAGTGCAGTTGCTGCAACTTATCGCCTCCCTGCCGCTTGGTTTTCTGGGTGTACAACTGGCACACCTTCTCAGGAGGATGTTGACCGTCCAGAACCCCAAGAAGTCTTAGGTAGCAAGGAAGCCTGCTTACGGTTTTGAAGATAATGTCTCTCTGGGGCTGAGATTTCCCCCTTCTGGCTCTGGCTGTCTGTCACCGGAGGGGGATGGTCTGCAGCCGGCTATCTCTGTTCAGTCCTTTGTTCTGTGCGCGGGCCTGGCGGTGTCTTAGGTTAGGGCTGGCTTTTCGCGTGGTAGTTATCCCATAGTCTGGTTTGCTAACCCAAATTAGTTAGCTCAGATAGTGCTCGGGGCATTCAGGCCAGATCCTTACTCTAAGCGATGCAGTCTGCGCCTCCCTGCCCAGCCCCCGGTTGCTAGTGGCGGGTGCAGGCGTCTGTGCTGCTTCTCTGCTGGTGGAGTTACCGTTGGGCTTGTACTCTGTGGGTTTTAATTGTTTATTTATTTTTCCTCCCTGTTATGTTGCCCTCTGTACTTCCAAGGCTCGGCACAGACTCGGCAGTGAGAGTGTTTTGTGGTGTTTGGAAACTTCTCTCTTTTTGAGACTCCCTTCCTGGGACACAGTTCCGTCCCTCCCTCTTTTGTCTCTTTGTCTTTTATATTTTTTCCTACCTCCTTTCGAAGACAATGGGCTGCTTTTCTGGGTGCCTGATGTCCTCTGCCAGCATTCAGAAGTTGTTTTGTGGAATTTACTTGGCATTTAAATGTTCTTTTGATGAATTTGTCAAGGGGAAAGTGGTCTCCCCGTCCTATTCCTCCACCATCTTGGCTCCTTCTCCTCTATGGGCTTTCTATTTTATTCCACTGATCTATATTTCTGTCTTTGTGCCAGCACCATACTGTCTTGATGACTGTAGCTTTGTAGTATAGTCTGAAGTCAGGCAGGTTGACTCCTCCAGTTCCATTCTTCTTTCTCAAGATTGCTTTGGCTATTCGAGGTTTTTTGTATTTCCATACAAATTGTAAAATTATTTGTTCTAGTTCTGTGAAAAATAATGTTGGTAGCTTGTTAGGGATTGCATTGAATCTATAGATTGCTGTGGGTAGTATACTCATTTTCACTATATTGATCCATGGACATGGTATATTTCTGTTACCATGGTCTGATCCATGGACATGGTATATTTCTCCAGCTATTTGTGTCATCTCTGATTTCTTTCATGAGTGTTTTATAGTTTTCTATATATAGGTTTTTTGTTTCTTTAGGTAGATTTATTCCTAAGTATTTTATTACTTTCATTGCAATGGTGAATGGAATTGTTTCCTTAATTTCTCTTTCTGTTTTCTCATTGTTAGTGTATAGGAATGCAAGGGATTTCTGTGTATTAAT
>NW_011494928.1:4099316-4103229 GCF_000754665.1 Bison bison bison
ATACTTGCTTTCTGTTTTTTTTTTTTTTTAATCATAAATGGATGTTGAATTTTGTCAAAGGCTTTTTCTGCACATATTGAGATAATCATATAGTTTTTATCTTTCAATTTGTTGATGTGGTGTATCACATTGATTAATTTGTGAATATTAAAGAATCCTTGTGTCCCTGAGATAAAGCCCACTTGGTAATAATGTATGATCTTTTTAATATGTTGTTGGATTCTGTTTGCTAGAATTTTGTTGATTTTTGCATCTATGTTCATCAGTGATATTGGCCTGTAGTTTTCTTTTTTTGTGTCATCTTTGTCTGGTTTTGAACACCTGTGTTTTTGAAAGGTCAACTATATTTGGTTTTTGTTGAGTGCAGTCTTGGTTAGCAGAGATTAAGAAAACAGCCCCCATCTTTAGGGAGATCAGAAATGAGTATGGACGACAGACAGATAAAATAGTGACAACAACACAAGGTGGTAAATGCTCTAATAAACCCCGGCCAACAATAATAGAAGCGTAAGTCCAAGAATTAAAGAGCCACCAATCATTTATTTAACAAATATCTACTAGGTACCTGTTAAGTACCAGGTACTGTGCTAGGTGTTGGAAATATTATGGTGGGCAAGACAGATCTTAAACAGCTTTAAGTACAGGTTGCACTTATCATAAACATAGAAGGGATTTTTGAGGCCATGTGATATTACCCAATTATCCAATGAAAAATCCTCACCACAGCTTCTTGGCAAGTGCCAGTTACATTAATGTGGCCTATCTCCAGTAATAGGAAACATACGTTAATTTATGTCTAAAGTTGAATGATTAAAAGTGTTGACTAAGCTTTATTTGAATGAAACTGTGCCTCTGAGTAAAATTATACATTTCAGAGCTGAAAAGAACCTGTTAGTAAATGTAAATTCTTTCTCCTTTCCATGTGATGAAAAAGGCATTAACCTTCACTAAAGTATTAGCTCAAGGAAGATAGGGATTTTGTCTTTTGTCATAGCCTTTTGTTTATTCATAGACTTTACCATAGAACAGACTTTGGTATGTGATAGGCCCTAAGACAGGGAAGTCTGGTGTGCTGCAGTCCACGGGGTCGCAAAGAGTCAGACATGACTTAGCTATTGAACAGCAACAACAAAGGCCCTAAGTATGTATGTGAATGAGTGAATAATAGTGGTCATCGTATACCAAGCATAACTCTATCAAGCAGTGTAACTCTATATAACTCTATCATAACTATATCAAGCTCTTTACATAAATTATCTCATTTCTTTCTCACAATAAGATCGGAGTATTGACTAGTTCCCATCCTGCTGGTGGTCAACTGATAATAACTTGCTGAGGCTAACAGACTTAAGTGGTAAAGCTTAGGCTAAAGTTTTCTTTGTACCTTCTTATGGCCAGATGTCAGGCTTCCCCAGTAGCTCAGATGGTAAAGAATCTGCCTGCAATGCAGGAGACCCAAGTTTGATCCCTGGGTTGGGAAGATACCCTGGAGAAGGGAATGGCTACCCACTCCAGTATTCTTGTGGGGAGAATTCCATGGGCAGGGGAGCCTGGTGGGCTACAGTCCATGGGTTCACAAAGCGTTAGACACAACTGAACAACTAACACACACACACATGGCCAGTTGTCATTCTTGCTTGTACTCTGGAGACTTAGGATGTGAGAGCATTCCACAAACTTGTCTTTCTTTGCAAAGTAGGATAACTGGGCAAAGGCAGACAAAGGTATATTGAGGAAATAGTCAAGCAAAGGTTGAGCAATCTTTGTGGCACCACTGAGCCCAAGGAAACTCCATGGGGACCACGGCAAATATATTAAGGATGGTAATACAGCTGGCCAATTTCCTATTTTCTCTCAGATCCATATTCTGCCTTTCCTCATCCTTTTACATATCATAGATAATAATATATTACAAACTTTCTTATTGACTGGTTCCCATGTTGTGAGATGAATGGGATGTTTTGACAGAGGAAAGCAGAAGCCAAGATAATTTTGACTTTCTTAATCTTCTGGCAGTGGCTGTCTCCTTTGAGCCCTAGATCCTGCAAGATTACCTCTAACTTTGTGGTCCCACCTCTGACTGGCAGCTCCAACAGGGATTCCAGCTTCAGCCAGGCAGTTCCAGTAATGAGTTCTGACAAAGCTGCCTCTTCCTGTCATCCAGCTGAGACTAAGAATGAACTATCACCCAGTTGTTGCTAAAAAAGGGTTGCTTCCCCATCTCACGTTTAGGTTCTAAGCTCTTTCATCTTTTCTGTGACCAATTCCTTATATTAAATTCTCTCTGTTGAAAGACTTAAGGTTGTTTCTGTTTCCTCACTAGGTGGACTTGACTGATACACAGTTAAGTCTCCAAATTTCAAGGTCTTAGACAATATTGATTCATTTTTTGGTGTGTGGTTAAAACTCAATCAGTGTTCACTAGTCAGGCTGCCACATGATTCAGGACCCATGGACTCTTGTGACACTGCCTTTCTCTAAGGGCCTTGGAGCCCTCTCTTGGATGCTCCCATGGCAGAGGGGACTCCGAGTCAAGAATCACGCAAAAGAGGACTTTATAGGCCAGTCTTGGAAGAATCATATAACACTATCTTCCGCAATCCTTTGGGCAGAATGTTTAGAGACACTGATAAGTGTATTTTTTCTGTGGGTCCATGAGCAGAAGATAGGTTATATCACCATCTAGTCAATCTCCACTGCACTGGGATGCTGAGACTTTGGCTGAGCTGGGTCTGTGAGTGCACACACTTCTCTCTTCTCATCTCTTCCATTTGCTCTTCTCATCCTGCGTTATTCATACATAATTCAGTTGAAAGACCCTTAAGGAAACTCAATATGGTGTGATGCTTATGCTCTGGAGGTCAGGATGAAGTGTATATGAATATATTATTCACCAACTAATCAGACCACAACATGCCCTTTCAAATCCTAGAACTTGGTACCTGGAAGCAGCCATGGGCAGACTGGTGATAGGTGAACATTCTCTCATACACTCCACTGAAGAAGGTAAGAATTTGCTTCCCTATGCTTTGACGGTGGTGTATCCTTTGCTATTCAAAGAGTGGATCCTGTCAGTCAGCAGAACCAACAACATCTGGGAGTTTATTTGAAATGTAGCATTTCAGGCTCCAGCCCAGCTTGACGGAATCAGGAACCCATAATTTAATAAGATCCCTGGGGATTTGTCCATGTCCGAGGTAAGAGAAACCCAAGTAAGACTGTAGGTGTTGCAAGAGGGCATCAGAGGGGCAGACACACTGAAACCATACTCACAGAAAACTAGTCAGTCTAATCACACTAGGACCACAGCCTTGTCTAACTCAATGAAACTAAGCCATGCCTGTGGGGCCACCCAAGATGGACGGGTCATGGTGGAGAGGTCTGACAGAATGTGGTCCACTGGAGAAGGGAATGGCAAACCACTTTAGTATTTGTGCCTTGAGAACTCTATAAACAGTATGAAAAGGCAAAATGATAGGATACTGAAAGAGGAACTCCCCAGGTCAGTAGGTGCCCAATATGCTACTGGAGATCAGTGGAGAAATAACTCCAGAAAGAATGAAGGGATGGAGCCAAAGCAAAAACAATACCCAGTTGTGGATGTGACTGGTTATAGAAGCAAGGTCCAATGCTGCAAAGAGCAATATTTCATAGGAACCTGGAATGTTAGGTCCATGAATCAAGACAAATTGAAAGTGGTCAAACAGGAGATGGCAAGAGTGAATGTCAGCATTCTAGGAATCAGCAAACTAAAATGGACTGGAATGGGTGAATTTAACTCAGATGACCATTATATCTACTCCTATGGGCAGGAATCCCTTAGAAGAAATGGAGTAGCCCTCATGGTCAACAAAAGAGTCCAAAATGCAGTACTTGGATGCAATCTCAAAAACCACAGAATGATCTCTGTGCA
>NW_011494928.1:4103329-4103603 GCF_000754665.1 Bison bison bison
TTATATTCTTTGCAGCCAAAGATGGAGAAGCTCTATACAGTCAGCAAAAACAAGACCGGGAGCTGACTGTGGCTCAGATCATGAGCTCCTTATTGCCAAATTCAGACTGAAATTGAAGAAAGTAGGGAAAACCGCTAGACTATTCGGGTATGACCTAAATCAAATCCCTTATGATTATACAGTGGAAGTGAGAAATAGATTTAAGGGCCTAGATCTGATAGACAGAGTGCCTGATGAACTATGGACTGAGGTTCATGACATTGTACAGGAGATA
>NW_011494928.1:4103703-4104097 GCF_000754665.1 Bison bison bison
AAAATTGAAAGTGGTCAAACAGGAGATGGCAAGAGTGAATGTCAGCATTCTAGGAATCAGCAAACTAAAATGGACTGGAATGGGTGAATTTAACTCAGATGACCATTATATCTACTCCTATGGGCAGGAATCCCTTAGAAGAAATGGAGTAGCCCTCATGGTCAACAAAAGAGTCCAAAATGCAGTACTTGGATGCAATCTCAAAAACCACAGAATGATCTCTGTGCATTTCCAAGGCAAACCATTCAATATCACAGTAATCCAAGTCTATGCCCCAACCAGTAATGCCGAAGAAGCTAAAGTTGAACGGTTCTATGAAGACCTTCAAGACCTTTTAGAACTAACACCCCCAAAAGATGTCCTTTTCATTATAGGGGACTGAAATGCAAAAGTA
>NW_011494928.1:4104197-4105324 GCF_000754665.1 Bison bison bison
AGTGAGAAATAGATTTAAGGGCCTAGATCTGATAGACAGAGTGCCTGATGAACTATGGACTGAGGTTCATGACATTGTACAGGAGATAGGTTTCAAGACCATACCCATGGAAAAGAAATGCAAAAAAGAAAAATGGCTGTCTGGGGAGGCCTTACAAATAACTGTAAAAAGAAGAGAAGTGAAAAGCAAAGGAGAAAAGGAAAGATATAAGCATCTGAATGCAGAGTTCCAAAGAATAGCAAGAAGAGATAAGAAAGCCTTCCTCAGTGATCAATGCAAAGAAATAGAAGAAAACAATAGAATGGGAAAGACTAGAGATCTCTTCAAGAAAATTAGAGATACCAAGGGAACACTTCTTGCAAAGATAGACTAGATAAAGGACAGAAATGGTATGGACCTAACAGAAGCAGAAGAGATTAAGAAGAGGTGGCAAGAATACACAGAAGAATTGTACAAAAAAGATCTTCATTACCCAGATAATCACGATGGTATGATCACTCACCTAGAGCCAGACATCCTGAAATGTGAGTCAAGTGGGCCTTGGAAAGCATCACTATGAACAAAGCTAGTGGAGGTGATGGAATTCCAGTTGAGCTCTTTCAAATCCTGAAAGATGATGCTGTGAAAGTGCTGCACTCAATATGCCAGCAAATTTGGAAAACTCAGCAGTGGCCACAGGACTGGAAAAGGTCAGTTTGCATTCCAATCCTAAAGAAAGGCAGTGCCAAAGAATGCTCAAACTGCTGCACAATTGCACCCATCTCACACGCTAGTAAAGTAATGACTCAAAATTCTCCAAGCCAGGCTTCAGCAATATGTGAACTGTGAACTTCCAGATGTTCAAGCTGGTTTTAGAAAAGGCAGAGGAACCAGAGATCAAATTGCCAACATCCTCTGGATCATGGAAAAAGCAAAAGAGTTCCATAAAAACATCTATTTCTGCTTTATTGACTATGCCAAAGCCTTTGACTGTGTGGATCACAATAAACTGTGGAAAATTCTGAAAGAGATGGGAATACCAGACCACCTGACCTGCCTCTTGAGAAATCTGTATGCAGGTCAGGAAGCAACATTAGAACTGGACATGGAACAAATGACTGGTTGCAAATTCGGAAAGGGGTATATCA
>NW_011494928.1:4105708-4106262 GCF_000754665.1 Bison bison bison
AGGAGTTTGAGTGAACTCCGGGAGTTTGTGATGGACAGGGAGGCCTGGCGTGCTGCAATTCATGGGGTCGCAAAGAGTCTGACATGACTGAGCGACTGAACTGAATTGGGGATTTGTATGCATTAAAGTTTGGGAAGCATTTGTGTAATTTATAAAGTTAATACTTTGCTCAGCTAGTGTCACAGGCGTCTATGCGGGACATATTGTGCTGTTTTATGGTTTCAGGAACTCCTGTCTGAACTCCCACAGAATAAACTCATCCTGCCTCGCCTCTTAGACAAACTAAGAAATTGGACAGCAGGAGCATGCTGATGTTCTAACACCAACATGAAGAAGAAAGAAAGAAAAGAAGAAGGAAGGAAGGCAGGGAGGGAGGGAGGAAGGGAAGGAGGGAAGGGAAGAAAGAAAGGTCAAGTTTATAGAGTAGAGTGGTCTTGGGGCCAGAAATGCCCAGATTGCCCAGGAGTGGATATGCATCAGTGAATATGCATGAGCATGAGTAAGAAACTTAAAACTGTCTCCTTTTTTTTTTTTAGAATTTACTCTCTAACTCT
>NW_011494928.1:4106362-4106620 GCF_000754665.1 Bison bison bison
CTCAACATTCAGAAAACGAAGATCATGGCATCTGGTCCCATCACTTCATGGGAAATAGACGGGGAAACAGGGGAAACAGTGTCAGAGTTTATTTTTTTGAGCTCCAAAATAACTGCAGATGGTGACTGCAGCCATGAAATAAAAAAAATGCTTATTCTTTTGAAGGAAAGTTATGACCAACCTAGATAGCATATTGAAAAGCAGAGACATTACTTTGCCAACAAAGGTCCATCTAGTCAAGGCTATGGTTTTTCCAGT
>NW_011494928.1:4106720-4125752 GCF_000754665.1 Bison bison bison
TGTAATACATATATATATATATACACACATACATACATATACATATATTCTTATTCAGATTCTTTTCCATTATAGGTTGTTACAAGATACTGAATATAGGTCCTTGTGCTATATGCTAGATCCTCGTTGCTTATCTATTTTATATACAATAGTTTGCCTCTGTTCATGCCAAACTCCTGATTTATCCCTGCCCCGACCCTTCGATAATCCATGTTTGTTTGCCATGTCTGTCAGTCTGCTCTGTAAACAAGTTCATTTTTCTCGACTCCACATAGTCGATATCATGTGATATTTGTCTTCCTCTGTGTGACTCACTTTACTTAGTATGATAACCCATATGTGTGCACTTAGTCGCTCAGTCATTTCCGACTCTTTGTGACCCCATGGAATGTAGCTCGCCAGGCTCCTCTGTCCGTGGGGATTCTCCAGGCAAGAATACTGGAGAGGGTTGCCATGCCCTCCTCCAGGGGATCTTCCCGACCCAGGGATAGAACCCCCAGGTCTCCCGCATTGTGGGCAGATTCTTTACCATCTGAGCCACCAGGAAGCCCAAGAATACTGGAGTGGGTAGCCTATCCCTTTTCCAGGAGCTCTTCCCAACTCAAGAAGCAAACCAAGGTCTCTTGCATTGTAGATGGATTCTTTACCAGCTGAGCTACCAAGGAAGTCAGATAATCAATATAAAATCCCCTATCTCCTGTTAACAGATTTGGGCCATAGGCAATGTGTCAACTCTTAGGAATCTCTGAAACAAACTGATTTTAATTTCTTCTTGCCTTCTCTGCCAGCATGACAATTGAAAATTCCTACTTATTCTTAAAACTGAGGTTAAATGCCAAATCTCCTATGATTCTCTGAATCCAAAGCTTACCCCAGGCCCTTGGTACCCTTCTAGACTGACCTTCCAGGGCATGAAGCTAGGGGTTGCCTTCCACTACTAGGCCCCCCATACCTCTGATAATCAATCCAGGCTGGCCTCTGACACTCCCGTTTTCCTGAGGGGAAAGCTACCAACTAAATCTTCAGGTAAATACATCATCACACTTTGGTGCTATAGGGAGAGCTTAAGGATGGTTCATGTGTTTTAACAGAGGCCTTCTGCAGTCTTAAATGAAGTCCTGTAAGCACCTGAGGGAAGGCTTCTGCCCAGGTAGAGAGAAGCAGTGAGAAAGAGGCAGGGAATGAAAGGCTTTGCACACAGCCCTGCACACAGGGCTTTGTCCCAGACAAAGTGAACTTGGCAAAGACAAGTTCTCTCTTAGCCTGGGTCTTCCTCAGGCAACACAGGGCAATAGTGCATTTATCCTATGGCTACATGTATCAGAGGGCAGAGAGATGCCTAAACACGGCAGCTCTTAACCCAGGGACGGGTGGAGGTGGGAGGGAGGCAGCTGTGTGTGTGCTATGAGGGCATTGGTGCTGTATACTCACAGTGGTATTGAGTACTGGTATATTCACAGTTGGTTTATTCTAACCTTTATGGGCTGAGCAGGACTAATGGGCTTGTGTATTTTGGGAAACATTCCTTGGTGTTTCTAATTCATTTACCTGTGGATAACTGCCTTAAACGAATTGGTTGCTCTCATTTATTGATTCATTCATTTATATTGCAAACATGATGGACTGCACACACACAGGTTACTAAAACAGTCCCTACCCTCTAAATGCTTACAGTCCTGTTTGCTTGGACCTTGCCCATTTATGAATTAGTCTAATACTTGCCTGTCTTACCTCCACTTTACTCCGACCCTGGGAAGACTCTGCATCCCCTCCCCACTCGTGGGAGGGGGTGGTTGACTTATGATCCTTTAATAGACTTGAAGAAAGTAGGGAAAACCACTTGGAGAAGGAAATGGCAACCCACTCCAGTATTCTTGCCTAGAGAATCCTGTGGACAGAGGAGCCTGGTGGGCTGCCATCTATGGGATCACACAGAGTCGAACATGACTGAAGTGACTTAGCAGCAGCAACAGCAGCAGCAAGGAAAACCACTAGACCATTCAGGTATGACCTAAATCAAATGTCTTACGATTATACAGTGGAAGTGACAAATAGATTCAAGGGATTAGATTTGACAGACAGAGTACCTGAAGAACTATGGATGGAGGTTTGTGACATTGTACAGGAGGCAGGGATCAAGACCACCCCCAAGGAAAAGAAATGCAAAAAGGCAAAATGGTTGTCTGAGGAGGCCTTACAAATAGCTGAAAAAAGAAGAGAAGCTAAAGGAATAGGAGAAAAGGAAAGATATATCCATTTGGATGCAGAGTTCCAAAAACTAGCATGGAGAGATAAGAAAGCCTTCCTCAGCAATCAGTGCAAAGAAATAGAGGAAAACAATAGAATGGGAACGACTAGAGATCTCTTCAAGAAAATTAGAGATACCAAGGGAACTTTCCATGCAAAGTTCCCTTGCACAATAAAGGACAGAAATGGTATGGACCTAACATAAGCAGAAGATATTAAAAAGAGGTGGCAAGAATACACAGAAGAACCGTACAAAAAAGATCTTCATGACCCTGATAACCATGATGGTGTGACCCAGAGCCAGACATCCTGGAATGCGAAGTCAAGTGGGCTTTAGGAAGCATCACTATGAATGAAGCTAGTGGAGGTGATAGAATTCCAGTGGAGCTATTTCAAATCCTAGAAGATGATGCTGTGAAAGTGCTGCACTCAATATGCCAGCAAATATGGAAAACTCAGCAGTGACCACAGGACTGGAAAAGGTCAGTTTTCATTCCAATCCCAAAGGAAGGCAATGCCAAAGAATGTTCAAACTACCGCACAATTCATCTCACACGCTAGTAAAGTAATGCTAAAAATTCTCCAAGCCAGGCTTCAACAGTATGTGAACTTCCAGATGTTCAAGTTGAATTTAGAAAAGGCAGAGGAACCAGAGATCAAATTGCCAACATCCGCTGGATCATGGAAAAAGCAAAAGAGTTCCAGAAAAACATCTACTTTTGCTTTATTGACTATGCCAAAGCCTTTGACTGTGTGGATCACAATAAACTGTGGAAAATTCTGAAAGAGATGGGAATACCAGACCATCTGACCTGCCTCTTGAGAAATCTGTATGCAGGTCAGGAAGCAACAGTTAGAACTGGACATGGAACAAATGACTGGTTGCAAATTCGGAAAGGGGTATATCAAGGCTGTATATTGTCACCCTGCTTATTTAACTTGTATGCAGAGTACATCATGAGAAAAGCTGGGTTGGATGAAGCACAAGCTGGAATCAAGATTACTGGGAGAAATATCAATAACCTCAGATATGCAGATAACACCACCCTTATGGCAGAAAGCGAAGAAGAACTAAACAGCCTCTTGATCAAAGTGAAAGAGGACAGTTAAAAAGTTGGCTTAAAACTCAACATTCAGAAAACTAAGATCATGGCATCTGGCCCCATCACTTCATGGGAAATAAATGGGGAAACAGTGGAAACAGTGACAGACTTTATTTTGGGGGGCTCCAAAATCACTGCAGATGGATTGCAGCCATGAAAATAAAAGATGCTTGCTCCTTGGAAGAAAAGCTATGACCAACCTAGATAGCATATTAAAAAGCTGACATTAAAAAGAAACATATTAACAAGAGACATTATTTTTCCAACAAAGGTCTGTCTAGTCAAGGCTATGGTTTTTCCAGTAGTCATGTACGGATGTGAGAGTTGGACTATAAAGAAAGCTGAGCACTGAAGAACTGATGCTTTTGAACTGTAGTGTTGGAGAAGACTTTTGAGAGTCCCTTGAACTATAAGGAGATCCAACCAGTCCATCCTAAAGGAAACAGTCCTGAATATTCATTGGAAGGACTGATGCTGAAGTTGAAGCTCCAATACTTTGGCCACCTTATGCAAAGAACTGACTCACAAAAGCCCCTGATGCTGGGAAAGATTGAAGGCAGGAGGAGAAGGGGATGACAGAGGATGAGATGTTTGGATGGCATCACTGACTCAATGGATATGAGTTTGAGTAAACTCTGGGAGTTGGTGATGGACAGGGAAGCCTGGCACGCTGCCATCCATGGGGTTACAAAGAGTAGGACATGACCGAGGACTGAACTGAACTGAATAGAATTGGGAAATTTGATATTATAACTAAAAGGAGTTTTGTTTCATCTGTTCTGGTTCCTCCCATTCTGTCAAAACACATTTGATAAGGAAACTGAGCCCTTTCTCCCCTTTTTAAATTAAAAGACTTTTTTTTTTTGAGCAGTTTTAGGTTTACAGAAAAAGTGAGCAGAAAATATAGAGAGTTCCTGTATACCTCCTCACTCTCCACCCAGTTTCTCCTATTATTACATATTGTATTAGTGTGGTGCATTTGTTACAAATGATGAACCAATATGGATACATAATATTTTTGACTATAAGAGTTCATTCCTGGTATACAACCTACAGGTTAGGACAAATGTATAATTACATATACCCATAATTGCAGTGTCATACTGTATGGTTGCTGCTGCTGCTGCTAAGTCGCTTCAGTCATGTCCAACTCTGTGTGACCCCATAGACAGCAGCCCACCAGGCTCCACCTTTCCTGGGATTCTCCAGGCAAGAACACTGGAGTGGGTTGCCATTTCCTTCTCCAATGCATGGAAGTGAAAAGTGAAAGTGAAGTCGCTCAGTCATGTCTGACTCTTAGCGACCCCATGGACTGCAGCCTACCAGGCTCCTCTGTCCACGCAATTTTCCAGGCAAAAGTACTGGAGTGGGGTGCCATTGCCTTCTCCGATACTGTATGGTTACACTGTCCTAAATAGTTACACTGTCCTAAAATCCCATCTGTAGCCCCCTTTGCTCATTTATCTTGATGTTCTCAGGGTCTGCCTCCCTGCCTCCCTGCCTCCCCTGCCCATGCCACAAGGTAAGATTGCATCCCCTGGATGCAGATCAAGGTGCAGCTTATATTCAGGTCACCTTGCCCCACCCCAGTATCTTGGCTATCTCACTACCCAGTCATCTCTAAATTTCCACTGAACTTGACAAAAAAATTCACCCTGCCTGCTCAGTGGAAAGACCCACAGGGAGATGAGTAAGATTGGATCTCTAAGCTCTGAAAGTTACAAAAAATCCAGCTAGCTAGCAGGGCGATTAAATTTTCTGCTGAACAG
The DNA here is from genome assembly GCF_000754665.1 of Bison bison bison. Lineage (NCBI taxonomy): Eukaryota > Metazoa > Chordata > Mammalia > Artiodactyla > Bovidae > Bison > Bison bison. The sequence continues at coordinate 4,111,840 of NW_011494928.1, forward strand.
CCTCAGGGAATTTCTCAAGAAATGCCAAGATTGTGGAATGGCTTTTCTTTAATCTTTATGACTCATTCCTCCTAAGCCAGTCCTAGTCCTTTAATGAAGCTTTTTTTTTTTTTTGCAGATGTAATTTTAGTGGTGCTACAATGTGTCTAATGAAGTAATAATTTGTGGGTGTGCAGGGTGTTATGAGGCAGCAGGAGGCCAGTTTAGGCAGTTCCCGCAGGAAGCAAAGCCAAGGTACCCACCCCATTTAGAAGATGCGCATTTCCCAGGCCCCACTGGCTGTTGCATGTTTGGCATTTGGAAACCCATGGTTGGCAAGGATCCGAACAATATATTCTATATTTCATCTTTCAAATCATTGTTCCAGGAAGGCAGCAGGGCAGACAGTAATCATTCCAGTTTGAACGATATTATCTGAACCTGCTGACAAGAGGTTCTACTGGGCTTGGGACCTGCTAGGTTTCTCCTTAGAAGGACACTGATCTTTGGAAGGCAAGAAAGAAGTAAGATTCTTCATGGTCTGCAAGGCCACTCCACGTGACAGTTCAGGAGGCCAGGACCGTTCTCAGGTCTCGTCCAGGCCCTCCTGCTGCTGTTCCCCCATTCCAGATTCCATGACCTCTGCTACAGACGCCCCCTTCTCCCCCACTTCCCCTATCACAGAATGCTTCATAACCAATTGTCACTTGCTCCTTACTTGTCCACAGGCCCCTTTGGGCTGTTTCCTCACTGAGATCTGGACAGCTCTCTCTACAATAATGTTGGCAAAGTATACAGATTAGTTGAACAAATGAATGAACTGAATGGCTGTAATGGTTCTTTACCTCCATGAATGGCCCTTCTGTGTCGTAAAACAGAAGCCTCAACGCAATTCATACTTTCTCTCTTTTGAGCACAAGCTCATTCCATTTGGTCACCAAGTCCATCAGTTTAAATCCTAAAATATCTCCCAAACCCTCTTCATTACTTTGTCCCTACCTGAGTTTAGATTCTGAGCATCTCTTGTGAGGGTTGCCACATAAAATACAGGATGCCCCATTACATTTGAATGTTAGGAAAACAACACATTAATTTTTTTAGTATAAGTTTATCCCAAATATTGCAAGGGACTTAATGCTAAAAATTTTTCGTAGCTTATGTGAATTTCAAATGTAATTTGGTGGTCCTGTATTTAAATTTTCTTGTTATAAAATAATACATTTTATTGTTATAAAATACATAAAATTTTACTCATTTAGCCATTTTCACGTGTACAATTCAGTGGTGTTAAGTACATTCACAATATGCCACCACCACCACTATCCATTTCCAGAACTCTTCCATCATCCCAAATAGAAATTGTACCTCTTATAAAACAAATCCTCACTCCCCACTCCCTACATTCTCTAGTAACATTTACTAGATGTTACTACAGTACATCTACAGCACTATTACTTCCTGTCTATATGAGTTTACCTATTCTAGGTACTTTATGTAAGATGAGTCATACAATATTTGTTTTTATGTATGTGGTCTGTTTCACTTAGTGTAATATCTTTCAGGTTCACCCATGTTGTAGCATATACAAGGTTTTCATTCCTTTTTAAATTTAAATAATATTCCATTGCATGTGAATACCATGTTTTGTTTATCCATTCATCTGTTGTTCCATCTTTTGGCTATTGCAAATAATTCTGCTATAAACACTGGTATGTAAGTATTTGAGTCCCCGCTTTTCCTGGTGGCTCAGAGGGTAAAACATCTGCCTACAATGTGGAAGACCAGGGTTTGATCCCTGGGTCAGAAAGATTCCCCTGGAGAAGGAAATGGCAACCCACTCCAGTATACTTGCCTGGAGAATCCCATGGACAGAGGAGCCTGGTGGGCCACAGTCCATGGGGACACGACTGAGCGACTTCACTTTCTTTCACTTTTTAAATTCTTTTGGGTATATACCTAGACATGGAATTGCCAGATCATAGGGTAGTTCTATGCTTAACTTTTTGAGGAACTGTCAGTCTGTTAGCACATCATCAGCAGCGCTCATTTCCACGATTCTCATGCCCATATGTTAAAGGATCAACTATAACTGAAAACTCAGCTGCCAAAGAAGCTGCCACCAAGGTGAGGTGGGCTTCTGTGTCTACCTTGCTGATGAGAACTGGTTTTAATTTAGTAGTGGCACAGCAAGGATTGGAATAGCTAGCAAGCATTCTCAATGTTGGAAGAGTTCAATATTTGACATCAAAATCATAGCAATCAACATTACATCTTTAAAATTATCATGTAAATAAGTAAGACCAGAATAATATCTGCATAGGTCAAACTAATATAGAAGGTACTGATAGGTATTGTATCAGCAGGTTAACCAAGAACACATCCAAGAGTTGGTTTCTGATTGTCCCAATTTTGAACAAAAAATTCATTCAACAAATCGAGTAGACCAGCTAAAGCAAAAACTCGTAATGCAATATGAAAATCTTCTCTGGTAATCAAATAGCCCCAAACTGGAGGCAAGCCAATTCTCATTCACAAAACATCTGGAATTGTCCATGGATTTTCACATAGGCCTGGTTGTGCTTTCCTAGCCCTGTCATTGCCTGGACCCTTGGCAGTGAAGACCACCTTTTTCCCCCCAAGAAGGCCCTCCAGTTAATTTTTAAAAGTTTTTCATTTGGGTGCTTTATTGTCTCTTCATGTATCTAATAACTTATTTTACTCATTTGTTACTTGTAATTATGAGAGCTATAGTTTTATTTCTAGAAATTCTATTTTTAACTACTCATTATTTTCCTTTATTTTTTCATTAAAATTATTAATTTATTTATTTGGTTGCACTGGGTCTTAGCTATGGCACATGGGGTCTCTAACTGCAGCAAACTCTTAACTGTGGCACATGGTATCTAACTCCCTAGCTAGGGATCGAACCTGGGCTCCCTGCATTGGGATCTGGGAGCTTTAGCCACTGGTCCACCAGGGAAGTCCCTCATTGTTTTTCATAGTGACACTCTTTTCTTAGAGTTTATTCCTTCACTGGTTAATTTAAATATGCGTATGCCATAACTTTTAGAGTTACGTTATACTATCTCAAGTCTTTAGGGTTCTAATCCTGGTATTCACTGTGTCTGTTAATTCATGCATAGTTTTTCCTTATGTGTTTTTTAAAAATTTTGATTGTGAGGTCATCATTTGATTGATGAGACTAGCTTATGGCCTGGATTGTGAAAGTCTCCTCCTAGAGAGATGTTCCATTTAATTCTGGGGTATCACTGGCTTGGTGAAAATTGTATCACTGGTTGCATAAACTGTTATAAGAATTTCTTGGTCTAGATGTTCTGGGACCGTGAGAATAACTAAAAATGAAATAGCCAAGAGAAAAGCAAAACCAAAGCCCCATGAAATAAATCTCCAGGTTTTCCATCTCAACTGAAAGTATTTTATTTTAATATTTTTCCTCATTTAGAGCCTAGGGAAAAAGTAGTGATGTTCCTTGTTATTCAGTACTGGTGGATGGACTTTTCTTTTCTAGGTCACCATTTTTACTGAACATCCTGCTTATAGATGATCCTGGCTGTGTGTTTGGGTCTTAGGTCCAATTTCCTAGTCTTTGCAAAACTAAAAACTTATCTCCAGATCTTACAAGGTGGCAAAACCTAAGCCCTTAAGTTACTGAGTTCTATCATCTTCCTTGGAAGCTCCAGAGTCTCAGTATTCTAACTACTCTGAGCCTTTCTCTTGCCTCTATGTATCTTTCTTCTTGTGTGTTCATCTATGTGTGTGTGTATTGCTTTATTCAGTTGGTTCTATTCCATTTTGTCAACGGTTTCCTTTGCTGTACAAACATTTTTCAGTTTAATTATGTGCCATTTATTTTTGCTTTCATTTCTTTTTCCTTAGGATACAGAGTTAAGAAAAGATCCCCTATGATTTATGTCAAAGAATGTTTAGCCTATGTTCTCTTCTAGGAATTTATGGTTTCAGGTCTTACATTTAGGTCTTTAATCCATTTTGAGTTTATTTTTGTGTGTGCTATTAGAGAGTGTTCTGATCTCATTCTTTTACATGGAGCTACCTAGTTTTCCCAGAACCACTTATTGAAGAGATTGTCTTTTCTCCATTGCATATTCCTGCCTCCTAAGAAGAAAGAAAGAAAGAAATAAAGTGAAGTCACTCAGTCCTGTCCGACTCTTGGCGACCCCATGGACTGTAGTCCACCAGTCTCCTCCGTCCATGGGATTCTCCAGGCAAGAATACTGGAATGGGTTGCCATTTCCTTCTCCAGGGGATCTTCCCGACCCAGGGATCGAACCCAGGTCTCCTTCATTGCAGGCAGTCTTTAACCTCTGAGCCACCAGGGAAGCCCAAGCTTGCCTCCTAAGCTGGAGATTAATTAACCATCAATGTGTGGGTTTATTTCTGGGCTCTCTATTCTGTTCTATTGATCTATGTGTCTGTTTTTGTACCAGTACCATGCTGTTTTGATTACTGTTACTATGTGGTGTAGTCTGAATTCAAGGAGGATAATATCTCCAGCTTTACTTTGGCTATTCTGGGTCTTTTGTGGTTGCATATAAATTTAAGGATTAATTTTTCCAGTTCTGTGAAAATATCATGAGCATTTTGATAGCAGTTACATTAAATCTGTAGATTTTTCTGGGTAATATGGCCATTTTAACAATATTTATTATTCCAATCCAAGAATATAGTATATCTTCTCAGTTTTCTGCATCATTTTCAAATTTCTTCATCAAAGTTTTTATAGTTTTCAGAGTATAGGTTTTGACCTTCACCATAAGTGTACAGAAAAGGCAACAAATATTAATCTTGTTTGCAGAATTCATCTATTAGTTTTAATGGCTTTTGAGTGGAGATATTTTGTTTTTGTTCAGTCACTAAGTTGTGCCTGACTCTTTGTGCCCCATGGACTGCAACACACCAGGCTTCTCTGTCCTTCACTATCTCCCAGAGTTTGCTCAAATTCGTGTCCATTAGTCAGTGATGCTATCTAACCATCTCATCCTCTGCTGCTCCCTTCTCCTTTTGCCTTCAATCTTTCCCAGCATCAAGGTCTTTTTCAATGAGTCAGTTCTTCACATCAGGTAGCCAAAGTAATGAAGCTTCAGCTTCAGCATCACTACTTCCAATGAATATTCAGGGTTGATTTCTTTTAGGATTGACTGGTTTTGATCTCCTTGCAGTCCAAGGGACTCTCAAAAGTTTTTTCCAGCTCCACGGTTTGAAAGCATCGATTCTTTGGTGCTCAGTCTTCTTTATGGTCCAACTCACATCCGTATATGACTACTGAAAAAACTATAGCTTTGACTCTATGGAACTTTGTCATCAAGCGATGTCTCTGCTTTTTAATATGCTGCCTATATGTCATAGCTTTCCTTCTAAGGGGCAAGCATCTTTTAATTTCATGGCTGTAGTCACCATCTGCAGTGATTCTGGAGCTCAGGAAAATAAAATCTGTCACTGCTTCCACTTATTCCCCTTCTATATGTGATGAACCTGAATGAAGTGATGAGCCTGAATGCCATGATCATAGTTTTTTGAATGTTGAATTTTAAGCCAGCTTTTTCACTCTCCTCTTTCACCCTCATCAAAAGGCTCTTTAGTTCCTCTTCACTTTCTGCCATTAGAGTGGTATCATCTGCATATCTGAGGTTGCTGATATGGATTTATATGTATAGAATCATGTCATCTCCAAATAATTACAATTTTAGTGTTTTCCCTTCCAATTTGGATGTCTTTTATTTCTCTTTCTTGTCTGATTGCTGTGGCTAGGATATCCAATACTATGTTAAATAGAAATGGTGAGCGTGGGCATCCTTTCTTCCTCCTGATTTGAGTAAAGGATTTCAAGTTTTCACTATAGAATAAAAAATTGTTAGTTGTGAGTTTGTCATAAATGGTTGCTATTGTGTTGAGATATATTTCCTCTGTACCCACTTTTTTCTTTCTTTCTTTTTTAAATTGAAGTGTAATTGATTTAATATTTTGTCATAGCTTCTGGTGTACAGCAAAGTGATTGCTCTGTTCAGAATGTCTATTTCTTCCTGATTCAGTCTGATTGCTTGTTTCCAGAAATTTGTCCATTTCTCCTAAGCTGTCCAATTCTTGGTAAATAATTGTAGTATTATTTTATTATTCTTTATATCTTAAACTTAATTTGATGAGCCACATTCATCATTTGCTTTAGAAAGTAATTATTTCATTCATAGGTTACACTTTTTATTTCTTATCTAATTTATTGATCATTTTATAAATACTTCATTAAATAATACTGGTAATAGTGGTCTAATTCAATTTACTATATTATAATCAGCTCAATTCCAGAAAAATAAATGACCCAATCAAAAGATGGGCCAAAGAACTAAATAGACATTTCTCCAAAGAAGACATACAGATGGCTAACAAACACATGAAAAGATGCTCAACATCACTCATTATCAGAGAAATGCAAATCAAAACCACTATGAGGTACCATTTCACGCCAGTCAGAATGACTGCGATCCAAAAGTCTACAAATAATAAATGCTGGAGAGGGTGTGGAGAAAAGGGAACCCTCTTACACTGTTGGTGGGAATGCAATCTAGTACAGCCACTATGGAGAACAGTGTGGAGATTCCTTAAAAAACTGGAAATAGAACTGCCTTATGACCCAGCAATCCCACTACTGGGCATACACACTGAGGAAACCAGAAGGGAAAGAGACACGTGTACCCCATTGTTCATTGCAGCACTGTTTATAATAGCCAGGACATGTAAGCAACCTAGATGTCCATCAGCAGATGAATGGATAAGAAAGCTATGGTACATATACACAATGGAGTATTACTCAGCCATTAAAAAGAACACATTTGAATCAGTTCTAATGAGGTGGATGAAACTGGAGCCTATTATACAGAGTGAAGTAAGCCAGAAAGAAAAACACCAATACAGTATACTAACGCATATATATGGAATTTAGAAAGATGGTTAACAATAACCCTGTATACGAGACAGCAAAAGAGACACTATGTATAGAACAGTTTTTTGGACTCTGTGGGAGAGGGAGAGGGTGGGATGATTTTGGAGAATGGCATTGAAACATGTATAATATCATATATGAAACAAGTCACCAGTCCAGGTTTGATGCATGATACAGGATACTTGGGGCTGGTGCACTGGGACGACCCAGAGGGATGGCACGGGGAGGGAGGAGGGAGGAGAGTTCAGGATGGGGAGCACTTGTATACCTGTGGTGGATTCATGTTGATATATGGCAAAACCAATACAATATTGTAAAGTTAAAAAATAAAATTAAAAAAATATAAATCTTAAAAGTTCTTTCTCCATTAAGTAAAATGCAGACTGCTCTGAATAAGTATTATTTAATTGACCTGAAACATTTTAGAAGCATACTCACAGGTTATGAGGTAAAATCTTGGGATCATTTAACATGAATATAGATGGATAGAGCTTAATAACCCTATGTAATTCCAGTAATTTGGTTTTGCCTATGATTTTTACAGATAAGATCATCATCTAACAATGAGGTCTCCTGTCTATCTGAATAAGAGAAGTGGCCACTGGAGGCCATGAGTACTAAATACTAGTGAATATAGGCCAAGTAGCCACTATATAGTGTCTTAATTAAGGCCAAGTCAAAACTGAAACTAACTTAGCATGGACATGGGGATGGTTAGCAATTCAACAGACCCTGCAACGAAGAGACCAATAATAAAGGACTTGTTATGGGAATGCAGACAGGTGTTTGAAGAATGGCAAGCTGGGATGTGCATCCTTTTTAAAATGTGCTTTGGGGTTTTATATCTACACCATAGCTCCTGGGCACTTGAAATATGTATATTCATATTCAGTAGATTTCAGCCAATATTTAGCAAATCCTTGATGTGTACTAGGGCACTGTGCAGTGGGGTAGGGATACACAGATCATCAAGATCCCTGACACCTCCCCTGGTCCCAGAGAACCACAGGATTACTGCAGGTGGGCAGAACCCACCCCCCCCTCTCCACCAAAAAAAAACCCCAAAAAACAAAAAACAAAAACACCAAAACAGTAAAGAACAATAGAAAAAGTTGCTAAAATAAAACACTTCTTCCCACAACTGTTTCATGTTTTCTCATGTAATCCTTTCAACAACCTGATGAGATACATTATTATTTCCATGTTAGAATTAAAAAATACTGAGATAGGGCTTCCCCAGCAGTCCAGAGGTTAAGACTTCAGACTTCCAAAGCAAGGGGTACAGGTTTGATCCCCAGTCAGGGAACTAAGATCCCACATGCTATGGGGGATGGCCCCCCAAAAAATACTCTTAAAAAAACCACTGGGATACACTTTATGCCTTGGTTTGTAATTTAGAATGTTTTTAGGTATCAGACAGAAGACAAAACTGAGATAACTAGACCAGGTGTCAGATGATAGGAATTGGCAGGGATTCTGAAGAACTGGGGCCAATGTGCTTTACTTGAGGATGTTCAAAGTCAAGACTAACCAAAATAAAAACAACCTTGTAGGCTGCCGGATCTCAAACAAAACAAAGCTGTAGGATAGGTGCAGCAGCCAGTTTCTGATGTCTGCTCTGTTCCATCACAGCCACCAAATTCTGCAGATGGGGAAGAAAGCTAAGGCTCCTTGATGACTCTAGCTTTCAGCCATCTTACCCCCCCCCCCCCGGAACGTGGGAGCAAGAACATCAAAGGCGTCTAAGATAAGTAATAACACTCCTCCCACTCCTGTAGATTGTAAAGTGTGTTGCAAAGTACCAGTGATTAAAACCATATAGCTTTGGATTTAGAAAATTCGTCATTGCAATAGAATAGGAATTTCAGAAATTCAAAATTGTACAAAGCTTTATAACATGTTAGAACCAGTATCACAATAGGGAACAGATTTACTATTCAATGTTTTGAAGAAATCGAATCTCAGTAGGGAAGAGAGTAAATTCAGAGCTAGACACTACAATAGATTCTCAGTAAGTCAAAGAATGAATGATTTAAAAACCACCTGTCAAAAAGAGCTTGAGGTAAACAAATTAGCTTGATTGAATGCTACTGAAGACTGTCATGGGACGTCTTGAATGTCAGTATTACCTGACTCCTGGGGCACATTCCATGTACAAAAATCTGTGGTAGCCAAAAATGCTGTAAAACACATATCAAAAAGAAAATAAATAGATTAGAGAAATTTATATCTGAAGAAGAATAAATATGATATAAATATATAACATTGTCATTTGATTCCACTTTGAGTGTAGTAAGAAAGGAACAGATGTTTTTGCTGATGGAAAAAAGTGCAGTATCTTATTACATTATAAAATGTCCATCCTCAGAATAATTAACAGCATACAAATAAGAACAACTTGGAGGTACTATTATATCCCCATTAAAGTAATAAAGCCAGTGGTAAAATCCAGTGATGACAAGTCAGGAGGAGAAATAAGTTCCCAAGAAATTGTATATTTGTCTGGTCTCTTTCGAGAGCAATGTGGTTTTCTCTCTCAAGGACTATGAAAGTGCTAATATGTTTTGATCAAACAATTCCTTGCTCCCACAAATAAATATTTTTTAATGCCTAAAATGTTTATAACAAAATCAATTATAAAAATATAAAGGGAAATAAATAAATACATATATAGCTACTTAAATGGCAAAAGTGTGAATGATATAAAGTGAAAGATTAAAATATGGAACAATGTTCTGTGCTGACTTCATTGATAGATAATAGAATTTTGAGTCATTTGAGACATACCAAAGGCTATAATAAAGGTCATATATGACAAACCCACAACTAATATCATATTTAGTGGTGAAAAGCTGAAAGTATTTTCTCTAAGATCAGGAACAAGACAAGAAAGTCCTCTTTTGCCACTTTCATTCAACATAGTTTTGGAAGCCTTATCCACAGCAGTCAGGGAAGAAAAAAAAAGGAATATAAATTAGAAAAGAAGAAGTAAAACTGTCACTATTTGCAGATGACATGATGCTATACATAAAAAATCCTAAAGATACTTCTAGAAAACTACTGGAGCTCATCAATGAATTTGGTAATGTTGCAGGATACAGCATCAATGCACAGAAATCTGTTGCACTTCTGTACACTAACAACAATAGATAAGAAAAAAATTAAGGAAACAATCTCATTTACCATTGCATCAAGAAGAATAAAATGTCTAGGCATAAAGCTACATAAGGAGGTAAAACAGCTGTACTCTGAAAACTGTAAGACACTGATGAAAGAAATGGAAGATGACACAAATAGATGAAAAGATATACCATGTTTTTGGATGGGAAGAATTAATATTGTCAAAATGACTATACTACTCAAAGCAATGTACAGATGCAGTGCAATTCCTGTCAAATTATCCCTATCAAGTTATCAGTGGCATTTTTCACAGAGCTAGAATAAAAAATATTAAAATTTGTATGAAAATACAAAATACATCAAGTAACCAAATAAATTGTAAGAAAGGAAAATGGAGCTTGAGGAACCAGGCGCCGTGACTTCAAACTATGCTATAAAGCTATAGTAATCAAAACAGTATGGTACAGGAACAAAAACAGACTCATAGAAAGTGAAAGTTAAGTTGCTCAGTCCTGTCAGACTCTTTGTGACCCTACGGACTGTAGCCTACCAGGTTCCTCCATCCATGGGATTTTCCAGGCAAGAGTACTGGAGTGGGGTGCCATTTCCTTCTCCAGGGGATCTTCCCAACCCCAGGTCTCCTGCATTGCAGGTAGATGCTTTACTGTATGAGCCACCAGGGAATTTATAGATCAATGGAACAAGAGAGAAAGCCCAGAAATAAATCAATACACCTATAGTCAATTAATCTACAACAAAGGAGGCAAGACTATACAACGGACAGCCTCTTCTATAAGTGGTACTGGGAAAACAGAGCAACCAATGTAAAAATAAGGATTTAGAATATTCTCTAACACCATACACAAAAACAATCTGAAAATGGATTAAAGAACTAAATGTTTAAGACTGGATACTCTAAAACTCTTAGAGGAAAACAGGCAGAACCATCTTTGACATAAATCACAAAAATATCTTTTTAAATCCACATCCTAGAGCAGTGGCAGATGCATGTTGATGTATGGCAAAACCAGTACAATATTGTAAAGCAAAAAAAAAAAAAAGGAAGAAAGAAAGAAAATAAAAACAAAAATAGACAAATAAAGATAACATAATTAAGTTAAAGGCTTTTACACAGCAAAGAAAACTATAAACTAAAGAAAACAAACAAACAAACAAACAAAAAATCCCACAGAATGTGGAAAATATTTGCAAACAAAGCTACCAACAAGGGATTAACCTCCAAAATATACAATTTTTGCAGTTCTATTTAAAAATTCCAATCAAAAAATGGGCAGAAGATCTATATAGAAATGTCTCCAAAGAAGATGTACAGATGACAAAAAAAAAGCACATGAAAAGATGCTCAATTTCATTAATAATTGTAAAAGTGAAAGTCGCTCAGTTGATTCCAACTCTTTGCGACCGCATGGACTATACAGTCCATGGAATTCTCTAGGCCAGAATACTGGAGTGGGTAGCCTTTCCCTTCTGCAGGGGATCTTCCCAACCCAGGGATCAAACCCAGGTCTCCTGCATTACAGGCAGATTCTTTACCAGCTGAGCCACAAGGGAAGAAATAATTGGAGAAATGCAAATCAAAACTACAATGAGGTATGACATAACACCAGTCAGAATGGCCATCATTAAAAAAATGTACAAACAATAAATGCTGGAGAGGTTATGATGAAAAGGGATCCCCCTACACTGCTGGTGAAAATGTAATTTTGGTGTAGCCACTATGGAGAACAGTATGGAGGTTCCTTAAACAACTAAAAATAGAACTTCCATATGATCCAGCAATCCCACCCTTGGGCATATACCTGGAGAAATCCACGATTCAAAAAGATATGTGCACCCTAAGGTTCCTTTTCTTTTTAGTGCGGGTGGCTGAGACCGGCACATTTAGCACTGCTGAGAGGAGCTACCCCACGTCCGAGGTCAGGGGCAGAAGCCGGGAGGACCCTATGCCCGAAGAGAGGCGGCCAGGAGGACCTACCCCACGCCCAAGGCCAGGGGCCACAGCCAGGAGGAGAAACCCCATCTCCAAAGAGTGGTGGCTGCGTGGGCACAGGAGGGCCTAGAGGAGCTATTCTACATTCAAGGTCAGAAGCGGTGGCGGTGAGGAGAAATGGTATGGACCTCACAGAAATGGTATGGACCTCATCCAAGGTAAGGAGCACCGGCTGCGCTTTGCTGGAGCGGCTGTAAAGAGATACCCCACGTCAAAGGTAAGAGAAACCCAAGTAAGATGGTAGGTGTTGCAAGAGGGCATCAGAGGGTAGACACGCTGAAACCATACTCACAGAAAACTAGTCAATCTAATCACACTAGGACCACAGCCTTGTCTAACTCAATGAAACTAAGCCATGCCTGTGGGGCCACCCAAGACGGGGGGGTCATGGTGGAGAGGTCTGATAGAATGTGGTCCACTGGAGAAGGGAATGGCAAACCACTTCAGTATTCTTGCCTTGAAAACCCCATGAACAGTATGAAAAGGCAAAATGATAGGATACTGAAAGAGGAACTCCCCAGGTCAGTAGGTGCCCAATATGCTACTGGAGATCAGTGGAGAAATAACTCCAGAAAGAATGAAGGGATGGAGCCAAAGCAAAAACAATACCCAGTTGTGGATGTGGCTGGTGATAGAAGCAAGGTCTGATGCTGTAAAGAGCAATATTGCATAGGAACCTGGAATGTCAGGTCCATGAATCAAGGCAAATTGGAAGTGGCCAAACAGGAGATGGCAAGAGTGAATGTCAGCATTCTAGGAATCAGCGAACTAAAATGGACTGGAATGGGTGAATTTAACTCAGATGACCATTATATCTACTACTGCGGGCAGGAATCCCTCAGAAGAAATGGAGTGGCCATCATGGTTAACAAAAGAGTCTGAAATGCAGTACTTGGATGCAATCTCAAAAATGACATAATGATCTCTGTTCGTTTCCAAGGCAAACCATTCAATATCACAGTAATCCAAGTCCATGCCCCAACCAGTAACACTGAAGAAGCTGAAGTATAACGGTTTTATGAAGACCTACAGGACCTTTTAGAACTAGCACCCAAAAAAGATGTCCTTTTCATTATAGGGGACTGGAATGCAAAAGTAGGAAGTCAAAAAACACCTGGAGTAACAGGCAAATTTGGCCTTGGAATATGGAATGAAGCAGGGCAAAGACTAAGAGTTCTGCCAAGAAAATGCACTGGTCATAGAAAACACCCTCTTCCAACAACATAAAAAGAAGACTCTACACATGGACATCACCAGATGGTCAACACGGAAATCAGATTGATTATATTCTTTGCAGCCAAAGATGGAGAAGCTCTATACAGTGAACAAAAACAAGACCAGGAGCTGACTGTGGCTCAGATCATGAACTCCTTATTGCCAAATTCAGACTGAAATTGAAGAAAGTAGGGAAAACCACTAGACTATTCAGGTATGACCTAAATCAAATCTCTTATGATTATACAGTGGAAGTGAGAAATGGATTTAAGGGCCTAGATCTGATAGATAGAGTGCCTGATGAACTATGGACTGAGGTTCATGACATTGTACAGGAGATAGGGTACAAGACCATCCCCATGGAAAAGAAATGCAAAAAGGCAAAATGGCTGTCTGGGGAGGCCTTACAAATAGCTGTGAAAAGAAGAGAAGTGAAAAGCAAAGGAGAAAAGGAAAGATATAAGCATCTGAATGCAGAGTTCCAAAGAATAGCAAGAAGAGATAAGAAAGCCTTCCTCAGCAATCAATGCAAAGAAATAGAGGAAAACAACAGAATGGGAAAGACTAGAGATCTCTTCAAGAAAATTAGAGATACCAAGGGAGCATTTCATGCAA
>NW_011494928.1:4125852-4126796 GCF_000754665.1 Bison bison bison
TCTTCATCTCCCAGATAATCACGATGGTGTGATCACTCACCTAGAGCCAGATATCCTGGAATGTGAAGTCAAGTGGGCCTTAGAAAGCATCACTACAAACAAAGCTAGTGGAGGTGATGAAATTCCAGTTGAGCTCTTTCAAATCCTGAAAGATGATGCTGTGAAAGTGCTGCACTCAATATGCCAGCAAATTTGGAAAACTCAGCAGTGGCCACAGGACTGGAAAAGGTCAGTTTTCATTCCAATCCCAAAGAAAGGCAATGCCAAAGAATGCTCAAACTACCGCACAATTGCACTCATCTCACATGCTAATAAAGTAATGCTCAAAATTCTCCAAGCCAGGCTCCAGCAATATGTGAACCGTGAACTTCCAGATGTTCAAGCTGGTTTTAGTAAAGGCAGAGGAACAAGAGACCAAATTGCCAAGATCCGCTGGATCATAGAAAAAGCAAGAGTTCCAGAAAAACATCTATTTCTGCTTTATTAACTATGCCAAAGCCTTTGACTGTGTGGATCACAACAAACTCTGGGAAATTCTGAAAGAGATGGGAATACCAGACTACCTGACCTGACTCTTGAGAAACCTACACGCAGGTCAGGAAGCAAGAGTTAGAACTGGACATGGAACAACAGACTGTTTCCAAGTAGGAAAAGGAGTACATCAAGGCTGTATATTGTCACCCTGCTTATTTAACTTATATGCGGAGTACATCATGAGAAACGCTGGGCTGGAAGAAGCACAAGCTGGATTCAAGATTGCCAGGAGAAATATCAATAATATCAGATACGCAGATGACATCACCCTTATGGCAGAAAGTGAAGAGGAACTAAAAAGCCTCTTGATGAAGGTAAAAGAGGAGAATGAAAAAGTTGGCTTAAAACTCAACATTCAGAAAACAAAGATCATAGCATCTGGTCCTATAACTTCATGGGAAATAGATGGG
>NW_011494928.1:4126896-4150539 GCF_000754665.1 Bison bison bison
ATGGGGAAACAGTGGAAACATTGTCAGGGTTTATTTTTTTGGGCTCCAAAATCATTGCAGATGGTGATTGCAGCCATGAAATTAAAAGATGCTTACTCCTTGGAAGAAAAGTTATGACTAACCTAGATAGCATATTAAAAAGCAGAGACCTTACTTTGCCAACAGAGATCCGTCTAGTCAAGGCTATGATTTTTCCAGTGGTCATGTATGGATGTGAGAGTTGGACTGTGAAGAAAGCTGAGCGCTGAAGAATTGATGCTTTTGAACTGTGGTGTTGGAGAAGACTCTTGAGAGTCCCTTGGACTGCAAGGAGATCCAACCAGTCCATCCTAAAGGAGGTCAGTCCTGTGTGTTGGAAGGACTGATGCTGAAGCTGAAACTCCAATACTTTGGTCACCTCATGCATAGAGTTGACTCATTGGAAAAGACTCTGATGCTGGGAGGGATTGAGGGCAGGAAGAGCAGGGGATGACAGAGGATGAGATGGCTGGATGGCATCACTGACTCGATGAGTTTGAGTTTGAGTTTGAGTGAACTCTGGGAGTTTGTGATGGACAGGGAGGCCTGGCATGC
Source organism: Bison bison bison (assembly GCF_000754665.1). Classification (NCBI taxonomy): domain Eukaryota; kingdom Metazoa; phylum Chordata; class Mammalia; order Artiodactyla; family Bovidae; genus Bison; species Bison bison. Next base: position 4,127,470 of record NW_011494928.1, read on the forward strand.
TGTGATTCATGAGGTTGTAAAGAGTCGAACACGACTGAGCAACCGAATTGAACTGAACTGAACTGAACTAACATATACAAAATAGATGATCAACAAAGACCTACTGCATAGCACAGGGAACTCTACTCAGTATAATAACTTATAATTGAAAGAATCTGAAAAAAATAGATATCTGTGCTCAGTCACTCAGTTGTGTCTGACTTTTTGTGGCCCCATGGACTGTAGCCCACCAGGCTCCTCTGTCCATGGAATTTTCCAGGCAAGACTACTACAATGGGATGCCATTTCCTCCTCCAGGGGATCTTCCAAACCCCAGGACTGAACTCATGTCCTTTGTGTCTCCTGCATTGGCAAGGGGATTCTTTACTACTAGTGCCATCTAATAGAAAGAATCTGAAAAATAGAACCTACTATTCTTAGTAGGTAAGAATCTGCTTATCTGTATAAGTAGATATATTTATATGTATATACATCGATAGGCTCCCCTGGTGGCTCAGTGGTTGGCAACCCACTCTAGTTTTCTTGCCTGGGAAACCCCATGGACAGAGGAGCCTGGCAGGCTACAGGCTATAGGGCTGCCAAAGAGTCAGACACTTAGTGACTAAACAACATACACATAGACATGTATAACTTTGTATGATGTATACATAGATATGTGTATGTATAACTTTGCTGTACACCTGAAACTAACACAACATTGGAAATCAACTGTACTCCAATATGAAATAAAAATTTAGAAAAAGAGTTACTTCAGTTTATGGAACACTTGCTAGTGACCAGAAGGTCTGGCTAGGTTCTTGGAGACAATGGAAAAAAACAGAGTTGTAGAATTTGGAACAAGATGGTGGAGGAATAGGTGAACATGGATATATCTCTCTCCTTGGATACATCAGGAATACATCTTTAGACACAGAAGTGCATGCAGAATACCAGCTGAGAGTGGACAGGAGTACCTGACCACCAGAAAAGAATATGTAGAACCACGTAAAATTCGGTAGGATGAAGGAACTAGGGAGAAAAACAGGAGTGTTAGTAGGGCCCGACCTGCCCTCAGCAGGTGGGGGAACAGAAGCAGGGGTCCGATCCCCACAGCAGGGAAACTGTCTGAGTCAGAGGAAAAACCTTTAAGGCTGAGAGTGAAACAGCTGATCTATGGCAGCCTAAATGGAATGAGAATCAGACAGTCCTTGCTGCAGCCATGCATACCCTGAACAGGGATGCAGGTCCCCTGGAAGGCACAGCGGCTGGGAGCTTGAGTTTAGGGATTGTGGAGCAATCCCAGGGCAAGGGCTGCTGTCGACTGCAGAGAGACGGATCCAGGGGATGTGAGGGAGGAGATTGTGGTGGGAAATGACTGTGGAAATGACCATGGAAGCAAGGTGATATGGCTGAGTCACGCGTAGCGGGTGGAGCCATCACCATAGCCTCTCTCCCCCAACATGCCAGCATCAGCAGCTGAACAATAGAGAGGCTGGCCCATCAAACACCTGACACACTGAACTACAGAGCAAGACCCCACCCAGGGTGCTCCTTTAAGTGACTGATACACCGATCTACAGAGTAGGACCCCAGCCACAGGGCCCCTTGAAGTGACTGATGCGCCAAACAACAGAGAAGGACCCCAGGCAAGGGAGCCCTCTAAGTGCCTGAATGGGCAGAGCTACAGAGAAAGACTGGCCAAAGAGGCCTTCTGATCTCCAGCTACAAGAGACTGGAAAAAACACTCTGATCCGGCCATAACTCCTGCAGTGGAAGCAGTCTGTGTCCCTGCACACTTGGCATCACCAGGGTCCCCACAAGTCAAGCAGATGCACCACCTTCACACTCAACCCTCACTGGGGCAGAGCAGCCACAGGCAAAAAAGTCTTGTGTCTATGCACGCAGGGTCGCTTTGGTCATGTCAGACTCTTTGCAACCGTGTGGACTGTGGCTTGCCAGGTTTCTTTGTCAGGGATGGGGGTTCTCCAGGCAAGAACACTGGAGTGTATTGGCCATTACTTGTTGCCATACCCTTTTAGAGCACTATACTTCCTGCTGCCCTAGCCGCCAACTCCCTTGAAGACCTGGTGCTGCCAGAACCCCTGAGACCCAAACAGCTGCACCACCTCCACACCTGGCCCTCACTGGAGCAAACCCAACTCCTCCAGGGCAGCCTCAGGAGCAAACTCCAGTGGATGGCCCACATATAGAGATGGAAATAAAACCACAACTCAAATCCAGGGGCAGTGTGACTAAGGAAGAAGATCCAAAACCTTCCCACTAGCTGTACAAGCTGCAGATTAAATCTACAAGACCAACTAGGTAGACGCTGTGTCTATGGAATATATGAAAGGACATTGAGAGCTCCCACAGAAGAAAACTCACTAGCTCTGATAGCTGTGGACATTGGAGGCAAGAACACACAGGACTAGGACCAGATTAAAATCTGAGCTGCCCCCACAGCAGGTCCAGAGAGATCAGCACAGCGTTGGAGGGCATCCCAGGGAGGTGAGGTGGACTGTGACTCCCAGTGTAGGAAAGGACTCTGACAGCAGTGACTCAAGAAAAGCATTAATCTTATTTTTTGACTTGCTCTGTAGATTCTTTTGGATTTTTTTTTCTTTTTTTTCTTTGCCTCCCCACTCCCCTTTCTGTTGTAGTTGTCGATTTTATTGACAGTAAGAAATCCAATTAAGCTTTTGAACTTATTTTTTCCCCCCACTCACATTTTTTATTGTTGTCATAAACATCTGCCTCTACAATGGGCTTTTGCATTTCTGTGGAGTTTTCCTCTTTTTTTCTTTTCCATTTTTTTAATTTTAATTTTTAAAAAAACCTATTATTATTTTTTCTACATTTACTCCTTTGTTTACTTTTCCTACTGTTCTTTTTCCCTTGCAGTTAATCTTTGATGTATATAAATCTTCTCCATCTACCTCTATTTAACTTTGCATATCTATTCTTTATTTTCTTTCTTTCCTTTCCTCTCAACACATTTATTAGTTTTGTTTTCATTGATTTATTCCCCACTTGGTGCCTTGCTTTAGTTTTGTTTTCCAGTTAGTGCTAAGTTAGTTTTGTTCTTAACTGGTAAATACAATTTGTGATTTCCTTTGTGCTCCAGGTCAATCTACTGTACTTTATTTTTGTTGGACTGTTTTCACTGTGCTCATGGGTGTATATGTATATGTGCATATTCCATTATTTTAATTATTATTTGACTGATTTTGTAACTGCCATTTGTCTGAGGTTCATCTTTGATTTCTCAGTTTTGGATATTTGTTTTAATCTCACTTAATGCCATAACAAACCACCTGTGGAATCTTTGTTCCTGACCAGAGATCAAGCTGTGAGTTTTTGGAGTGGGAGCACTGACTCCAAGACCCTAGACTACCAGAGAACTAACTCTAGGAAGTATCAAAGAGTGATAACTCACACGAAGGAAACCACTGGACTACAACACTCTGCATCACCCAACCACCAGTAGCACCCTGTGCAGGATGCCTCATCTAAACAACAAACAAACAAACAAAACTACAAACCCAGTCATCAGCAGACAGGATTACCACCTCACTCAGCCTTGCCAATCAGAGGAAAAATAAACAAACAAACAAACAAAAACTTCACACAAATCTCACCCTGTAGGAAGTTCACACACATACAAACTGCTGGACCAATCTTAGGAGGACAGAAACCAAAAGGAAGAAAGAATTCAACTTTCTTCAAGGAAAGAATTCAACTTTCCTAAAGCCTGGGAAAGGAGACCTCAAACACATTAACTTAAAAAAAAAAAAAGGCAGAGGAATACTGCACAAATGAAGGAACAAACCAGAAACACAGAAGTCCAAATAAATGAAGAGGAAATAGGCAAACCACCTGAAAAAGAATTCAGAATAATGGTAGTAAAGATGATAAAAAACCTTGAAAATAACATGGAAAAAATGCAAGAATCAATTAACAAAGACCTAGAAGAATTAAAGAATAAACATACACGTGTTCCCCATCCTGAAACCCCCTCCCACCTCCCTCCCCATACCATCCCTCTGGGTTACCCCAGTGCACTAGCCCCAAGCATCCTGTATCATGCATCGAAGGCAAAACCAATACAATATTGTAAAGTAATTAGCCTTCAATTAAAATAAATAAATTTATATTTAAAAAATTAAAAAAAAGAATAAACATACAGAGAAAAACAACACAATTAATGAAATTAAAAATACTCTAGAAGGAATCAATAGCAGAATATCTAAAGCAGAAGAATGAATCAGTGAGCTGGAAGATAAAATCGTGGAAATAACTTCTGAAGAGCAGAATAAAGTAAAAAAAATGAAAAGAGCTGAGGACAGTCTCAGAGACCTCTGGGACCATATCAAACACATCAACATTCGAATCATAGGGGTCTCAAAAGAAGAAGAGAAAAAGAAATAGTATGAGAAAATTTTTGAAGTGATTATAGTTGAAAATTTCCCCAACATGGAAAAGGAAATAGTCAGTCAAGTACAAGAAGCACAAAGAGTCCCATACAGGATAAACCCAAAGAGAAACATGCCAAGACACATATTAATCAAATTAACAAAGACTATACATAAACAAAGAGTATTAAAAACAGCAAGGGAGAAGCAACAAGTAACATACAAGGGAAACCCCATACACTTAACAGCTGATCTTTCAGCAGAAATTTTACAGGCCAGAAGGGAATGGCAGGCTATATTTAAAGTACTGAAAGGGAAAACTCTACAACCAAGACTTCTGTACCTGGCAAGGATCTCATTCAAAATTGATGGAGAAATAAAAAGCTTTCAGACAAGCAAAAGTTAAGAGAATTCGGTACCACCAAACAAGGTTTACAACAAATGTTAAAGGGACTTATATAGTCAAGAAATACAAGAGAAGAAAAAAGATCTACAAAGTCAACCCCAAACAATCAAGAAAATGGCAATAGGAACATTGATATCAGTAATTACTTTAAAAGTAAATGGAGTAAATGCTCCAACCAAAAGACACAGACTGGCTGAATGGATACAAAAACAAGACCCATATATATTCTGTCTACAAGAAACCCACTTCAGACCTTAAGACACATATAGACTGAAAGTGAGAGGATGGAAAAATATATTCCATGCAAATGGGAAGCAAAAGAAAGCTAGATTAGCAATATTCATATCAGACAAAATAGACCTTAAAATAAAGAAGATTACAAGAGATAAGGAAAGACAGTACATAATGATCAAGGGATCAATCCGAGAGAAAGACATAACAATTATAAATATCTATGCACCCAACATAGGAGCACCTCAGTACATAAGGCAAACACTAACAGACATAAAAGGAGAAATTGACAGTAACACAATAAGAGTAGGAGACTTTACCACCCCACTCACACCAATGGACAGATCATCAAAACAGAAAATTAATAAGGAAACACAAGTCTTAAATGATATGTTAGATGAGATGGATCTCATTGATATCTTCAGGACATTCCATCCAAATGCAGAAGAATACACCTTCTTCTCAAGTGCACATGGAACATTCTCCAGGATAGACCACATCTTGGGTCACAAATCAAACCTCAGTAAATTTAAGAAAATCGGCATTGTATCAGGCATCTTCTCCGGCCACAATGCTATGAGACTAGATATCTATTACAAGAAAAAAAGTGTAAGAAACACACACACATGGAGATTAAATAACACATTTCTAAAGCACCAACAGATTACTGAAGAAATCAAAAGGGAAATTTAAAAATTTCTAGAAACAAATGACAATGAAAACATGACAACTCAAAACCTATGGGATGCAGCAAAAGCAGTTATAAGAGGGAAGTTTATAGCAATACACCCCTACCTCAAGAAACAAGAAAGACATGAAATAGACAACTTAACTTTACACCTAAAACAACTGGAAAAAGAAGGATAAAAAAAAATTAATAGGAGGAAAGAAATTATAAAGATCTGAGCAGAAATAAATGAAAAAGAAATGAAAGAAACAATAGTAAAGATTAATAAAACTAAAAGCTGGTTCTTTGAGAAGATAAACAAAATTGACAAACCTTTAGCCAGATTCATCAAGAAAAAAATAGAGAAGAATCTAATCAACAAATTAGAAATGAAAAAGGAGAGGTTACAACAGACAATGCAGAAATACAAAGGATTATAAGAGACTATTATGAACTACTATATGGCAATAAAATAGATAGCCTGGAAGAAATGGACAGATTCTTAGAAACGTTCAATCTTCCAAGATGGAAACAGGAAGAAATACAAATTATTAACAACCCAGTTACAAGCACTGAAATTGAAGCTGTGGTCAAAAACCTCCCAAAAAACAAAAGCCCAGGACCAGATGGCTTCACAGCTGAATTCTATCAAACATTTAGAGAAGAGCTAATGTCTATCCATCTAAAACTCTTTCAAAAAAATTGCAGAGGAGGGAACAGTTCCAAACTCATTCTACGAGGCCACCATAACCCTGATACCAAAACCAGACAAAGACAACACACGAAAAGAAAACTACAGGCCAATATCACTGATGAACATAGATGCAAAAATCCTTAGGAAAATTTTAGCAAACAGAATTCAGCAACACAACAGAAAGCTTATACACCATGATCAAGTTGGGTTTATTCAACTTGAAGGATGCTTCAGTATATGCAAATCAATCAAAGTGATACACCATATTAACAAATTGAAAGATACAAACCATATGATCATCTCAATAGATGAAGAAAAAGCCTTTGACAAAATTCAGCACCCATTTATGGTTAAAGCTCTTCAAAAAATGGCCATAGAAGGAACCTACCTCAACATAGTAAAGGCCATATATGATAAGTGTACAGCAAATATTATTCTCAATAGTGAAAAACTGAAAGCATTCCCCCTAAGATCAGGAACAAGACAAGGGTGTCCACTTTAACCACTAGTGTTCAACATAGTTCTGGAAGTCCTAGATAAAGCAATCAGAGAAGAAAAAGAAATAAAAGGAATCCAGATCAGAAAAGAAGAAGAAAAACTCTCATTGTTTGCAGATGATATGATACTGTACATAGAAAACCCTAAAGATAGTATCAGAAAATTACTAGAGCTACTCAGTGATTTAGCAAAGTTGCAGGATACAAAATCAATACACAGAAATCACTTGCATTTCTACATGCTAACAATGAAAAATCAGAAAGAGAAATTAAGGAATCAATCACATTCACCATTGCAACAAAAAGAATTAAATATCTAGGAATAAACCTACCTAAGGAGACAAAAGAAATGTACACAGAAAATTATAATATACCAATGAAAGAAATCTAAGATGACATAAATAGATTAAGGGATATTCCATGTTCCTGGGTAGAAAGAACCAATATTGTGAAAATGATTATATTACCAAACTCAATCTACAGATTCAATGTGATCCCTATCAAATTACCAATGGCATTTTTCACAGAACTAGAACAAAAATTTCACAATTCATATAGAAACACAATAGACTGTGAATAGCCAAAGCAGTCTTGAGAAAGAAGAATGGAGCTGGAGGAATCAAGCTCCCTGACTTCAGATTATGCTACAAAGCTACAGTCATCAAGACAGTATGGTACAGGCACAAAAACAGAAATATAGACCAATGGAACAAAATAGAAAGCCCAGACATAAACCCATGCACCTATGGATAGCTTATTTTTTTTTGGGGGGGGGTAGCTTATTTTTGACAAAGGAAGTAAGAATATACAATGGGGCAAAGACAACCTCCTCAATAAATGGTGCTGGGAAAACTGGACAGCTACATGTGAAAGAATGAAATTAGAACACTTCCTCACACCATACAAAAAGATAAACTCAAAATGGATTAAAGATCTAAATGTAAGACCAGAAATTATAAAACTCTTAGAGGAAAACATAGGCAGAACACTCAGTGACATAAATCAAAGCAAGATCCTCTATGACCCACATCTTAGAGTAGCAGAAATAAAAACAAACGTGAACAAGTGGGGACTGATTAAACTTAGAAGCTTTTGCACAGCAAAGGGAACTATAAGCAAGGTGGAAAGCAACCCTCAGAATGGGAGAAAATAATAGCAAATGAAACAACTGGCAAAGGATTAATTTCCAAAATATGCAAGCAGCTCATACAACTCCATACCAGAAAAACAAACAACCCAATAAAAAAAGTGGGAAAAAGACCTAAACAGACATTTCTCCAAAGAAAACATACAGATGGCTAACAAACACATGAAAAGATGCTCAACATCACTTATTGTTAGAGAAATGCAAATCAAAACTACAATGAGATATCACATTACACCAGTCAGAATGAACCTTATCAAAAAGTCTACAAACAATAAATGCTGGAGAGGGTGTGGAGAAAAGGGAACGCTCTTGCACTGTTGGTGGGGATGTAAATTAATGCAGCCATGAGGGAAGATGGTATGGAGATTCCTTAAAAAACAAGGAATAAAACCACCATATGACCCAGCAATCCCGCTCCTCGACATATACCCTGAGGAAACCAAAACTGAAAGAGACCCATGTATCCCATTGTTCATTGCAGCACTATTTACAATAGCTAGAACATGGAAGCAACCTAGATGTCCATCGACAGATGAATGGATAAAGAAGTTGTGGTACATATACACAATGGAATATTACTCAGCCACAAAAAGGAACACATTTGAATCAGTTTGAATGAGATGGATGAACCTTGAACCTATTTTTTTTAATACTTATGTTCAGTTCAGTTCAGTCACTCAGTCATGTCTGACTCTTTGCAACCCCATGGACTGCAGCACGCCAGGCCTCCCTGTCCATCGCTAACTTCCAGAGTTTACTCAAACTCATGTCCATTGATTCAGAGATGCCATCCAACCATCTTATCCTCTGTCATCCCCTTCTCCTCCTGCCTTCAATCTTTCCCAGAATCAGGGTCTTTTCCAATGAGTTAGTTCTTCACATCGGGTGGCCAAAGTATTGTAGTTTTAGCTTCAGCATCAGTCCTTCCAATGAATATTCAGGACTGATTTCCTTTAGGATGGACTGGTTGGATATCCTTGCAGTCCAAGGGACTCACAAGACTGTATTCTCCAACACCACAGTTCAAAATTATAATAGCCAGGACATGGAAACAACCTAGATGTCCATCAGCAGATGAATGGATAAGAAAGCTATGGTACATATACACAATGGAGTATTACTCAGCCATTAAAAAGAATACATTTGAATCAGTTCTAATGAGGTGGATGAAACTGGAGCCGATTATACAGAGTGAAGTAAGCCAGAAAGAAAAACACCAATACAGTATACTAACGCATATATATGGAATTTAGAAAGATGGTAACAATAACCCTGTATACGAGACAGCAAAAGAGACACTGATGTACAGAACAGTCTTTTGGACTCTGTGGGAGAGGGAGAGGGCGGGATGATTTGGGAGAATGGCATTGAAATATGTATAATACCATATATGAAATGAGTCACCAGTCCAGGTTTAATGCACTATACTGGATGCTTGGGGCTGGTGCACTGGGACGACCCAGAGGGATGGTATGGGGAGGGAGGAGGGAGGAGGGTTCAGGATGGGGAACACATGTATACCTGTGGTGGACTCATTTTGATATATGGCAAAACCAATACAATACTGTAAAGTTAAAAAATAAAATAAAATTAAATTTAAAAAAAAAAGCATCAATTCTTCAGTGCTAAGCCTTCTTTATGGTCCAACTCTCACATCCATACACAATTACTGGAAAAACCATACCCTTGACTAGACGGATCTTTGTTGGCAAAGTAATGTCTCTGCTTTTTAACATGCTGTCTAGGTTGGTCATAACTTTTACATTATCATATGTAAAATAGATAGCCAATGGTAATTTGCCGTATGGATCAGGAACCTCAAATAGGGGCTCTGTATCAACCTAGAGGGGTGGGATGGGGAGGGAGACAGGAGGGAGTTTCAAAACAGAGGAGATGTATGTATACCTATGGCCGATTCATGTTGAAGTTTGACAGAAAACAGCAAGATTCTGTAAAGCAATTATCCTTCATAAAAAAAATTAATTTAAAAAAGAGCTATATACCCAGATAAGTGCACAGATATTTTCAATGTGGTACGTTCAACCAAATTAAATATAATAGCTATTATGTAAATATTGACTAATATGTCCCAGGCACTATTCTAAGTGCTTTACATAAATCTCAAGTAATCATCTCAATAAACTTGTGGGGTTGAAACTATTATTATCCTATTTTACTGATTAAAAAACTGAGGTGAGAGAGGTCAGGTCCTGGCCCAAGGTCATGTGACTCTGATAGAGATCAGCCCAAGACTCCATGAGAGATTCAAGATGGATCAGCTAACCCAAACTGGGGAGGACCAGAGGCATTTCCAGAGAAGGTGGTACCCGCTCTGAGTCTGGCAGGACAGGAAGGAGTTAGGTGAGGCAAAGGCCATTAGGAGATGATTTAAGTGAGTGAAAGAAAAGATGACAGACATGATGTATTCAGGGACCATCAGCAGGGTATACTGCTGAAATACAGAATTTCATGGGGAGCCTAGCAGGTTTCTGACATGAGCATGGGTCAAATCAGTAGGGCTTTGCATGCCATGCTAAAAACTCTGCCCCCTCTTCTTTTTTTTGCTTCACCATGTGGCTTGCAGGATATTGGTTTCCTGACCAGGAATTGAACTGGTCCCATGGCAGTGATGCTGTACTTTGGACAGCACAAGGAAACTGCCTGACAATAAATTCAGATGAGCACACTATTGGGAGAGACAGTGGAATTTTCTGGGCACTCTTAAAATTTAGGTAATAATTCTTATGGCTCCATCTTTCCCATAATTTTTTTTTCTTTTTTTGATCAGACCATTTTTTTAGATCCCAATTGTGTTGAGAACTCAGATCTTCTTTTTACATGAGTTAAGTTCTTAGGTACATGTCATAGAGATTTAAAATTTTATGGGATTACTTAAAGATGCATGGATCTACCTCACTGAAATTTATAATTAGCAAATGGAAAATAGTATTAACCATAATGTATATAGCATCTGCTATACTTTAGGTGGCTCAGTGGTAAAGAACCCGCCTGCCAATGCAGATTGGGTTCAATCCTGTGGAACAAGTGTATGAAGCCCACTCCAGTATTCTTGCCTGGAGAATACCAGTGGACAGGGGAACCTGACAGGCTATGGTCCATAGGGTCACAAAGAGTCAGATAGGACTGAAGTGACTTGCCGGCATGCATACTTTGTACATACCTTACATACTACTGGACTTCCCTGGTGGCTCAGACGGTTAAGCGTCTGTCTACAACGTGGGAGACCTGGGTTCAATCCCTGGGTCGGGAAGTTCCCTGGAGAAGGAAATGGCAATCCACTCCAGTACTATTGCCTGGAAAATCCCATGGACAGAGGAGCCTGGTAGGCTACAGTCCATGGGGTTGCAGAGAGTTGGACACGACTGAGCGATCTTCTTCTTCGTGGCAGTGAAGGCACCAAGTCTTAATGACCAGACCACCAGGGGATTCCCATGAAAACTCTGGACTTTGTTTGTTGAATTTTACCTTAATGGTAGAAGGGAGAAGAACTAGCATTTATTGTTCACTAGGAGTTGGTGATGGACGGGGAGGCCTGGCGTGCTGCGATTCATGGGGTTGCAAAGAGTCGGACAAGACTGAGCGACTGAACTGAACTGAACCGTGTTACAAACCCCTCTCTTAGGTGCTTGATGCAAATTATTTCAATCTTTTTTTCTATAAAATTTCCTCTCTTAAGAAACCAATACAATATTGTAAAGTAATTAGCCTCCAATTAAAATAAATAAATTTATATTAAAAAAAGAAATAGGGATCACAAATTATTTTAACTAAACCGAAGGCTCTGTGGCAAACCATCCCATTTCTTCTTGACACTGTAAGAAAGATTAATTAATGTCACAAAGAAGAATTGTTTTTAATGAGAAAGTAATAAGAATAATAGTCATGCATTCTTTATACTAGATAACAGCTTTGTAAGTACCATATTATTAACCTTAAAGTGACAGAACCCACTAGCCAGAACCCAATTTATTGGAACCACAAATTATCTCCATCTTGTCCTGTGATTCCATTTTAAGGAGAGATAAACAGGAAACAAGAAAACAGTTGGTATGAAAGATATATGAAGAGAAAAACAACTTCTAGGTCAAGTCCTGAGGTCAATAAACTCTTGTTCCAGCTCACTGTCTCTACCTATAGAGTGTACAATGAGGTCTGGTGTCCAAAGCAAAGACCACTACCTCTGCAGGATGGCAATCATCAGTTCAGTTCATAATGCGACAATTAATAAAGCACAGAAATTTAACAGACAATATAGAATGGTGTTTTCCAAGATTCATTCGTTTTATCAAATGCTTATTGTCTGTTTAACTTTGTACTAGGCCTTTCCAGGTGGAGAAGGCAATGGCACCCCACTCCAGTACTCTTGCCTGGAAAATCCCATGGATGCAGGAGCCTGGTAGGCTGCAGTCCATGGGGTTGCGAAGAGTCGGACACGACTGAGCGACTTCACTTTCACTTTTCACTTTCATGCATTGGAGAAGACAATGGCAACCCACTCCAGTGTTCTTGCCTGGAGAATCCCAGGATGGCGGAGCCTGGTGGGCTGCCGTCTATGGGGTCGCACAGAGTCGGACACAACTGAAGTGACTTAGCAGTAGCAGCAGCAGCAGGCCTTTCCAGGAGCTGGAATTTCCTCCAGAAGAAGGGAGTTCCAGAGCTAAGACCTGATGTATGGAGTTTGCCAGGTAGATAAGTAGGACGATGTGTGTTCCAGACTAAGTGAAAGTGAAAGTCACTCAGTTGTGTCTGACTCTTTGCGACCCCATGGATTATACAGTTCAGTCCATGGAATTCTCTAGGCCAGAATACTGGAGTGGGTAGCCTTTCCCTTCTCCAGGGGATCTTCCCAACCCAGGGATCCAACTCAGGTTCTTTACCAGCTGAGTCACAAGTGAAGCCCAAGAATACTGGAGTGGGTAGCCTATCCCTTCTCCAGCAGATCTTCCTGCCCCAGGAATTGAACCGGGGTCTCCTGCATTGCAGGTGGATTCTTTATCAGCTGAGCTATCAGGGAAACCCGTTCCAGACTAAGGGAAATCCAAACCCTAAGTGGAAAGTCCCTGAGCCCTTTGGTGGGTTGGAGATAGAAAAAGAACTCTGTGCTGTAGTTGCTCAGTCACAAAGTTGTGTCTGACCCTTTGTGACCCTGTGGACTGCAGCACACTAGGCTTCCCTGTCCTTCACCATCTCCCAGAGATGCTCTCCATGGTTGAAGACAGAGTCGTAAGACACAAGTGCAAGTGTTGAGGCCAGTTTGCGCTCAGGGGCCAGATTACAGGAGACCTTCAATATGACAAAGAAAGTTGAGCAGGATGGATGCTCATGATCAGATTCAGGCAATACAAAGGTTATTCTGGGGACATAGAGGAGCTGCCATGGATGGGGGGACTAGAGGAGACCTGCGCCTAGGGAAGACCCAAGGCCCAACTCCAAGCCCAAGATAAAGGCTGCTCCACCTATGGCTGCTGCAGTGAAGGAAAGGCAGTAGAGCTGCTGGGGAAGGTGGCAATGATGAGTGTGGCAGAAAGCAAAGGAGAGACTGAAAAAGGAGCCTAGTCTCAGGCCTAGGCCCCTGGAATGGTGGCACTTGTCTCTAAGATGGAAACAAGAGGACCACATTTGGAGGCTGAGACATAAGTCCAAATTAGGTATGCCAGACCCAATTCCATCCTTTGATAACCACATGTCCAGCCTAACTCCTGGTCTTTGGTGGTGGAAGGGCTCAAGTCAGACTGAGCCTGGACATAAGTCTGTCTTTTGCAAGGCCCCATTTTTCAACTCAAAGAAGCCAAAACAGATCCCCATTCACTTTTTTCCTTGTTAAAAAATTAAGCAACTTATATATGAATATATGCTTAGTGGAAAAGTTCAAGTAATACAAATTTGTCTTTGCTAGATTTATCAGAATAGATTAACAGATATCAAACTTTTGAATTCAAGATCTATTTATACTCTTAAAAATTATTGAAGACCCCAGAAAGCTGTAGTTTATGATGGTTATATCTTCTGATATTTATTAATATTGATAATCAACTGAGCCACAAGAGAAGCTGATATTTATTTATAGCATATCAGAAACTGAGTGAGAAATTGAAAACTGTGTATTCATTTTTAAAGGATAAGGATAAATGTTAACAGAAGGCTTATTAAATATTAATATAAATAGCATGTTTTTAAATAAAAATATATTTTCTGAAAAATTTTAATGAGAACAGTAGCATAGTTTAGTAACATATACCTGGACAAACCTGTTTAATTATAGACAATATTCTCATATCTACTAATATTCTTAGTATCTATTTCTATCTTGAATCTGTTGCAATATCACACATCTTTTTTTTTTTCTTTTCTGTTTTTATTGATGTATAGTTGATTTACAGTGTTGTGCTGGCAAATTTTCTTTTTTTAAACTTAATTTTTTTTAAAAAATTTTATTTTATTTTTAAATTTTACATAATTGTATTAGTTTTGCCAAATATCAAAATGAATCCGCCACAGGTATACATGTGTTCCCCATCCTGAACCCTCCTCCCTCCTCCCTCCCCATAAACTTAATTAATTTTAATTGGAGGCTAATTACTTTACAATATTGTAGTGGTTTTTGCCATACATCGACATGAATCAGCTATGGGTGTACATGTGTCCCCCATCCTGAACCCCACTCCCACCACCCTCCCCATCCCATCACTCAGGCTCATCCCAGTGCACCAGCCCTGAGCACCCTGTCTCATGCATCGAACCTGGACTGGCGATCTATTTCACATATGATAATATACATGTTTCAATGCTATTCTCTCAAATCATCCCACCCTCACCTTCTCTCACAGAGTCCAAAAGTCTGTTCTTTACATCTGTGTCTCTTTTGCTGTCTCGCATATAGGGTCATCATTACCATCTTTCTAAATTCCACATTTATGTGTTAATATACTGTATTGGTGTTTTTCTTTCTGACTTGCTTCACTCTGTATAATAGGTTCCAGTTTCATCCACCTCATTAGAACTGATTAAAATGCATTCTTTTTAATAGCTGAGTAATACTCCATTGTGTGTATGTACCACAGCTTTCTTATCCATTCGTCTGCTGATGGACATCTAGGTTGCTTCCATGTTAGCTATTGGTACCTCTGGAAAAGTTCAACATACATTCATGAGTGGAGACAAGTTTGACCTCATAGCTGCCCTGAAAGGGTCACAGGGACCCCAGAGACCCTGGGCTTCACTTTGAGAATCACTGAGCTAGGCATTGGGGGGGGGTGTGGTCATAGTGTAATTGGGTTTAGAGAGGTCCCTGCAGTCTCAAGAGAGACAGCCACAACTACAGAGCAGCTTGGTGGTGTTACATGTCATGCAACTGCCTGCACCTCACTTATATTACCTGTGAAGTGGTGAGCGAGAGTATCTCCGAGGGCTCTTCATGCTCCAAAATTCTATGTATTTATAAGCTAACCTATACTAGGTACTCAGTACATATTTTTTAAGGAATATATGAAAAATGAAAGAGCAAAGAATGTATGATGTTGTTGAAGGATTTTTGCATTGAATAAAAAATTGGACTAGAATTCAAGGGTCAAAAACACACACAGCTTTAGGCCAGCTGTCTTGAATAGAAGTAGATGCAGGCTGGTGAGGGTGGTGGGCTCTGTGATGGACTGGGGAGCTCATATCCCACTCAAAAGACAGAAAGTTTGGATCTTGTATTAGACTTCACTCTAGACAAGCAACACAGTCTGAGTTTGCCCTGCGGACTGTGAATTGGGGCTTTTTTAAAATTGGAGTATAGCTGATTTACAAAGTTGTGTTAGTTTCAGATGTACGGCAAAGGGTATCAGTTGTACGTATACATATATCCACTCTTTTTCTAAGGTTCTTTTCCCATGTAGGCTGTTACAGAGTACTGAGTAGAGCTCCTTATGCTCTACAGCAGGATCTTGTTAATTATCTATTTTTTATATAGTAGTGTATATATATCTATATATATGTCAGTCCCAGTCTCCCAATTTTTCCCTCCCTTGTTATCCCTTGGTAACCACAATTTGTTTTCCATGTTTGTGACTCTGTTTTGTAAATAAGTTCATTTATACTGTATTTTTTTTGAATTCCACATATAAGTGATATCATATGATGTCTGTCTTTGTCTGACTATGTCTGACTCAGTATGACAATCTCTAGGTTCATACATGTTTCTGCAAATGACATGATTTCATTCTTTTCAATGACTGACTAATATTCCATTGTATATATGTACCACATATTCTTTATCCATTCCTCTATTGATGGACATTTAAGTTGCTTTCATGTCCTGGCTATTGTAAATAGTGCTGCAATGAACATTGAGGTGTATGTATCTTTTTGAATTACATTTTTCTTTGGGTATATGCCTAGGAATGAGATTGCTGGATCATATGGTAGATTTTTTTTTTAGTGTTTTTTTTTTTTTTTTAAGGAACATCCATACTGTTCTCCACAGTGGCTGCACCGATTTACATTCCCACCGACAGTGTAACGGGATGCCCTTCTCTTCACACCCTCTCCAGCATTTATTATTTGTATATTCCTTGATGGTGACCCTTCTGACCAGTATGAGGTAGTTTTGATTGGCATTTCTCTGATAACTAGTGATGTTGAACATCTCTTCATGTGATTTTTGGCCATCAGCATGTCTTCTTTGGAGAAATGCCTTGAGTTGGGACTGCTGAGCCAGACAGTCACTTACATTCCTTTTGACTTGTAGCAGAGCCTTATTAAACCTCTTCTGGAAGACCAGGTACCTTGTGGTGCTTCTTCCCTTCCTCCTCCCAATCTAAACCTATTTATGGGAAAGGATGTAGTTATCTCATTCATTGAAGGAAACGTCAATCAGTGAGACTATTATCATGAGATATTTCCATTTTTACATGGTTTACCTCAAGTCAAAACCAGGACGCTCTGATTGTGGAATTTGGGCAATAGTCATCAGGCAAGAATGGGGAGCTTTGGCTGTGCTCCAGAATCTAACACATGTGCCTACGTGCCCAAACCTGGGAGTTGAAGCTCTGCCTATAAAGACCTTTTCTACAGATTCACTCTACAGGCTCTTTGATGGTCAGAAGCATTTTTCCTGGGAATCTATGTCTCAAGAAGGTCTCAGCTAAGGCAGGCCCCACCTGGAGCCAGTTCCTCCTTTCTAACAGGAATTTACTTCCTACAGCCACCCAAACTCAGAAATTTGCTATAGTTAACCAGCATCTTTGAGCCATATAACAGGGCTTCCTGAAGAGCTTCGCTCCTCGGGTAGCATTTTTAAGAAGTGTTGAAAAGAGTAGTTTGTTATTTTCCCAGAAAACAGGTTAGGAAGTTGGCAAACTCCTTCCTGAGTGTGCACCCTGCTCCTCTGTATTCCATAGGCCCAGATCGCTGGGGTTGAACTGAGGACAGTTTCACTTAGCCACTACTGGAAGAAACAGAAGAGTGGGAGAAGGGAGCAGAGCCTTCCATCTCCTGAGAAGTGGGGGATCTAGAGTCTGGACTGGCCTTCCAGCCAAACCTATATGGTACCCTGATTTGCCAAATACTTTCACATAGACATCACTCTAAAACCTGGGGACCTCAGACAGCAGAACTCTCTCTGCCTCTACGACTTCTTCCCTGGCCACTAATGATGAAGGGAAATGAAACTTTCTTCACAAGCTCAACCAATGCAAGATCATTATAAATCAAGCTGCAAGACTCAGGAAGACCCACCTATTTTGAGAGTAAATTCAAGGGTCATAACAGAATCCTGAAAGTTCTATTGCAATGGAATCAACCCAGATTGTTAGACTCTTGCCTTCTTTGTTTCTAAGCTGCAAGCACATGGAGAGTCTCAGGAGCATTTAGTGACTGGGTTTAGGAGAAGTTTTGACTACCCATCACATATAAGTGACACCACAGCTGACTGTGAGGTTTGAGCATGGAGAATGGCAGGACATAGTTAGGCTGTGACAATGGTTGTGAAGGGTGATCCCTGCCCTATGGAGGAGTAAATGAATGTCTGACCCTTTAGTCATGGAAAGGGGCAGTTGATGGGTCTCTGGGGGCTTTCCAGCTCTTTGCTTTGGTTTTTCTCTTTTAATGAGAAAGAGAGTATTACCCTAAAGGGTGTAGAAGAGTCACCAAAGAGATGGTATGGGAAAACGCTTTGTTGAGCCCACAGAGGCCAGATTGTTCCCCTCCCTCCACACACACACACATACACACACACACACACACACACACACACACACACACACACACAGTGGAGCTGGAAGAAGAGCTAAACCCAGTACTGTCCTTAGACTTGAGCAGTGGGACCCTCCTCTGAGCCCTGGTCCTGAGGAGGTCCCTCATTCTGGAGTGCATTTCTTAAAGAAGATTCCCTTCTGGTGTCCAGGAATATCTGGATGGGCAGTGCCATAGGGACAGGGTGCCTTGGGCCCAGACAGAAACATACATGGGCCTTGGTCTCTGGTCCTGTTTCTCCTCTTCACAGCACTCTCCAATCCTTCAGTGTGTGCAGGGGTTGACCAGTTGCCTCTAGGGGCTCTAGCCCTTGTGTTCATGTGGTTGTCCCAGGGACCTGTAGTCAGTTCAATTCTAGGAGGGTGGCCTGGTGGGCAAATTGCTGCCGTTGGCAGGCATGCTTGTTTTGTGGGATTGTGTAAGGCTGGCCATCATAAAGGGGCTAACACTACTATTATATTTAGATTGCCCTCCTCCTGATCCTGCCACACACCCCAAGGGGGCAGACCTGCTTGAACCCCTCAAAATCCATACCTCAAAGAGGCATTAGGGATTCGAATCACACCCTCAGCTGTGTTGGCTCATGTGTAAGGAGGGAAAAACAAAGGACTTTGAGGAGAGAGTGTTTGCTCTTCTTTTTACTACATCTGTGATTGAAGGCCGACTTGCTGGAGTGTCTGGCACCAAGGTTTGCCTCAGGCATGTGGGCTCTGAGGCATCATCAGGCACTTCCCAGCAGAGGGACAAACAGATGCCTGAAAGCGGAAGCTCCCACTGGGTTGGGATGTGGCTCATCATTAACTTTCCTTCCAGAACTCAACCAACATGCCTCTTAGGTTGGACCTTGTACTTTCCCCTCCTCTCTCCCTCCCTCCCTTCCTTTTTTCTTTCCTTCCTACATTTCTTCCTTCCCTCCTCTTTTCCTCCCTCTCTTTTTCTTTCTCTCCCATGGCAGTGTGTGTGTGGGGGGCGGTTTATGGATGGGATTTCCACATGTTTTATTCCACTCTATAAAGTCAACATGCTTCAGAGCGCACTGCCAGGCCATCTCCCCGAACACCTCAAACACCTGGTGCAGCCCTAACGTTCTCCCCACGCCATTCACGTAGGGTTTAACTTGAACCTCACTGCACTCACCATGATATTTAGTTATACTTTAAAACTTGTTTCGTATTGACAGTCTGTTTCCCTCACTAGAGCATAAACTTCTCGAGGGCAAGAACCATGCATGTCTCATTCTCAGTTAACAAAACAGGTGTTCAGCAAATACTTTCAAATAGTGGCTTGAATGATTTAATCACTGGACTTGCATTTGGTGGAGTGATTGTCCATGTGCATTCTACATTCTGTTTCTTTAAAAACCTTAGGTCATGTTCATGTTTGGAGAAATTTCTTGTATATTGGTAGTGTTTTCTTCCTTGGAATGGTCTCCTGAACTGACTTCCAGTTCCTCTAATATGGATCAAGTGTGCTGGTCTAGAGTATAGGCTTCTGTATCAGATAGACATGGATTTGAATCCTGGATCTGGACTATTTTCTAGCTGTGTCACCATGGGCAAGCTATTAATCTTTCTAACCTTTAGTTTTCCCACCTGCAATACAAGGACAAAAATTTATACCTCAAAGAGTATTATGGTGGCAAGGAGTATGAGATGATGTATGCAAAGCAGTTTGTACCTTGGCTGACATATTATAAACACTATAGTCATTAATCTTGGTTTTTCTTCAGTGCTGTGTGCTTGCTGTTCATAGTCGCTCAGTTGTGTCTGATTCTTTGTGACCCCCATGGACTGTAGCCCATCAAGTTCTTTTGTCCATGGTATTCTTCAGGCAAGAATACTGGAGTGGGTTGCCATGCCCTCCTCCAGGGGATCTTCCCAACCCAAGGATCAAACCTAGGTCTCCCACACTTCAGGAGGATTCTTTGCCATCTGAGCCACCAGGGAAACCCAAGAATACTGGATTGGGTAGCCTGGCTAAGAATTTAACTGGGGTGGCAGGAATTGAACTGGGGTTTCCTTCATTGCATGGGGATTCTTTACCAGGTGAGCTAACTGGGAAGCCCTTTTCTTCAGTGTCTACTGCTAACCACTGGTTCTGTGCTTACCCTGAGGATACAGAGATGAACAGTATGCCTTTCAAATCTCCCAGTCCACATATGAAGGGACCTGAGCACAGACCTGGACATGGGGATGAGGCAGGACTGGCTCTCAGACCTCAGAGATTGGGCCAGAAGCCTGAGTGGAAGATAGGGTGGTGGGAAGAAGGAAGGGAGGGGAGGAAAGAGAAAGTGAAAGTGCTAGTCACTCAGTCAGGTTCAACACTTTGCAACCCCATGGACTATAGACTTCCAAGCCCCTTTGTTCATGGAATTCTCCAGGCTAAAACACTGGAGGGGCAGCCATTCCCTTCTGCAGGGGATCTTCCCAAACCAGGGATCAAACCTGGGTCTCTTGCATTGCAGGCAGATTCTTTACCATATGAACTACCAGGGAAGCCCAGGGAGGGGAGAGGGGAGGACAAAATCCCATCCCAGGTAAGTGCATGGTCCAAAAAATGATGGACAGAAGAGAGACTTAGGAGAGTAAGAGTGAGGGATGGGGGCCACACAGGTGTCAAGTGGAGGTTGAAGCTGGCCCTGTGTGGTGGATTCTTTTACTGCTGCTTCAGTTATGTCCGACTCTGTGTGACCCCATAGATGGCAGCCCATCAGGCTCCCCCATCCCTGGGATTCTCCAGGCAAGAACACTGGAGTGGGTTGCTATTTCCTTCTCCAATGCATGAAAGTGAAAAGTGAAAGTGAAGGTGCTTGGTCATGTCCAACTCTTTGCAACCCCATGCACTGCAGCCTACCAGGCTCCTCTGTCCTTGGGATTTTCCAGGCAAGAGTACTGGAATGGGTTGACATTGCCTTCTCCGATTCTTTTTCTAAGCCTTAGTAAAACTTCAGGCAGAGTGTGAAGGAGGTGTTGAAGGCTGGTGAGACATTGTTCTCAAGGAGTTTAGAGCCTAGCAAGGAAGGTTGACACATAAGCAAATAATAATATAAATAAGGACAAGCATGTGTGCAAAGTCCAGAGGAAGCACAAAGAAAGGACAAATGGGAGGGAAGTTGCGTGGTGGGTGTGATGGGAGGAACCAAGGCAGGCTTCCCAGAGAAAGGGCCTAGGAGGGTTTAGGGGGATGGGAGGGAATTTACTGAGAAGCAGAATGGGTGGAGGGTCAGAGCATTGAAAGGAGGAATGAAGTAGAATGGCATGGTTGGGTGTTCCATAATAATTAGGGCTTTCTCTAACTGTCAGAAAAAGAAACACAAAAAAGGCAAAATGGTTGTCTGAGGAGGCCTTAAAAATAGCTGAGAAAAGAAGAGAAGCTAAAGGCAAAGGAGAAAAGGAAAGATACCCATGTGAATGCAGAGCTTCAAAGAATATCAAGGAGAGATAAGAAAGCCTTTATCAGTGGTCAATGCAAAGAAATAGAGGAAAACAATAGAATGGGAAACTATTCTATTCAGTAGAAAACAATAGAATGGGAAACTAGAGATCTCTTCAAGAAAATTAGTGATGCCAAGGGAACATTTCATGCAAAGACGGGCACAATAAAGGACAGAAACAGTATAGACCTAACAGAAGCAGAAGATATTAAGAAGAGGTGGCAAGAATACACAGAAGAACTATATTGAAAAGATCTTCATGACCCAGATAACCATGATAGTGTGATCACTCACCAGACATCCTGGAATGAGAAGTCAAGTGGGCCTTAGGAAGCATCACTATGAACAAAACTAGTGGAGATGATGGAATTCCAGTTGAGCTCTTTCAAATCCTAAAAGATGATACTGTGAAAGTGTTGCACCCAACATAACAGCAAATTTGGAAAACTCAGCACTAGCCATAGGACTGGAAAAATGTCAGTTTTCATTCCAGTCCCAAAGAAAGGCAATGCCAAAGAATGCTCAAACTACCACACAATTGCACTTATCTCACACGCTAGTAAAGTCAATCTCAAAATCCTCCAAGCCAGGCTTCAACAGTGTGTGAATCATGAACTTCCAGATGTTCAACCTGGTTTTAGAAAAGGCAGAGGAACCACAGATCAAATTGCCAACATTCACTGGATCATCAAAAAAGCAAAAGAGTTCCAGAAAAACATCTACTTCTGCTTTATTGACTATGCCAAAGCCTTTGACTATGTGGATCACAACAAACTGAAAAATTATTAAAGAGATGGGACTACTAGACCACCTTACCTGTCTCCTGATAAATCTGTATGCAGGTCAAGAAGCAACAGTTAGAATTGAACATGGAACAACAGACTGGTTGCAAATTGGAAAAGGAGTACATCAAGG
The DNA here is from genome assembly GCF_000754665.1 of Bison bison bison. Taxonomy (NCBI): domain Eukaryota; kingdom Metazoa; phylum Chordata; class Mammalia; order Artiodactyla; family Bovidae; genus Bison; species Bison bison. The sequence goes on from NW_011494928.1 coordinate 4,150,108, forward strand.
CTGTATATTGTCACCCTACTTATTTAACTTATATGCAGAGTACATCATGAGAAATGCTGGGCTGGATGAAGCACAAGCTGGAATTAAGATTGCCAGGAGAAATATAAATAACCTCAGATATGCAGATGACACCACCCTTATGGCAGAAAGCGAAGAAGAACTAAAGAGCCTCGTGATGAAAGTGAAAGAGGAGAGTGAAAAAGTTGGCTTAAAACTCAACATTCAAAAATCTAAGATCATGATCCCATCACTTCATGGCAAATAGATGGAGAAGCAATGGAAATAGTGACAGACTATTTTTTTGGGCTCCAAAATTATTGCAGATGGTGATTGCAGCCATGAAATCAAAAGACACTTGCTCCTGGAAGAAAAGCTATAACCAACCTAGACAGCATATTAAAAAACAGAGACCAAAAGACTGTTCTATACATC
>NW_011494928.1:4150639-4151383 GCF_000754665.1 Bison bison bison
GCACTGGGAGGCCCCAGAGGGATGGTACGGGGAGGGAGGAGGGAGGAGGGTTCAGGATTGGGAACATGTGTATACCTGTGGTGGATTCATGTTGATATATGGCAAAACCAATACAATATTGTAAAGTTAAAAATAAAATAAAATAATAAAAAAAAATAAAAAGCAGAGACATTACTTTGCCAACAAAGGTCCTTCTAGTCAAAGCTATGATTTTTCCAGTAGTCATGTATGAATGTGAGAGATAGACTATAAAGAGATCTGAGCAACAAAGAATTGATGGATTTGAACTGTGGTGTTGGAGAAGACTCTTGAGAGTCCCTTGGACTGCAAGGAGATCCAACCAGTCCATCCTAAAGGAAATCAGTCCTGAATATTCACTGGAAGGACTGCTGCTGAAGCTGAAACTCCAATATTTTGTCCACCTGAAGTGAAGACCTGACTCCTTGGGAAAGCCCCTGATGCTTGGAAAGATTGAAGGCGGGAGGAGAAGGGGACGACAGAGGATAAGATGGTTGGATGGCATCACCGACTCAATGGACATGAGTTTGAGTAAGCTCTGGGAGTTGGTGATGGACAGGGAAGCCTGGAGTGCTACAGTCCATGGGGTTGCAAAGAGTTGGACATGACTAAGCGACTGAACACCCACTCCAGTGTTCTTTCTTGCCTGGAGAATCCCAGGGACGGGGGAGCCTGGTGGGCTGCCATCTATGGGGTTGCACAGAGTCGAACACGACTGAAGTGATT
>NW_011494928.1:4151483-4151791 GCF_000754665.1 Bison bison bison
AGATCATGATCCCATCACTTCATGGCAAATAGATGGAGAAGCAATGGAAATAGTGACAGACTATTTTTTTGGGCTCCAAAATTATTGCAGATGGTGATTGCAGCCATGAAATCAAAAGACACTTGCTCCTGGAAGAAAAGCTATAACCAACCTAGACAGCATATTAAAAAACAGAGTCCAAAAGACTGTTCTATACATCAGTGGTGCACTGGGAGGCCCCAGAGGGATGGTACGGGGAGGGAGGAGGGAGGAGGGTTCAGGTATTGGGAACATGTGTATACCTGTGGTGGATTCATGTTGATATATGG
>NW_011494928.1:4151891-4159620 GCF_000754665.1 Bison bison bison
CAGTGTTCTTTCTTGCCTGGAGAATCCCAGGGACGGGGGAGCCTGGTGGGCTGCCATCTATGGGGTTGCACAGAGTCGAACACGACTGAAGTGATTTAGCAGCAGCAGCAGCAGCAGCAGAGCAACTGAACTGAATTTAACTGGCTGTCAGGGGTGCATGGATTGGGCTGGGAGAAGGCATTTGATGAACCTTCTTCAATGGACACGTCCTTGAACAGTCCTGACATATTTCTTTAAAGTGAGCAAGTCCTCCTATAGAATGAAGCAGGAAACCGTAATGTCTGGTGCTCCCCGTTCTCCTTGGTCTAAGTGGACCAGGTAGAAATCTGACACTGGAGTCTCACAGAACTCTTTTGCTTACCACTGTGGGAATTGAGCAAGTTCCAGAACCCCTCTAAACTCTGGTTTCCTCATCTGTAAAGCAGACAAAATGGTGCACACCTGATAAGGATGTTGTTATAATTAAATGAGATAATGCATGTAAAGAGTTTTGCATAGAAACCAATATATAACATGCTCTTGGTACATATTGGTAGCATCTAACATATTTATTTATCCATTCATTCATTTATGCATGTGTTGGTTCACCATTTAATATCAGACATTGGGAACACAGGGATTAATAAAGTTTAGTCCCTGCCCATAAGAAGTCTCTGGTGGGTGTTTGTGTGGGAGGGCAGACAGATGATTACTGTGCTGTGTGAGCGTGACAAGTGCTATGGCAAAGGCATCTACAAAGTGATGACGGCAGCACAATGAAGGGCGCACTGGTGGCCATGGTGGCGATGATGATCAGAGCCTGGGCCAAATGTTGAGGAGAGGGCTCTAGTCCCTAGGAGCCAGATTAGGGCCAGGCTTGAAAATCAAGTCAAGGCCATCAGCCCTTATCCTGAAGGCCATAGGAACCTGCCAAAAAGTCTCAAGTGGTGGAGAGACCTGATCCCATCTGTGTACAGGAAGGTCACCCTGGCCCCTGTGAGAGCAGCCAGGAAACCCTAAGGCTCTGAGTAAGAAATATCAATAAAGAGGTCCCATCAAGAAACTGGGGGTCCCAAGGAGGTTGAAGAGCCAAGATCTACTGTGGCAGGGCAGTTAGAGGCCTGGAGTGGTGAGAGTTTTTGGTCAGAGTTTGGGATATTGAAAATCTCTTAAGGAGTATTTAATATTTCTCTTAAAAATGCAAAAAGGCTAAAGAACAAGACAGTCAATTTGGTCATTCACAGTTTATTTTTTATTTAAAATGACACCTCAGCTAAGGCTAGCAGGAATACTATTTATCTGAATTGGCTTCTCACACTAAAAGTTTTATTGTCTAAATAGCCCATACTATGTTTCAGAGAAATATGATTTGATCCAAAAATATGTTTCTCTTCTACTATGCCTGACATCAAGATTTACCATATCTTAAACCTGGTGAGCATATTGAAGAAATCATGGAGTGAATATCTGGACTGTCCATCTCACATAGTGGGTGCTTTACAAATCTTGCATTTCTCTGCTTTATGTATGTCTGAATAGTGTCCAATGGAATTGAAAGTATTTGTTCATGTGGTTACTTACAGAATTCCTAATCAAATTCTTGACATTGTCCATGACATCTTGTATTTATTTATTTACTTGTTACTGGAAAACTTATTCATTTACTTGGCTGTGTCAGATCTTCCTTGTGGCACACAGGGTCTTCGCTGTGTCATCCAAGATCCTTGTTACCACTCGTGGACTCTCGCTGTGGCGCGTGGACTCCAGAGCACTTGGGCTCAGTAGTTGTGGCCCGTGGGCTTAGTTGCTCCATGGCATGTGGGATCTTGGTTCCCAGATCAGGATCGAATGGTATCCCCTGCACTGTACGGTGGATTCTTATTCACTGGACCATCAGGGAAGTTCCAACACCTTGTATTTAGCAATGGGTTTTCAGAGATGAGTGTCATAGGAACACAGCCTCCACTCACACACTTTTGTACTCCTGAGCTCTTATGTAATTCAGGTGCTTGTTGAGTAGCATCTTTATTGTCCTAGAGTAAGGAAGAATGTCAAACTTTTCAGAACTTTATTTCATTGCTTTTAGTAAACTCTTTCCCGGGCCCTTGTGCCCCTCAGTAACCATGTTCTCTGCTTCAAATAGCTTGAGTGTACTAATCTCATCAGCTCCAGCACCTCCCGTGCACTGGGTCCTCTCTGGGGGCTTTGTTTTGAATCAGAAGCTAGGTGGTACCTGCCTCAGGTGGTACCCTGGACAGAAAAGTTAACTTGTGCGTTTTTGATCAGTGTTATTTATGCCTCTGCTTCTCCTGTCTAAAAGAATTGTGTGGCATTTTTTCTAATGATGTTTTTGATAGCATACTAAGACTGTGTGCTTCTTTGTGGTATAAACAAAAGGCTATTTGGTCTGGGATATTTCCAAATGTCCAAGCATGCTCAGTCATGTCCTACTCTTCGTGACCCCATGGACAGTAGCCTGCCAGACTTCTCTATTCATGGAATTCTCCAGGAAAGAATACTGGAGTGGGTTGCCATGCCTTCCTCCAGGGGATCTTCACGACTTAGCAAGTGACTTAGCAAGAGTTATTTGTATATTTTTGGATAACAGTTCTTTATCAGACATGTCTTTTGCAAGTATTTTCTCTAAGTCTGTGGCTTTTCTTCTCATTCTTTTGACAGTGTCTTTTACAGAGTAGACATTTATTTTTGAAGTTTAGCTTATCCATTATTTCTTTTATGGGTTGTGTCTTAGGTGTTGTATCTAGAAAGTTATCAATCCCAAGCTCATCTAGATTTGCTCCTAGGTCATCCTTTAAATTTTCTGAATAATCCCTCTGCTCCCATTTTACAAACTTAGAGAGATCGAGTTATTATCCAGAGCCACTCAATCAGTAAATGGTGGGACTGGATTCAAACACAGGTCTGTTTAACCTCAAAGCCCAGCCAGGAGGGCATCTCCTTCCTTCCAGGGCTGCTGTCTCAAAAGCAACTCTGCAGGGGAATCAGACTGGCTGTCTTCCAGGGTTGGATGAGGTCTCTTTCAACACGGAGATTCTAGGTCACAGATCCGAGTAAACAGGTGAATGGGCATTCTCCTTCTTCTCCCTTATGATTTTTCTTCATCCTGAGAAAGGCAGCTCCCTGCCCTTGGGGGTGATGGACTGTAAAATTTTGACTGAACTAGGGGGTTTGGGTGCCTCGTTTTTGTTGATGGGATTTGAGAGAATCCGAGGGAGATGGTGCATGAGCAAATGGAGAATTAGTGAGGTTTTACAATGTTGTTATAAACTTTATGATGTGAGTTGATTGTTTCATGTAGCCTCATAAAACAAGCTGGAGATGGCGGGGGGTGATTACATCACTCCCTTTGCCTGTGGGACAGAGATGAAGCTTTCCCTGGTGCATGGGATTGTTTCCTGGTGCTCCATGCAGACCAGCCTAGTGTTCCAATCTTAATATATTCCTTTAAGTAGGTGTAGAGGAAACAGAGGAAGCAGGAGGAAGGTATCAGCTTAACTTTTTGCACTGACATTCTTCCTGGAGAAGGAGATGGCAACCCACTTCAGTATTCTTGCCTAGAGAAACCCATGGACAGTGGAGCCTGACTGGCTACACACAGTCCTTGCAAATTCCTGGCAAAGATAAAAGACCAATGTCACAGCAGAGCACCGAGACTTACAGAACCAAACCTGTTTGGTTTGTACAGTAAGTAAATAAGCCAGTTATGCATTTCCTGGACAGCTGGCAAAAGTTTGGTCACCATAGCCACTACCTCATCGAGCTTACACAAGTTGTCAGCCTCTGTCCCAACCCCAAACTCCTTGAGGAGGAGGAGCTGGGCCTTGTCCATTCCTTATTTATAACTGGCTGGGAGTGAGGGGGAGGGACAGGCAGGGTTGGTCCCTGTGCAGGCTGCTGACCCAAGTTACATCCACAAATGCCTTGGAAGTGGCAGGCTGACAGCATCCTTCTTCTCACACTCCTGGGTCTGTCTGGGCTGGTTGGCGCAGTCACCAGAACATACCACATTGGGATTGTGGAAGAATACTGGAACTATGTGCCCCAAGGGAAGAATGTCATTACTGGGAAAAGCTTCGCAGAAGACAAGTGAGTGAACTTGGGGTCCTCAGAGACTCCAGTTTGTATTCCTTGGGTTGCTACAATGGATGGTGGTGGTGGTGTTTACTTACTCAGTGGTGTCCAACTCTTTGGGACTCCATGGACTGTAGCCCACCAGGCTGCTCTGTCCATGGGATTTTCTTGGCAAGAATACTGGAGTGGGTTTCCATTTCCTTCTCCAGGGGATCTTCCTCATCCAGGAGTCAAACTCCTGTCTTCTGCACTGGCAGGCAGGTTCTTTATCAATGAACCACCTGGGAAGCCCGTACAATGGGTATGAGTTGATCTAGATCAACAGGAAGGCTTTGTGTTTTCTTAGAGAGCGCTTGCATGGGCAAGTGTATAATTTGGGAGAGAGATTCTTAGTTCTATCTGTTCACTTTGTCTGTAAAGAGTCATATACACAACCAGGTGTTCTGAATAATGACCTATTTTTTTATATGGGCAATTTTCCCTAGATACCACTAAGAACTTCTAGGGACTCTGGACTCACTTTGCCCAAAAAAAGTTAAACTTTGGGATAAAAATTTGAGAATTTTCAAGAATTCTTGACTGTTAAAATACACAATGTTTTCTTAGTTTTAATTTTTGGAATGAAACTTAATCATTAGAGATAAATATGCCATAGGTAGTTACACTTTGGTTTTGGTTTGCAATATTTAAAAGATGGGGGCAGTTGTAGTAGATTTGGCTGGTATTTTAAGAGTTTCCTTGAGCCCACTTAAAAATGGCTTTATTTTGCTGGTGAGAAATTTGTTCCAGCCCCAATTCAGTCAGTCTGAGGGCAGTATTTATCCTCAGAGCCCAGGGCAGAGCTGGGTGAGATGGTGCTGCAACATTCTTTGTTCCTGACTTTTTAATTTTTGCACAAAGCAGCCCTTGCTCCCCTTCGTCCTCCCAGGGGGAGGAATAATCTTAATAATAATCTTAATTTATTAAGATCTTAATCTAAGATAGTAATCTTAACTTAATAATAATCTTAATTTGTTCCCTTGAGCCCCCTCTGAAATCAGCTTCTGATTTCAGAAGCCCCATCAGGCATATTTTCAACATTGTAGTTCTTAGAACATCTTTGAAGATATTTTGGAAATAGTTGTATATTCACATACTTGTTCCTTTCCTTTTTTTTTTAAAAGACATTTATTTATTTAAATTGTGCTGGGTCTTCACTGAGGTGTTCAGGCTTCTCTATTTGTTGCACATGGGCTCCAGAGAGCAGAGGCTCAGTAGTTGCCACTCGAGTTCTCTGTTGCAGTGTGTGGGATCTTAGTTCCCCGAACAGGGTTCGAACCCTGGCCGCCTGCCTTGGAAGCTGAGAGTCTTAACCACTGGACCACCAGGGAAATTCTGATCTCTCTTTCCTGATAGGCAGTGCCCAGTGCATTCAACATCCAGGTTTCATCTTCTAGCTGCTAAGATTCATGGGGTCTGTCAAATCCGTAAGAGTCAGGTCCTCCTGCCCTGGGGGAAGACCAAAGATCCAGTTAGCTTGGACCCATGGCTTCCAGGCTTTCTAACAACACAAAAGGGGCATAGTCATGTTTTGCTTATTCAAAAAGGATGGTGCTTATGCCAGGCTACCGAGAAAGACTTTTTCTTAAACTTTGTACCAGGAAATTTTGTCCAGGGGGCTATTTCCAGAAAAGACTCTTGACTTCTTTGTATTTCACATCTGCAGACTGTTGACGGTGGTAGTTTGTACTGTAACAAATGGAGCTGAGATTTTAAGGTTCCCCTAACTCCCAGCAGCCTTCCCTAAAAGTAGAGCTCGGTTATCCTCAAAAAGGGCTCAATAGAAAAACTGATCATTGTCAGTTGCTATCGGATGGGAAACTATTCAAGACATATGCTTTGAGGGCACTGAGCATAGGCTTTAAGCTCAATGGGATGTTGGACTGCCTTTCCATAGGCACAGAATTCTTTCTCCTAAAATGCTTATGTCATTAGCACTGTTCAGTAGCATTGATTCTGACCCAGGGATTCCACAAGCAATTTTCAATTCATTACTGCATACAGTTGTTATTATTCCCACTCTACAAACAAGGAACTGAGGCTCTGAGGTTAAGTATGTGCCAGAGTTTACAGTGTAAAATGCATCACCAAATTCACGTTCCTTTGGCTTCAGAGCTAATATTTTTTCACTGTGAAACTTTTTCTTGGCAAAGGTGATCCTTTCCCATTGAATTAAACTCAACTTTGAGGGAAGTAGGAATTCCAGTAAAAACAACTTTCTAGAGAGACCCAATTCTTTACCAAGGGCAGGTTTAGTCTCACTTGTCACTCTTTTCAGAAAAACGTTGAAAATGATCACTGGTGTCAGTGACCAAACCAGTCACCTGGGTTTATTCAAACACCCAAAGTACTTTATCTATTTTTACGATTTTATTTTATATGGGACTACTCGATGGACATGAGTCTGAGTGAACTCCGGGAGTTGGTGATGGACAGGGAAGCCTGGCGTGCTGAAATTCATGGGGTCGCAAAGAGTCAGACGCGACTGAGCAACTGAACTGAACTGACAGTTGATTTACAATGTTGTGTTATGTCAGTTTATGGCACTGATTCAGTTTTACATATATCTATTCTTTTTCAAATTCTTTTGTCATTGAGGTTATTATAGAATACTGGATTCCCTGTGTTACCCAGTAAGACCTTGTTGGTTATCTATTTCGAATGTAGTACTGTGTATATGTCAATCCCAAGCTCCCAGTTCATCCCCCCACCCACTTCCCTTTCGGTAACCATAACTTTGTTTTCTATGTCTGTGAGTTTATTTAAAGACTCAAAGCACTTTAAATAATCAGATACTAAGATACCATTTTCACAAGGCTGGGTGCAAGAAGAAGTTAGGGGCTTTCTGTTGATCATTTCAGCCAGCAGATGGGGCTTTGAAGAAATTACAATAAAATGTACAAAAATAGTTATGGTGAAAAAGAAAAAAAAAGCAGGCATGACTAAAACACAGTTTGGCATCAGATTAGAGTGAGGTTGTTTAACAAATGTTGTGGTTCCCTGGAGGAGGATTCCTGCCCTTTAGGAGCAGCTGGCATGCTAGATATCATACCTGGAAGGCCAAGGTTCCCACATGTTTCCTTCTGGTGTGTTGAGGGGCAGTGGTTATGCAGGGCAGACTCCTGACTCGAAAGGGGAGCCTGGGTGAGGCTGTGACATGTGCTGGCTTTTAGTAGTAATCATGCCAGGAAGTAATCATGCCACGCATGTGGCTAGTGGTTCAGGGCAAGTTTCTAAGAAGGCACAGTTGTGGTTGGCTGCTGACTCTTGCTTGAAGACCACAGGACACATGTCTCAGGGGCTATGATTCACAAGTGTCATGGTGCCACAGGTGACACCTATGAAATTGTCACAAAATATGGAGTTCACTATGTGCACTCTGCGTTGCAACACCTTTCCCTGGAGCAAGGGGTCATCTTGGGTGATGTAACCATGCCTCTCACTCGGCTTCGGCAGGATGAGTAGACAGCATTTCTTAGGACACTCTGCTCCTTAGATATTCAGTTCAGTTCAGTTCAGTTCAGTCACTCAGTTGTGTCTGACTCTTTGCGACCCCATGAATCACAGCACACCAGGCCTCCCTGTCCATCACCAACTCCCGGAGTTCACTCAGACTCAC
>NW_011494928.1:4159743-4161782 GCF_000754665.1 Bison bison bison
CGATCTCCTTTAGAATGGACTGGTTGGATCTCCTTGCAGTCCAAGGGACTCTCAAGAGTCTTATCCAACACCACAGTTCAAAAGCATCAATTCTTTGGCCCTCAGCCTTCTTCACAGTCCAACTCTCACATCCATACATGACCACAGGAAAAACCATAGCCTTGACTAGACGGACCTTTGTTGGCAAAGTAATGTCTCTGCTTTTGAATATGCTATCTAGGTTGGTCATAACTTTCCTTTCAAGGAGTAAGCGTCTTTTAATTTCACAACTTAGATATTCACAACTTAGATATTCACAACCAGAAAATGCCCAGTGTTTAGAAATCCATGACAGCCGAATTTCTGTCATTGCTTTTTCCACTGTCGTGGCTCTTTCTAGGAAAAGGCCTAGAACAGGAAACAAGAGGCCTGACTTCTAGTCCTTGCTTTGTCCCCAATTTGCTGTGTAACCTTGAACATGTCGCATAATCTCTGTGAACATCAGTTTCCTTACTTTGTATAATGTGCATGTGTGTGCTAAGTCACTTCAGTTGTGTCCGACTCTTTGTGACCCTACCAACTGTAACCCATCAGGCTCCTCTGTCCGTGGGGATTCTCCAGGCAAGAATACTGGGGTGGGTTACCATGCCCTCCTCTAGGGGATCTTTTAGATCTAGGGGTTGAACCTGCGTCTCTTACATCTCCTGCACTGGGAAGCGGGTTCTTTACCATAGCACCACCTGCGAGGTCCAGAAATATAATCCTTAAAGTCACCTGAGAAGTATAATTCCCAGGCATCAGAAATAATTTTCAAAATGGGAGAAGGGCATTGAAACATGTAAATCATCATATGTGAAATGAATCGCCAGTCCAGGTTCGATGCATGATATAGGGTCCTCAGGGTTGGTGCACTGGGTTGACCCAGAGGGATGGGATGGGGAGGGAGGTGGAAGGGGGGTTCAGGATGGGGAACACATGTACACCCATGGTGGATTCAAGTCTATGTATGGCAAAACCAATACAATATTGTAAAGTAAAATTAAGAAATAAATAAACAGGAAAAAAAAAAGATCATATCTGAACACACACACACACACACACAAAAGAAAGAAAATTAGAGATACCAAGGGAACATTTCATGCAAAGATGGGCTCAATAAAAGACAGAAATGGTATGGACCTAACAGAAGCAGAAGAGATTAAGAAGAGGTGGCAAGAATACACAGAAGAACTATACAAAAAAGATCTTCATGACCCAGATAATCACGATGGTGTGATCACTCACCTAGAGCCAGACATCCTGGAATGTGAAGTCAAGTGGGCCTTAGGAAGCATCACTACAAACAAAGCTACTGGAGGTGATAGAATTCCAGTTAAACTATTTCAAATCCTAAAAGATGATGCTGTGAAAGTGCTGCACTCAATATGCCAGCCAATTTGGAAAACTCAGCAGTGGCCACAGGACTGGAAAAGGTCCGTTTTCATTCCAATCCCAAAGAAAGGCAATGCTAAAGAATGCTCAAACTACTGCACAATTGCACTGATCTCACACGCTGGTGAAGTAATGCTCAAAATCCTCCAAGCCAGGCTTCAGCAATACATGAACCAGGTGTTCAAGCTGGTTTTAGAAAAGACAGAGGAACCAGAGATCAAATTGCCAACATCCACTGGTTCATCAAAAAAGCAAGAGAGTTCCAGAAAAAACATCTATTTCTGCTTTATTAACTATGCCAAAGCCTTTGACTGTGTGGATCACAAAATTCTGAAAGAGATGGGAATACCAGACCACCTGACCTGCCTCTTGAGAAACCTGTGTGCAGGTCAGGAAGCAACAGTTAGAACTGGCCATGGAACAACAGACTCCTTTTCCAAATAGGAAAAGGAGTAGGTCGAGGCTGTATATTGTCACCCTGCTTATTTAACTTATATGCAGAGTACGTCATGAGAAACGCTGGGCTGGAAGAAGCACAAGGTGGAATCAAGATTGCCGGGAGAAATATCAATAACCTCAGATATGCAGATGACACCACCATTATGGCAGAAAGCGAAGAAGAACTAAAG
>NW_011494928.1:4161882-4163443 GCF_000754665.1 Bison bison bison
GATGACACCACCATTATGGCAGAAAGCGAAGAAGAACTAAAGAGCCTCTTGATGAAAGTGAAAGAGGAGAGTGAAAAAGTTGGCTTAAAGCTCAACATTCAGAAAACTAAGATCATGGCATCTGGTCCCATCACTTCATGGCAAGCAGATGGGGAAATAGTGTCAGACTTTATTTTTTTGGGCTCCAACATCACATCAGATGGTGACTGCAGCCATGAAATTAAAAGACGCTTGCTCCTTAGAAGGAAAGTTATGACCAACCTAGACAACATATTAAAAAGCAGAGACATTACTTTGACAATAAAGATCCTTCTAGTCAAGGCTATGGTTTTTCCAGTAGTCATGTATGGATGTGAGAATTGGACTATAAAGAAAGCTGAGCGCCAAAGAATTGGTGCTTTGAACTGTGGTGTTGGAGAAGACTCTTGAGAGTCCCTTGGACTGCCAGGAGATCCAACCAGTCCATCCTAAAGGTGATCAGTCCTGGGTGTTCATTGGAAGGACTGATGTTGAAGGTGAAACTCCAGTATTTTGGCCACCTGATGCCAAGAGCTGACTCATTTGAAAAGACCTTGATGCTGGGAAAGATTGAAGGCAAGATAAAGGGACGAAAGAGGATGAGATGGTTAGGTGGCATCACTGACTCAATGGACATGAGTTTGGGTAAACTCTGGGAAAGGGTGAAGGACAGGGAGGCCTGGCTTGCTGCGGTTCATGGGATTGCAAAGAATTGGACACAACTAAGCAACTGAACTGAACTGACTGACTAACTGGTGGCTCAGTGCATAGAATCCTGCCAATGCAGGAGACATGGGTTTGATCCCTGGGTCAGGAAAATCCGCTTGAGAAGGGAATGGTTACCCACTCCAGTATTCTTGCCTGGAGAATTCCATGGTCAGAGAGATGGGGTGTAGTCTTTGGAGCCTCATAAGAGTCGCACATGACTTATCAACTAAACAACACCACCAAACATTAATTGAATGTATGATGATATTAAAGAACTATTTTTCATTTTTTAGGTGTGATAATGATATACTATATTTTAAGAGCTTATATTTAGAGGTAGTTACTAGGGTATGTGGGCTTCCCAGGTGGCTCTAGTGGTAAAGAACCCACCTGCCAATGCAGGAGATATAAGAGATGTGGGTTTTATCCCTGAGTTCCATCTCTGGGTAAGGAAGATCCCTTGGAGCGGGCATGGCAACCCTCTCCAGTATTGTCTGGAGAATCCCATGGACAGAAGAACCTAGTGGGCTACAGTCCATAGAGTGGCAAAGAGTCAGACATGAATGAAGTGACTTAACACACATGCATGCATGTGCTAGGGTATTTATATAAAAGTGATATAATTTGTTTCAAAATAATCTCAAAGAAGGAATTAGGTAGGGATACAAAATGAGATAAGATGGGCTACACACTGAAACGTGTATATTACCATATGTAAAATAGATGACCAGTGCAAGTTTGATACATGAAACAGGACACTCAAAGCCGGTGCTCTGGGACAACACAGAGGGATGGGGTGGGGAGGTAGGGGGAGTGGGGTTTAGGATGGGATCAG
>NW_011494928.1:4163543-4168891 GCF_000754665.1 Bison bison bison
ATATGTTATCTGACTTTCTGGTTGGAGAAAATTTTTTGCAATGCAAGGAGAAAGATGCTTTACAAATGTTCACCCTAGAAATCAAGAATCGGAGAAGTTGAGGTTTGACAGAAAACTACAAAATTCTTAAAGCAATTATCCTTCAATTAAAAAATAAATAAATGGAAAAAAAAGAGTTGGAGAAGTCCTAAGAGTGGGGATAAGTGACAGTTTTTAAAGTATTCTATACTTTTATTTATCCATCCATTGTCCCCCGCCTTTTAAGAATGATCTCCAATTGTTCACCCACAAAATATTTTATTCCCCAGAGTCCTGGCTTATTCTCATAACATTCCTTCCTAACCCCTCATGCAGCCTGGACTTTATCTGGCCTTGAACACGGCATGTACCCCACCCCGCTTTGCTCTTTAGGGGTTTGGTGTACCCCAGTCGCCTCCTTAAATGGAGAAGGAGGATGGTGGAAAAGGTCCAGGGTATGTGTAATAAACTCCCCAACCCTACACAGAGCTCTGTCAGTGACAATGACCCATGGAGAACTAAGCCAGCTCACTCACTTGGGATCCTTACAGTAAGAACTAATCACTGTCAGTTTAGTTGTTCTGGTTGCTTTGTGTTTAAATAAGGGGAATGGGCAAAAATTAAGGGGAAAGGAAGGTGAATGCCAAAGTTTCAGTGATATAAAAAAGCTTGGAAACCAAAATTAGGCAGGGCCAAGAGCCTAATAAATTCTGGTTCACAGGGATGAGATAGGAAATAAACTGAAATTCTTTCATGAAGATATGACAGCAGTCAGATGGTGCAATTTAACTTCCCAAGTTGGTACCTTTGCTTGATCATAGGGGTCAAAAATGTAATTGAGGCTATAAGAACTAATGTCTCCTACAAGGTATAAGATTTAGGAGTCATAGTCTATTTAAAATTTGGGAGAATGGCTTTGAAACATGTATAATATCATATATGAAACGAGTCACCAGTCCAGGTTCAATGCACGATACTGGATGCTTGGGGCTGGTGCACTGAGATGACCCAGAGGAATGGAATGGGGAGGGAAGAGAGAGGAGGGTTCAGGATGGGGAACACATGTATACCTGTGGCGGATTCATTTTGATATATGGCAAAACCAATACAATACTGTAAAGTTAAAAAATAAAATAAAATAAAATTTTCCTCCTGATGAATGTATTCCTCCTCTTCCCCACTGGGAGTACTGAGGACACAAGGCTCCTTTAATTGGCCTGGGGATGATGTCAGCATTTGATACACTCCTGCCGGTGCTGCTCCTAAAATGCTTAATGAAGATGTGACTGTGCTTCCGTGGTGGAGCCTGGTCTTTAATGGAGCCAGAGAGGATCACCTTACTTAAGCTACAATTCTCACCAAGCTCTCCTTAGGCCACCAACACTCAGGCAGACTTTTTTTCTTCCCAGTGAAATATAGGGGTTTTCGTGGGTGCTGACTCATAAGCAGAATCATTCTTGGACACAAGTGAAACTGATCACTGCTCAAACTCCACTTAGGGTCTGTGAAGGGAGTTTACCCACCTCCATCATCACCGTGGCAGCCCAGCCAATGGCAAAGGGTTTTGAGCATCACCTATGAGCAAGTCCTATGATGGGAGTGAGGATGTTCTTGTATGTTTATCTGAAAGAAGAGCCAATGAAGGGAAGCAGGAGGGGGAAGAGAAAGGCTTTGGTAAATTTTGAAATAAAGAGAAGGATATCACATCATTAGTACTTCGTTTTATTTTATTTTATTTTTTTGTACTTTTTTGGGCTACATTGGGTGTTAGTTGTGTCATGTGGGATCTTCCACTGTGCTACTCAGGCTTCTTCTACTTGTGGTGCGTGGGCTCCAGAGCACATGGGCTCAGTAGTTGTGGTGTGTGGGCTTAGTTGCCCCAGGACATATGGGATCTTAGTTCCTTGACCAGGGATTGAACTGCCTTCACTGCACTGGAAGGCAGATTCCTAACAACTGGACCACCAGGGAAGTCCCCTGATATGTGGACATTTGCAAGACAAACACAGTTGCTTTCAATTCCCCGAAGAACTGGGCTGCTACCTAAATGATATCAAAAGATTGATTTGACCAACTACCTTTTTTACAATTTTGTTTTTTTATATCAGTAGGAGAAGGCAATGGCACCCCACTCCAGTACTCTTGCCTGGAAAATCGCATGGACAGAGGAGCCTGGTAGGCTGCAGTCCATGGGGCCGCTAAGAGTCAGACACGACTGAGTGACTTCACTTTCACTTTTCACTTTCATGCACTGGAAAAGGAAATGGCACCCCACTCCAGTGCTCTTGCCTGGAGAATCCCAGGGACGGGGGAGCCTGGTGGGCTGCCGTCTATGGGGTCATGCAGAGTTGGACACGACTGAGGTGACTTAGCAGCAGCAGCAGCAGGAAAATTTCCAACTAAACTGGAAATCAAAAGATCTATTCTAGATCTATTCTAGAACTTTAGGGATCAGTCTATAGTGTCTGCAAATGTTTGCAGAAGGACCTCTTTCTGAGTGCACAAGTCAAACTCAGACCAGTTTACCCTTGGTCAAAAATGAAACCAACCAACAGATGCTCACTTTCAAATTTTGGCTTCTATCTTGTTAGCAGAAAATAATTATGTGTTCGGCCTGAGGCCTTGTGAATCTCTTGGAGTTGCTGTTATTTTCTATATCAGTTAGTGGTTGCTTTTGGCTGCCAGTAAAGATAAGAATGCTGCTGCTGCTAAGTCACTTCAGTCGTGTCTGACTCTGTGAGACCCCATAGATGGCAGCCCACCAGGCTCCCCCAGTCCCTGGGATTCTCCAGGCAAGAACACTGGAGCGGGTTGCCATTCGCTTATCTAGAGTGGCTTAAATAAATGAGGATTTGATACTCTTATGAAAGAAATTTAACAAGATGCCAGAGTAGCCTGGCCTGCTGGTGAGTGTGGGGCTCTGGCATTAACTGAGAGGCCTAGGATTCTTGCTCTGTTTACTCAGTAAGTAATTGAGTCTTTTTGAAAAAAGTAATTTTTTGTCACGTTGGGTCTTCATTGCTGTGCGAGCTTTCTCTACTTTCGTTGAGCAGGATCTACTCTTTGTTAAAGTGAGTGCATCTCATTGTGGTGACTTCTCTTGTTGTGGCTTGCGGGCCCTAGCCACTCAGGCTTAAGTAGTCATGATGCACTGGCTTAGCTACTCCACCACACATGGAATCTTCCAGAACCAGGAATCAAACCTGTGTCCCCTGCATTCGAGGTGGACTCTTATTCACTGTACCACCAGGGGAGTCCCAGTTGAGTCTTTTTTTTCCCCCTTAATTTTCTCATCAGTGATATGGGGATAATGACAGTACTTGCATGGGGAAGGGATATATTCCTTTCCTGTAGCTATTGTGACAAATTACCACAAACAACAGAAGTCTGTTCTCACCCTGTCCTGGAGGCAGAATGTCTGAAATGAAGCTGTTGGCAGGACTTCCTCCGCAATTCCTCTGGAGGCGCTAAGGAGAATCCACCCATTGCCTCAGTTTCTGGGGGCTGCTAATAATCCTTGGCTTGTGGTTGCATCATTCCACCCTTTGCCTCCATCTTCATATCATCTCCCCTGTGTGTGTCTAATCCCCTTCCTATGAGAACATTTTTGGAGCAACCAAGACGCTTGCTTCTTGGAAATAAAGCTATGACAAACCTAGACAGAACTAAAAAGCAGAGACATCACTTTACCAACAAAGGTCTACCTAGTCAAAGCTATGGTTTCCAGTAGTCATATACGGATGTGAGAGTTGGACCATAAAGAAAGCTGAGCACCAAAGAATTGATGTTTTTGAATTGTGGTGCTGGAGAAGACTCTTGAGAGTCCCTTGGACCACAAGGATTGGATTATCTCAGACCATCTTCTCATCTCATAATCCTTAACTTAATTACACCTGCAAGGACTCTTTCTCCAAAGAAAGGGATTAGGATGTGGACTTATCTTTGAGAGTCATCATCAGCTATCACAGTGGGTATCAGGAGATTTGTCAGTGCTCAGGTGTGGTGCCGGCACTGGATTAGCACTCAGGAAATGTTTGTCATCATATTGCTCACCTGTCTCCAGGGGCTCTCTGGAGAGCAAGATACCTGTGCCAGTGATACCTCAGATGATCACATTTTCTTCTTTCCTTTTGAGGTGGACCATTTTTAAAGTCTCTACTGAATTTGTTACAATACTGCATCTGTTTTATGTTTTGGTTTTTTGGCCACAAGGCATGTGGGATCCTAGCTCCCCAGCCAGGGATCAAACCCACACCCCCTGCTTTGGAAGGGGAAGTCTTAACCACTGGACTTTCAGGGAAGTCTCGCATTTTCCTCTTTTCTAATTAGAGCTTTGCCAGAAGCAATCAAAACTCCCCAGACTCGCCCTGATCTAGTGCTCACTCTCCCAGAGGGCATGTGTGGGGCTCCACATCTCATTCACCCCTTGTGTTGGCTCTGCCATGCTCAGCGGTTTACAGCCAATGAAACTGGGGTTCAGAGAAGTCAAGTAACTTCCCCAAGATCTCACAGTTGTTAAGTGGGGCACTGGGACTCAGGCTCCTTCTCTTTTCCCTTTACTGTTTGGATTTGGTGCCTGGGGGCCTTCTGTGGAATAAGGTGGGAGAAGGGGGAACTCAAGACTTAGGTGATGTTGGAGGAACCAGGGTGAGTTCTCCCTGAATTAATACTTCAAAAACTATTCATCTAATTAGGAAGGGTGTGGCTGCCCCCCAAATGCAGCTTGAAACCACCATCTCCACCCTTCCTTTTGCCAAGTAGCACTCATCTCAGTCTAGTCTTGGTGAGCGCGTTTTCTCCTTGGTGAACTGCATCCCATCTCAAGCTCAGACAACACAACTTGTCCTTATTGTGACAAGTTGATCTTACATGTTTGTATCTCACGTGTATGATCTTACATGTTTGCCCTGACCACACCCTCTGCTGATGTTACTTTGACACTCATCCTCATCCTCAGTTCAGTTCAGTTGCTTAGTCGTGTCCAACTCTTTGTGACCCCATGGACTGCAGCACACCAGGCCTCCCTGTCCATCATCAACTCCCGGAGCCTGCTCAAACTCATGTCCATCCAGTCAGTGATGCCACCCAACCATCTCATCCTTTGTTGTCCCCTTCTCCTCCTGCCTTCAATCTTTCCCAGTATCAGGGTCTTTTCAAATGAGTCAGCTCTTTGCGTCAGGTTGCCAAGCATTGGAGCTTCAGCTTCAGCATCAGTCCTTCCAATGAATATTCAGGACTGATTTCCTTTAGGATAGATTGGTTGGATCTTCTTGCTGTCCAAGGGACTCTCAAGAGTCTTCTCCAACACTACAGTTCAAAAGCATCAAAAA
>NW_011494928.1:4168991-4174997 GCF_000754665.1 Bison bison bison
AGAGTCTTTTCCAATGAGTCAACTCTTCGCATGAGGTGGCCAAAGTACTGGAGTTTCAGCTTTAGCATCATTCCTGCCAAAGAAATCCCAGGGCTGATCTCCTTCAGAATGGACTGGTTGGATCTCCTTGCAGTCCAAGGGACTCTCAAGAGTCTTCTCCAACATTACAGTTCAAAAGCATCAATTCTTCAGTGCTCAGCTTTCTTTATAGTCCAACTCTCACGTCTGTACATGACTACTGGAAAAACCATAACTTTTACTAGATGGACCTTTGTTGGCAAAGTAATGTCTCTGCTTTTTAATATGCTGTCTAGGTTTGTCATAGCTTTTCTTTCAAGGAGCAAGTGTCTTTTCATTTCATGGCTGCAGTCACCATCTGCAGTGATTTTGGAGCCCAAGAAAATAAAATCTGTCACTGTTTCCACTGTTTCCCCATCTATTTGCCATAAAGTGATGGGACCAGATGCCATGACCTCAATTTTTTAAATGTTGAGTTTTAAGCCAGCTTTTTCACTCTCCTCTTTCACTTTCATCAAGAGGCTCCTTAGCTCCTCTTCGCTTGTCCTGTATCCCCCAACACTCACTCGGACATCTGGGCTCTATATGGTTGCATGCATGCTTAGCTCCTCAGTCATGTCCTACTGTCTGCAACCTTTGGACTGTAGCCTTGGACCAGGCTCCTCTGTCCATGCGATTTTTCAGGCAAGAATACTGGCGTGGGTTGCCATTTCCTCCTCCAGGGAATCTTCTCAACCCAGGGATTGAATCTGTGTCTCCTGCATTGCATATGAATTCTTTACCCACTGAGTCATTGGGGAAGCCCACTATATGATTGCTGCTGCTGCTGCTAAGTCGCTTCAGTCATGTCCGACTCTTTGCCACCCCATGAATCGCAGCATGCCAGGCCTCCCTGTCCATCACCAACTCCCAGAGTTCACTCAGACTCACGTCCATCGAGTCAGTGATGCCATCCAGCCATCTCATCCTCTGTCATCCCCTTCTCCTCTTGCCCCCAATCCCTCCCAGCATCAGAGTCTTTTCCAATGAGTCAACTCTTCGCATGAGGTGGCCAAAGTACTGAAGTTTCAGCTTTAGCATCATTCCTGCCAAAGAAATCCCAGGGCTGATCTCCTTCAGAATGGACTGGTGGATCTCCTTGCAGTCCAAGGGACTCTCAAGAGTCTTCTCCAACACCACAGTTCAAAAGCATCAATTCTTTGGTGCTCAGCCTTCTTCACAGTCCAACTCTCACATCCATGAAACACAAGCTGGAATCAAGATTGCCGGGAGAAATATCAATAACCTCAGATATGCAGATCACACCACCCTTATGGCAGAAAGTGAAGAGGAACTAAAAAGCCTCTTGATGAAAGTGAAAGTGGAGAGTGAAAAAGTTGGCTTAAAGCTCAACACTCAGAAAACGAAGATCATGGCATCCAGCCTCATCACTTTATGGGAAATAGATGGGGAAACAGTGGAAACAGTGTCAGACTTTATTTTTCTGGGCTCCAAAATCACTGAAGATGGTGACTGCAGCCATGAAATTAAAAGACGCTCACTCCTTGGAAGGAAAGTTATGACCAACCTAGATAGCATATTCAAAAGCAGAGACATTACTTTGTCAACAAAGGTTCGTCTCCAGGCATTAGTTGTCCCTTAATATAGAAAACTTTTTGTTGCTAAATATTTACCAAAGCATCTGTTTTGTCTTCATAGCCAGGTGGGACATATCTTGAATACAGGGACTGATAATTATACATCTTGGCTCCAGTTTTTAATTTAAAGTCTCATATACAGTACAGGTTCAACAATTGCTTGATAGTTGAATGGATAAGGAAAAATTTCCACTAAAAGATCCAGGTTATGGGGCAATGGTGATGCTGGTGAGCTGCACAGCTCCTGTGAGCTACAGAGCCCTTGGAATTTAACCTCGCAGCCCATCTCTGCACTGGCTAGATGTTCCCACAGACAGGTTCATTCTGACAGTGGTTGATCTGGCCTGCCTTTGGAAGGTGTCTCCCTTCATGGTATTGTCCTTGGCCTTGGCAATGTGAGCATCTTGTCTTTAAAGCAGTAGAAAGTCTGAAACTTCCCACCCCACTGGATTCCTTCACAGCAGGAGATAAGACACCTCCCCAGCTTGAGTCACAATGTTAGAATGTAGATTGGGGATGAATTTCAAGGTTGGTGATTACTCACTTGCTCACAGTGGGATTATCCTGTGACTGCACTGTAAATATAATATACAACCCTTCCACATGGGCATTCTAACGAGTGTACTCAAGCTAAACTGGAGGCTGCTTCCTATGGATGGCTCTTTGAAGTCGCCCACTTGCTTTGTTACTTGGGCCAGATTTGCATTTTCTAGAGCTCATGGGAGCTGGAGCTTCTGTCACAAATGCAAGATGTATTGTTAGGGGTGGTTTGCTGAATAGACATTGAAAAGACTTTCTCTTATTTCCACCCCTCCTTTACTTTTTCCACTGTAGATAGATCCTATGGATTTAAGTAGCTCCTATGGTTTCAAATAGCTACTGTGGTTTTTATGCCAAGCACTATTGTTGTTGTTGTTCAGTTGCTCAGTTGTATCAGACTCTTTGTGACGCCATGGACTAGCACACCAGGCTTCCTTGTCCTTCACTGTCTCCTGGAATTTGCTCAAACTCATGTCCATTGAGTTGATGATGCCATCCAATCATCCCATCCTCTGTCATCCCCTTCTTTTTCTGCCCTCAGTCTTTCCCAGCATCAGGGTCTTTTCCATTGAGTTGGCTCTTTGCATCAGGTGGCCAAAATATTGGAGCTTCAGCTTCAGCATCAGTCCTTCCAATGAATATTCAGGGTTGATTTCCTTTAGAATCAAGTGGTTCAATCTCCTTGCAGTCCAAGGGACTCTCGAGAGTCTTCTCAAGCACCACAGTTCAAAAGCATCAAATGTTTAACACTTAGCCTTCTTTATGGTCCAGCTCTCACATCCATACATGACTACTGGAACAGACCATGGCTTTGATTATATGGACCTTGGAGTGACCACTGGCTGCTTCGGTTGTCAACTGAAAAAATACAATCTAAAAAAAATGCAATCTAAAAGTTAAGAATTATGTTTATTCAGTGGGAATTGTTAGGACTTTAAACCCAAGATATAGCATCTCAAGTGATCCTGAGAGAACTGTTTCCAAGAAGGTGGGTGGGTGAGGAGTCAGACTACATAGAAGTTTGCAGCAAGGGTCAGGTAATTTGAATATCAAAAGATTATTGTTAATTAAGGAAAACCAGATATCTCAAATTATGGAATTTAGCACTCTTCTATGTATCAGAAGATGTATAAGTGTCTGGGCTCACTGAAATCATTCCTTTCATTTGCGTCTCAGCTGTCTGGGACCAGCAACCTGCTCTGTATCCTTGACTCGCTGCTCACTGCAGGGAGGGGCGGACATGGCCAGGCTGCCACTTTCTCACGTGCCCCACCCACCACCCACCAGCTGCTCAGCACTTATGGGGGTGGGGGGCGGGATGGCTAATGGCTGCGGACAGATGACACTGTTCTTCCAGGTCTCAGAAATTTACATTTGAAAGGCTGAAATCGCTGATGGTTGTGACATCCTTGTTTATTGATACGGCAGGAAATACTCCATTTCACAAGGTGATAAGACTGATACCCATCCAGGAATGTGCAACACAAGTCAATATATAACTCACTGCTGAAATACGCAGTATATGCACTTCCCATCCCTCTGATATCCTCACCTTCTGTCTGGGTGGCTCTGCAGACAACTCACAGTGAGGAACTCTTGCTCAGCAGACATTTGCACGTGGGTATATACCCCACTCCAGTACTCTTGCCTGGAAAATCCCATGGACTGAGGAGCCTGGTAGGCTGCAGTCCACGGGGTCGCTACAGTCGGACACGACTGAGCGACTTCACTTTCACTTTTCACTTTCATGCATTGGAGAAGGAAATGGCAACCCACTCTAGTGTTCTTGCCTGGAGAATCCCAGGGATGGGAAGTTTGGTGGGCTGCCGTCTATGGGGTCGCACAGAGTCGGACACGACTGAAGCGACGCAGCAGCAGCATATGTACGTGTGCATGTATGCCCACACTACGAACCCAGAGCAGGGAAGTGAGGAGGGCAGAGGCGCGTCTCTCCCTGCAAAGCCTGCAGGCTCCTACGAATAACTCATTATAACTTTTTACCCATCAAGCTGAGCTTAGAGCGGACACCAGAAATTCTGAATCTAACCCTTGCTCAGATGTTGGCTTACTTGGTGACCAGTATAAAGCCAGGCAACTCCGCCTGCTCCAGGACCAGTTAGTGAGGATGACTCAGTTCTCCTCTACCCTTCCTCCTCCTTCTCCTTCTGAGCAGCCTCCCCAGTTAGGATTTATGCTCAGTTTCTAGTTAACAGAAGCCCCCGAAACACTGGCTTAAGTGTATTTACTGACTTACACAAAAGAGATCCAGAGGTTGGCAATCGTTAGGGTCCCAGGTTCTTTTGGCTTTCCACTTGACTTACCCTCTTCTTCAGTCTCTCAGGAAGGCTGCCAAAGATCCATTGTTCATGTCTTCATTTTAGGCATGGATAATGCGAAATCAAAGGACAGAAAGTGTCTCTACCAGCTGAGTTCAGAGATGCACCAAGGAATGATATGTGTTCACATCTTTTTGGCTAGAACTGTGTCACATGACCATCCAAGTTGCAAGTGAAGCTGAGAAACACAAGAGCCTCTATAATAGAGCCCCACTATCAGGCATCCAGACTTTTGATCCCATTCCCTTGCACAGGGAAATGTAGGCTTTGGCCCTACGGACCAGCAGAGGTGAACGCTTGCAGCTGGGCAGGCACATGTAGGCTCAGTGGAGGAGGAAGACCAAGTGTGCACAGATTGAAGTGTCCCCAAGACCTGAGTCCTGAGGCTGAGAGAGTGGACTTAGACTTGTCAGTCCAGAGGCTGAGCAGGTGTTGTGCTCCCGGATCAGGATGCTAAGTCTTCCCTGCAGGAAAGGAGAGCTCATCCTCACAGCACACTTCATGGTGCCAGCTGGGTTTTCAGAGGTAGAAGTCACATAGGAGGAAAGTTTGACCCCTCAGTAGCCAAACAGGCTGTACTCTCTTGTCTAAATAAAATGTAGGCTTGTTTTTATTATGAAAGTAAGTACACTGGTACAAAGTAAAACATTCCCACAGTAGGGAAGAGGGTGAGTAAAAGTAAACTCTTTAAAATTTTTTGTTGGAGTATAGTAGCTTTACAATGCTGTGTTAATTTCTGCTGTACAGCAAAGTAAATCAGCTATATGTATTCATATGTCCCCCCCTTTTAGATTTTCTTCCCTTTAGGTCACCATAGAGTATTGAGTAGAGTTCCCTGTTCTATAGAGTAAGTCCTCATTAGTTACCACCCTTATGGCAGAAAGTGAAGAGGAACTAAAAAGCCTCTTGATGAAAGAGAAAGTGGAGAGTGGAAAAGTTGGCTTAAGCTCAACATTCAGAAAACAAAGATCATGGCATCCGGTCCCATCATTTCATGGGAAATAGATGGGGAAACAGTGGAAACAGTGTCAGACTTTATTTTTTGGGCTTCAAAATCATTGCAGATGGTGATTGCAGCCATGAAATTAAAAGACACTTACTCCTTGGAAGGAAAGTTATGACCAACCTAGATAGCATATTGAAAAGCAGAGATATTACTTTGCCAACAAAGGTCCATCTAGTCAAGGCTATGGTTTTTCCTGTGGTCATGTATGGATGTGAGAGTTGGACTGTGAAGAAGGCTGAGGGCCAAAGAATTGATGCTTTTGAACTGTGGTGTTGGAGAAGACTCTTGAGAGTCCCTTGGACTGCAAGGAGATCCAACCAGTCCATTCTAAAGGAGATCAACCCTGGGATTTCTTTGGAGGGAATGATATTGAAGGTGAAACTCCAGTACTTTGGCCACCTCATGCAAAGAGTCAACTCATTGGAAAAGACTCTGATGCTGGGGGTATTGGGGGCAGGAGGAGAAGGGG
>NW_011494928.1:4175104-4177064 GCF_000754665.1 Bison bison bison
GAGTCTGAGTGAACTCCGGGAGTTGGTGATGAACAGGGAGGCCTGGCGTGCTGCGATTCATGGGGTCACGAAGAGTCAGACACGACTGAGAGACTGAACTGAACTGAACTGAACTGAAGTTAACTATTTTATACATAATAATGTAAATATGTCAATCCCAATTTCCCAATTCATCCCACCATCCCTTTCCCTCCTTGATGTGCATATGTTTGCTCTCTACTTCTGCGTCTGTATTTCTGCTTTGCAAATAGGTTCATCTGTACAATTTTTTTAGGTTCCACATATGTGTGGTAATATAAAATATTTGTTTTTTTCTTTCTGATTTGCTTCACTCTGTATGACAGTCTCTAGGTCCAGCCACATCTCTGCAAATGGCTCGATTTCGTTCATTTTCATAGTTTAGTAATATTCCATTGTATGTATGAGTTACATCTTAATTTTAAAAAGTAGCATGGAGAAATAAATGGAAATACATAGAATTAAATGTAAAAAAAGTAAAGTTCTCTTCCCTTCTTGCTCCTGTCTGTGGCCTCAGTCCCAAGTCCCAGAAGCTACACTTTATGGTTTCCCTGGCCACTTTTCAAATGTTTTCTTTGCATATGTGTGTATATACACTGTTTTAAAAATACACAAACAGCATACTTTACACACTTTACATGCTGAAATTTGCTTTTACCATTTAGTATTTGATAATCACACCATCCTTCTACCTGTAAAAACATCTAATTCTTATGTATGGCTAAGTGGTATGTGGGTGTGTGTGTTGCTGCTAAGTCGCTTCAGTCGTGTCCGACTCTGTGCGACCCCATAGATGGCAGCCCACCAGGCTCCGCCGTCCCGGGATTCTCCAGGCAAGGACACTGGAGTGGGTTGCCATTTCCTTCTCCAATGCATGAAAGTGAAAAGTGAAAGGGAAGTAGCTTAGTCATGTTCGACTCTTAGCTACCCCATGGACTGCAGCCCACCAGGCTTCTCCATCCATGGGATTTTCAGGCAAGAGTACTGGAGTGGGTTGCCATTGCCTTCTCTGAAGTGGTATGACTGTGCCATAATTTATTTACCCAGTTATTATTATATTTACCCAGTTATTATTATTATTTATTCAGTCAGCAGCTGAAGAAATATTGATATGTCAAGGCTTTTGATACGAAAATCATTGTTATAATTCTCCAGTCCTTTTGTCAGGATTCCTGTCTCATTGGCTCCATTATCTGGATTGGAAGTTGAAGCTGGCATCTGGGTGAGAGAGAGCTTTGCTTCCTCTGGCAGGACTGGCCCTATGATTTCTGGAGTGCTGGCCTTTCTCAGGTCAGGCTCACCTCCGGCTTTTCTTTGTGGGGCCTGAACCCTTGGCTTTCTCCTTTGTCATAGGAACCTCCCCCCATACTGACTCTACAACAAGGGCAGGGAAGGTTGGCACATGTGGGTGCCTGGGAAGGCTAGTAATCTGGTCCTCTGGGCAGATAAACAATATTAGGCTCTTTCAACTGATACTTGCTAAAACATTTATTCAACTCTAATTTGAAGGAAAGGCTGAGTACTGAAGTGTGTACATAGAGTACATAGATCTCTGGTTGCATCATCCTGAAAAGTCTACAGGATGGGCAAAACTACTATTCACACTAGAGATTGCTGGGATCTTTGCCAAAGGGACTGCTTGGGAGCTTGGATTTGAGCCACTTGTATCTGATCATTTGTTGATCTCTTCAAGAAAATGAACATGAAGCCTTGAAAATACCTGTTATTTAACCTTTTGGCCTATAGTTTTTCAGTTCAGTTCAGTGCAATTGCTCAGTCATGTCTGACTCTTTGCGATTCCATGGACTGCAGCACGCCAGGCCTCCCTGTCCATCACCAACTCCTGGGGTTTACTCCAACTCATGTCCATTGAGTCGGTGATGCCACCCAACCATCTCATCCTCTGTCATCCCCTTCTCCTCCTGCCTTCAGTCTGTCCCAG
>NW_011494928.1:4177164-4177477 GCF_000754665.1 Bison bison bison
TAGTCATGTTCGACTCTTAGCTACCCCATGGACTGCAGCCCACCAGGCTCCTCCGTCCATGGGATTTTCCAAGCAAGAGTACTGGAGTGGGGTGCCATTGCAGTTGCTAAATCATATCCAACTCTTTACGACCCCTTGGACTGCAGCCTGCTAGGCTTCTCTGTCCATGGGATTTCCCAGGCAAGAATACTGGAGTGGGTTGCAGTTTCTTCCTCCAGGGAATCTTCCCAGCTCAGGGATTGAACCTGTGTCTCCTGCATTGGAGGCTGATTCTTTACCACTGAGCCACCTGGGAAACCAAGTGGTATGCTGC
>NW_011494928.1:4177691-4192175 GCF_000754665.1 Bison bison bison
CCTTGCAGTCCAAGGGACTCTCAAGAGTCTTCTCCAGCACCACAGTTCAAAAGCATCAATTCTTCAGAGCTCAGCTTTCTTTATAGTCCAAATCTCACATCCATACATGACTACTGGAAAAGTAGTGTTTAATTAAGTGCTAATCTTAATGAGGTTAACAGAAATCCATTAGCTAATACAGAGACTATCAGACCTGCTATGGATCCATCTACCAAGAAATTCTAGGGAGATTCCTGATAGTTCAGTATTTAGGACTTGGCCCTTTTACTGTTTTGGCCTGGGCTCAATCCCTGTTTGGAGAACTAAGATCCTGAAAGTCTCACAGTGTGCAGCCAAAAAAAAAAAAAAAAAGAGAGAGAGAGTTATCTACTTGAATAGGACCCAGAAAGAGGGAAGAAGAGAGGAGAAGAATTGGGGAAAGATGATGTAGAAGTAAAGAGAGACAGTGAATCTTCTCCAGTTGGCTAAAGAAAGAACCAGATCCGACAAGGCAAGCAGAAGCCATATTCAGGCCACTGGGAGAGGGTGTTTCAGCCAAGCTGTGGTCAGATACCAAGGAATAAAATCCTGCAAATCAAGCATGAAGGTAAATAGTCTCTGTCAGCCAGGCAGGCCTGGTATTCAGAGGTGCAAGCTCAGAAAATTTGCTCAAGTGAGCAGAAGCAGGTGGGTGAAATCAGATGAAGAGAAGTTAGATATGGGAAAATTGTCTTCCTGAAACAAAGATATATGGTCAGATTTCCCTGCTCAAGAATCTTCAATGACTGTTAATTATAGATATAATTATATCCTGGGCTTCCCAGGTGGTGCTAGTGGTAAAGAACCCACCTTCTGATGTAGGAGACTCAGGTTTGATCCCTGGGTTGGGAAGATCCCCTGGAGGAGGAAATGGCTACCCACTCCAGTGTTCTATCCTGGAAAATCCTGTGGACAAAGGAGCATGGTGGGGTACAGTCCATGGGGCCATGACGAGTTGGACATGAATAAAAGCGAATGGAAGATACAGTAAATGAGAAAGAGAAAAGTGAAAAGTTATATCATGATGAAAGCAAGTTGGAGTTGATTAGAGAGAAGAAGCAAATAGCAAAATTTAAGAGATGAGAGGAACGTACAAGTCCCCAGCAGATTCTCTCCTTGGGCTGGCCATATGGTTGCCAAAAGCTCTAGACTCACGTTCCCAGTTCTGAGTACACAAAATGCTATCCTTCACAAGTTCCTAGATTTCCTTGGATTTAACCAACCAGCCATGCTATGGCTGTCCCTGAACCAATCACTGTGGTCCAGGGTGGCTTGGTTGGTTGGAATTGTCCAAGTGTGGACCATGAGCCATCCCTCCACCAGTGACAGAGTGCTCCACCAACGATGTGGTTGGTGTGCTGATCGGTTAGGTTGAGTCACTTTTTCCATTGCGGGAGGTGGATGCAGAGCCCCACCCATGCACATAGAATGAGAATGCAGAAGGCTTGCCCTTAGACCAAAGAATGTGGTGTGGGTGCTAAGTTGGCAAAGTGTCTGCCACATCAGCTCTTTCCATCTTCTTTGCTTGCGTAAGTTGTCTCTGCTCTTTGAGACCATATTTAGGCCCAACTTCATCTAGGAAACCTCACCTGATACATTTTATGCCCCAGATTAGATGCTTGTGTTCTCATAATGTTACTGAAGCAAACATGGATCCACTTACCCAGTGCGTAGCAAAGCATGTTTACCGATACCAGGCTGTGGTGAAGGAGAGTACAGCATTTGTTGCAAGGCACTCAACGTGGGGCCAAGCAAAGATAACAGGCAGCTCGTGCTCAAAAGACCCAAATGCCCCAGTGGTTTTCAGGGAGGGTTTTTTAAAGTGAGATCGAGGGTATGTGATCAGTTCATGTGATCCTTCTGACGGACTGGTGGTGAGGTGATGGTGGTGTTTGGGAGTCAACACCATCAACCTGTTTCCTACTCATCTGGGGTTGACATGCTGGTGGTCAGCACGTAGTTAACTTTTTCCTCTTGGTGCAGGATTTAGTATCTGCAAAACAACTCAAGGTTATGATGCAGAATATTGTCTGTAGCTCTTGAGGAGGAACTAAAGGCCTTTGACTTTGTTTTTCAGCTAAACTATTATTTTGTCTTATCTTTGTTTCTGCATTTTCTCACTTCTCTGGTTAAACTTGCTCTTTGGATCTTGGGGAATACCTAGGAGACTAAAACTTTTCTACAAACAAGAGGCAGGGGACACCAGGGATCTGTCACTGGGAAGGCCCCACAAGGTCCTGCTTGGTTTCAGTAACTCTTCCTTCTAGAATGAGAGCTCCTTCAAGTCTTTGCCCTTTTTCTCGAGTACAGGGCTTGAGATAGTCACAGTCTGTTGAGTGACTGAGAGGGAATGCATGCACACAGGCAGGAGTGTGTGCGACAGTGGGACTTGCCTCTCATCACCTGATTAGACACAGCTACACTGGGATGGCTGTACCCAGGAGTTTTGTTCAAGCAGAAGCTAGTACTTCTGGGATTGGAGTCCCACACTAAGCACATAGATTGAGAGTGAGGAAGGGGGTTCCACCCCCAGGAGAAGATGGTATGGCCACCTCCAAAGTAGTGTCATTAGCACTGCTATTGTCTCAGGCTCCCAGACTCTGGGACTGAGTCTCCCTTTTACTCTGGGGTTCCAGGAGGGTATCTGGACACTTCACGTCCTAGAATCTTATTTTTTCCACATCCATCTCTTTTCTGTTGCACCACACCCTCCTGGTCTCCAAACAGCCTCCCTGCCCCCCATCTTTGGTATTCTCTTTGCCTGACTCCTTTAAAACTTACACACCACTGCAATAATACTTATTGCACCATCCTTAAATACTGATTATCATGTCACCCATTTTATGAGAAACCTCAGTGAGTCTTCAGAGCTTCCAGGATAAATTCTAAATGCTTCAACCTATGATAACCATATGATAAAGTTCATTACCAGTCTTTCCCCAGATTTTTCATGCAGCCATACTGCTCACTCCTCACCATCCACCCGTACTGCTGCTGCTGCTAAGCTGCTTCAGTCGTGTCCGAGTCTGTGCGACCCCATAGACGGCAGCCCACCAGGCTCCCCCATCCCTGGGATTCTCCAGGCAAGAACACTGGAGTGGGTTGTCATTTCCTTCTCCAATGCATGAAAGTGAAAAGTGAAAGTGAAGTCTCTCAGTCGTGTCCGACTCTTCTCGACCCCATGGACTACAGCCTGCCAGGCTCCTCTGTCCATGGGATTTTCCAGGCAAGAGTGCTGGAGTGGGGTGCCATCGCCTTCTCCGATTCACCCCTGAGCCCCAGCTTATAAACCACTCTCCCCCAGATCACCCATACTTCTTCCTCCTTGTTGCTCAAGCTCCACCCCTGCTTAGTATCTTCAAGTTTTCCATTTTTTTACCCAATCTTACTTCTCCTTAATCTTTGCATTTTTCATGAGGTGTTTCTGACCTCTTTGATCCACAGCAATCTTTTCCTTCTGTGAATAAATATATCCTTAGAAAAATGGAGCCTGTATCCATTGCATCAACCAGTCAGTTGGCACTTAATCATAAATTTCTCTGTGCAGTTACTTAATTTTTTCAATACTGGATCATAAACTCTTACTTAGAATGCAGTAAGTGCATCAGATCAGATCAGATCAGATCAGTCGCTCAGTTGTGTCCGACTCTTTGAGACCCCATGAATCGCAGCACGCCAGGCCTCCCTGTCCAACACCAACTCCCGGAGTTCACTCAGACTCATGTCCATCGAGTCAGTGATGCCATCCAGCCATCTCATCCTCTGTCGTCCCCTTCTCCTCTTGTCCCCAATCCCTCCCAGCATCAGAGTCTTTTCCAATGAGTCAACTCTTCGCATGAGGTGGCCAAAGTACTGGAGTTTCAGCTTTAGCATAGTGTTAAATGAAAAAGTGAATGGGATTGTATTGAATGAAAAGGGGCAAATGGACTGCAAATATCTTGGTTCTGTTTTAGTTTGGTTGTGAATACTATTTGTGCCTTTCAGCTTGTCACTTAACTCTTGGCCTCCATTTCCTCTCTAATAAATTGAGGATAATCTTACCAACTCTACAGAGGTTGAAGTGCTATGGTGAACACCAAATGAGAAATCATACTTGTAAGCACTTGATGAACTATTAAGGTAAGCTATTAGGATTTCTCTTTTAGCTTTAATTATAAAATATTTTCCTTCTTACTTTCAGGCTTGCAACCTTATATCTGGAAAGAGGGCCCAACAGAATAGGAAGTCTTTACAAAAAGGCTGTTTACAGACATTACACAGATGAGACCTATTCCAAGGAGATCCCCAAGCCTCCCTGGCTTGGATTCTTGGGTCCCATCTTGAAGGCTGAAGTGGGTGATGTGATTGTCATCCATTTAAAGAACTTTGCGTCCCGCCCTTACTCCTTGCATCCACATGGCGTTTTCTACAACAAGGACTCAGAAGGTAAATATCAATCATATTATAGGTGTCTTGTCTCTCCTTCCTAAGTAACGCAATTGTCAGCTATGGTGAGCAGGATTCTAAAAGCACAGTGGTAACATGTGTTCTTTTAACTTCTCCCTGCCTCCTCCTCACCCCACCTGCCTCTGTCCCTACCTTCTCTTCCTCTTCTTCCTTTTTCTTTCCCTTATTTCCTCCCTCCCTCCTTTCTTCCTCTATGTTGCTACAGGGGTAGGTGCTGAGGTCCCTTGGCACGTGCTCCAGCACAGCCCCGAGGCACACTAACCTTCCTTGTCAATCAGTCATGACCGGGTCTCACACTGGATAAAGACCAGCATGCGTGATGGGTTCCCATGTCCTGTCCAGTAACAGCCTCGGCTGTGGAGAGAGTGTCACCGTGCTCGTGGGCCTCAACTTCCCTGCTTAAAGCTACTGTCTGTGGTGCTTCCTTTCTGAAGCTGCCCTGTCTTCTTGTTTGCACTTCAAGAGTTTCAATAGTGCAATTCCCTGAGTTCTCCCTAAGGTTAAAAAAAAGTATAAGGGCACTCTTGGACTTTTGAAATGGGAACCATTTCTCAATCTTCAGAAGTATTTTTCTCATCCCTCACTGCATTGTTGCTCGTGATCCGTTGGAACGGGTTAAATGGTACTAAACGTGCTACACCCTGACTCTGAGGAATATGCCGGGAACAGTAACCTTACCTTGGATGCAGTTCACTTTATCATAAAGGGAAGCTTCTGGATTGTGGTGAATGTCCTAAGGCAGCCAGACTGGCTTGGCAGTTGCCACGACCAGGTCTGTCTAAGTAGCCAGAGCAGGCACCACTGATGAAGGACACGAGATGCGGAGCCCCCTTTGTTCTTGGCCATTTTCCTCCGCCTGAAGTGCAGCAAAGCTCCTGGTCACTGATCTGGTTAGTTCTGAATAGTTGAAAGTGAGCACAAAAAATTCTTTACCTTCATGGACCTTCCACTGGGTACCCACCAGATATCAGAGACTGACTCTAGGTATTGGGAAAAAGATAAATGAATCATAGGCTATAGTAGAAAATCAATGACTATAACTATAAAGGTTTATTTCAAGGTTCTCAATACCATTCTACTGATTCTATTTGCTTATCCTTTCACCAAGCTGTGTTATTTTGCTTACTATAAATTTATAGTAAGTTTTGAAATTGGTAAGTATAAGATCTCCAACCTTGCTTTTTTAAAAAAGACTTTTAAGCTTTTCTAGGTTCTTTGCATTTTCATATCAATAAATATCAGATCAGCTTGTTAATTTTTACCAAAAAAGTTAATTGATTTTGATGAGGGTTGCATTGAGTCTATTGATCAGTTGGGGAAAAACTGTTGTCTGCATTGAAAGATGAATTACCGTCTGGGAAATATTGACTCTTCCAATCTGAGCATAAAATTTAGATCATAAATGTCTCTAAACAATGTCTTAGATTTTAGCGCACAAGATTTGCATTCTTTTGCTCAATTTATTCAGAAGTAGTATTTTATTCTTTCTGATACTATTATATATGGAATAGTGTTCTTAATTTCATTTTTGGTTGTTGCTAGTGTAAATAAATACACTTGGTTTTTATATGTTTATCTTGAATCTTATTATCTCATTAAACTTGTTTTTTAATAGATGCTTAAAGGGTTCCTTAGAATTTTCTAAATACTGAATCATGCCACTATGAATAAACAGAGTTTTATTTCTTCCTTACCAATTGGTAAACCTTTAATTTTTTCTTTTGCCTTATTGCACTGGCTAGAACCTTCAGGACAATATTTAATAATAGTGGTGAGAGCAGACATTCTTGCCTTGTTCTCATTAGGAAGAAAGCATGTTGTCTCCCTCCCGTTAAGCAAGAAGCTAGCCATGGATTTTTCTTAGATATACTTTATCAGGTTAAGGAAATTCCCATCTACTCCTAGACTGTTAAAAGTTTTTAACTTGATAAGCACTAGATTTTGTTTGTTTTCTGCCTCTTTTGAGACGAGGGTGTAGTTTTTGTCCTTTATTTTATTAATATATTTTATTACCTTAGTTTATTTTTGAATGTTAAACCAACTTTGCAGTCATAGGATAAATTCCATTTGGACATGGTATGTAATTCTTTTTATATGTTGCTGGGGTTTGCTAGTATTTTGTTAGACTTTTTTGGTGTACACTTATGAGGAATACTGGTCTATAGTTTTCCTTTCTTATGGTATTTTTAATCTGGTTTTGGTGTCAAGGTACTGTTTGCTTCACAGGGTGAATTTGGAACTATTCCTTTCTCTATTGCCTGAAAGATTCTGTAATGGACTGGTATCATTTCTTCTCAGTATTTCATAGAATTTGTAAGTGAAACCATCTGAGCCTGGGTTTTGTTTGAGGGGAGAATCTTAATTGTGAAACAGTTTCTTTGTGTATTAGGTCCATTCCAATTCTTTATTTATTCTTAAGTCAGTTTTAGTAATTTGTTTCTCTCCAGAAATTTTTCAGTTTTATCTAAGTTGTCTAATATTTTGGCATAAAATTATTTGTAATAGTCCCTTTATAGTCTTTTTAATTTCTGTAAGTCTCTAAAATGACACCCCATTTTTCATTCCTGGTTTTGGTAACTGGGGCCCTCTCTCTTTCTTGGCAGTCTATATAAAGTTTTCTCAATTTTGTTGATCTTTTTCGAGGAACTAACTAACTTCTGGATTCATCTATTTTACAGTTTTCTATTTCCTCCTTCACTGATTTCTGCTCCAAAATTTATGTGTGTGTGTTAGTTGCTCAGACATGTCCGACCCTTTGGTTGTAGCCTACCAAGCTCCTCTGTCCATGAAATTCTCCAGGGAAGAACTGGAGTGGATAGTCATTCCCATCTGTAGACCACTTTCGATGCTGTGTGATTTTCATCTTGTGCTTCCCATGTGGCGCTAGTGGTAAAGAACTTGCCTGCCAGTGCAGGAGACATTAGAGACTCGGGTTCAATCCCTTGGTTGGGAAGATCCAGGGAGGAGGGCATGGCAACGCACTCCAGTATTCTTGCTGGAGAATTTCATGGACATGAGAGCCTGGTGGGCTACAGTCCATAGGGTCTCAAAGAGTCGAACTGAAGTGATTTAGAATGCACGCCCACAGTTTTCCTCTACATCAGGGATTGGCAACCTATGGTCCACGGGACATGTTTTTATATAGCCCATGAGTTAAGAATGCTTTATATATATATGAAGTTGGGGGAAAAACTAAGATTTTGAGACAGAAATCTGCAAAGCCTAAAATATTTATACTCGGACTCTTCACAGGAAATGTTTTCTGAACCCAGCTGTATATGAATATACTATCGTTTACTTTTCTATTACATTCTTGATAGGTATTTGAGTGCTCTGCTGTTTTATGACTCCTGAGAAATACTGCTGTGAACATTCTTACATGCTTTCTGCTCCAGTTGCATATGCTTCTCTAAGAAACATATCTAAGAGTGAAAATATACATACCTACGTTCAAATTTAGTAGATAACTCTGGTTTTCCAAAGTGGTTGTACCAATTATATTCTTAACAGCAGTGTATGAAAATTCCAGTTGCTGTACATTCCCAACAACACTGAATACTACCAACTTTAGAAATTTTTGCCTATTTGTTAGGTCCGTAGTGCTATATCATTGTCATTGTAATCTAGGGTTTCCCTGTAATGAAATTTATTAAATTAAGTATTTTTTTTTTCTAAATACTGATCCCATACCAATACCTTTACTATTTTCCTATGGGATTTTCTGGTTTTTTTTGTCACTTAGTTGACGGAGTACTTTATTTTGAATATGAATCCTTTCATCAGTTATGTATGTCGTGAATATGTGACTTGCTTTTTCATTCTTTTAAGGTATCTTTTAATGAACAGAACTTCTTAACTTTCTTTTTTGTTTGTTTTCTTTTTAAAATTAATTTATTTATTATAATTGGAGGCTAATTACTTTACAATATTGTAGTGGTTTTTGCCATGGCTGATACATGAATCAGCCATGGGTGTACATGTGTCTCCCATCCTGAACCCCCCTCCCTCTTCCCTCCCCATCCCATCCCTCAGGGTTGTCCCAGTGCACTGGCTTTGAGTGCCCTGCTTTCATGCATCAAACTTGGACTGGTGATCTATTTCACATATGATAATTGAAATCATATTTCAATTGAAATAATTGAATACATGTTTCAATGCTATTCTCTCAAATCATTCCACCCTCACCTTCTCCCACAGAGTCCAAAAGTCTGTTCTTTATATCTGTGTCTCTTTTGCTGTCTCAAATATAGGGTCATCATTACCATCTTTCTAAATTCCATATATACGCGTTAATATACTGTATTGGTGTTTTTCTTTCTGACTTACTTCACTTTGTATAATAAGCTTCAGTTTCATCCACCTCATTAGAACTGACTTAAATGCATTCTTTTTAATAGCTGAGTAATATTCCACTGTGTATATATACCACAGCTTTCTTATCCATTCGTCTGCTGATGGACATCTAGGTTGTGTCCATGTCCTGGCTATTGTAAACAATGCTGTGATGAATGTTGGGGTACACGTGTCTCTTTCAATTCTGGTTTCTTTGGTGTGTATGCCCAGCAGTGGGATTGCTAGGTCATACAGCAGTTCTATTTCCAGTGTTTTTTTTTTTTTAATTTAAATTTATTTATTTTAATTGGAGGCTAATTACTTTACAATATTGTATTGGTTCTGCCACACATCAACATGAATCTGCCATGGGCATACACGTGTTCCCCATCCTTAACCTCCCTCCCCATACCATCCTTCCAGGTCATCCCAGTGCATCAGCCCCAAGCAATTTCCAGTTTTTGAAGGAATCTCCACACTGTTCTCCATAGTGGCTGTACTAGTTTGCATTCCCACCAACAGTGTAAGAGGATTCCCTTTTCTCCACCCCCTTTCCAGCATTTATTGCTTGTAGATTTTTGGAGAGCAGCCATTCTGATCGGCATGAGATGGTACCTCATTGTGGTTTTGATTTGCATTTCTCGATAATGAGTGATGTTGAGCATCTTTTCATGTGTTTGTTAGCCATCTGTATGTCTTCTTTGGAGAAATGTCTGTTTAATTGTTTGGCCCTTTTTTTTGATTGGGTCATTTATTTTTCTGGAATTGAGCTGCAGGTGTTGCTTGTATATTTTTGAGATTAATTCTTTGTCCGTTGCTTCATTTGCTATTATTTTCTCCCATTCTGAAGGCTGTCTTTTCACCTTGCTTAAGTTTCCTTCATTGTGCAAAAGCTCATAAGTGTAATTGTGGTTAAAATTTATCAGTGCTTTCTTTAACAATCAGTACATTTTATAATTATTTTAAAAAGCTTCCTACTCTAAAACCATGAAGATATTCTCCCATTTTACCTTCTTAAAGCTTTACAGTTTTGCCTTTTACCTTAAGGACTTGAATACGCCTGGAATTGGCTTCTATTTAACCTGTTGTTGTTGCTGTTGTTCAGTCACTAAGTAGTGTCTGACTCTCATGACCCCATGAACTGCAGCATGCCAGTATTCCCTGTTCTTCACTATCTCCTGGATCTTGCTCAGACTCATGTCCATTGAGTCGGTCATGCCATCCACCATCTCATCCTCCATCGTCCCCTTCTCCTCTTGCCTTCAGTCTTTCCCAGCATCAGGATCTTTTCCAATGAGTCAGCTCTTCACATCAGGTGGACAAAGTATTGGAGCTTCAGCTTTAGCATCAGTCCTTCCAGTGAATATTCAGGGTTGATTTCCATTAGAATGGACTGGTTTGATCTCTTTGCCGTCCAAGGGACTCTCAAGAATCTTCTCCAGCACCACAGTTTGAAAGCATCAGTTCCTCAATGCTCAGCCTTCTTTATCGTCCAACTCTCACTTGTGTACATAATGACTGAAAAAAAACATTGCTTTGACTAGATGGACCTTTGTGGGAAAAATGATGACTCTGCTTTTTAATACGCTGTCCAGGTTTGTCATAGCTTTCCTTCCAAGGAGCTGATGTCTTTTAATTTCATGGCTACAGTCACTGTCTACAGTGATTTTGGAGCCCAAGAAAAGAAAATCTGCCACTATTTCCATTTTTCCCCATCTGTTTGCCGTAAAGTGATGAGCACAAATGCCATGACGTTAGTTTTTTGAAAATTGAGTTTTAAGCCAAGTGTTTTACTTTTGTCTTTCACTTTCATTAGAGGTTCTTTAGTTCCTCTTTGCTTTCTGCCATTAGGGTGGTGTCATCTGCATATCTGAGGCTGTTGATATTTCTCCTGGCAATCTTGATTCCAGCTTGTGCTTCATCCAGCCCAGCCTTTGACTTGATATTCTCTGCACAAATACACAAGGTGACAATATACAGCCTTGATGTACTCCTTTCCCCATTTTGAATCAGTCCATTGATCAGTGTCATGTTCTAACTGTTGCTTCTTGGCCCACACACAGGTTTCTCAGGAGACAGGTAAATTTGATATTCGCATCTCTTTAAGAATTTTCTTCAGTTTGTTGTGATCCCCACAGTCAAGTCAAAGGCTTTCATGTAGTCAATGAAGCAGAAGTAGATGTTTTTCTGGAATTCCCTTGCTTTCTCTATGATTTAATTTATGTTGGCAATTTGATCTCTGGTTCCTCTGCCTTTTCTAAGCCCAGCTTGTACATCTAGAAGCTCTCAGTTCACATACTGCTTAAGCCTAGCTTGAAGAATTTTGAGCACAATCTTACTAACATGTGAAATGAGCACAATTGTCTGTTACTGTGAATATTCTTTGGTATTGCTCTTCTTCGGGATTAGAATGAAAACCAGTCTTTTCCAGACTTGTAGCCATTGCTGAGTTTTCAAATTTGCTGGCGTATTGAGTGCAGCACTTTAATTAACAGCATCATCTTTTAGGATTTTAAATAGCTCAGTTAGAATTCTATAACCTCCACTAGCTTCGTTTGCAGTAATGTTTCCTGAGGCCCACTTGACTTCATAGACCAAGATGTCTGGCTCTAGGTGACCACACCATTGTGGTTATCTAAGTCATTAAGATCTTTTTGGTATAATTCTTCTGTGTATTCTTGCATACCTTTTCTTAATCTTCACTTAAAAATTTACTAAGTATCTGACTCTGCAGGACACAATATACAGTGCCTCATATAGTTCTTACATCTCTGTGGGGTGGATTCCAGATTTATTGGTAGAAAAACAAGGCAGTGAGAATTTAAGTAACAAGTCTTAAATCCCGTAGCAAATAAATTTTAGCTGATATATGTTTGATTTCAAAGCTCTAGCTCTTTCCACTATAATGTGCGATCTCTGTGTTTTAACTGTTTCATTTTTCTTGAAAGGAGCCCTGTATCCAGATGGAACATCTGGAAGGAACAAGGATGATGACATGGTTCCTCCTGGCAAAAACTATACCTACGTCTGGCCAGTGAGAGAAGAATATGCTCCTGCCCCAGCAGATGCAAACTGCCTGACTTGGGTGTACCATTCACATATTGATGCCCCTAAGGACATCTGTTCTGGGCTAATTGGCCCACTGCTGGTGTGCAAAGAAGGTAAGATGCCTAGAAACCCCTCGGTGCCTAGAAACCTCTTCCCAAGTGTGCTGAAAAGTGAATATAGTCTTCAGGTCTTATCTTGCCCACCCGCCTTGCATCACACAAAGTGTGTCTCTTCTTCCTAACTTTCTGTAAGAGTAAAGAAATTCTCCTAACATAGAAGATCCATAGCAGGGACAATAACTCAGACTTCTGCCTAAAACCATCATCGCATTCTGAAACCTGTATGCAAAAACTACACACGGACACCACACACAGGAAAGTGTAAAATGTACTCAAATAACCAGGGATGCTTTGCTTTATTATTTCACCCACATAATCACCTTGCTACTTTGTACCCTATTAACTCATTTAATATATCTATTTTTATCAATAAAGTATATTTCTTTTAAGGATAGCCAGGTTTCCAAGTCTGTGGTTGTGAGAATTTCTGTTTCATGACTTTTACATGGTTCTGTCATTTCCATCAAAGCCCTTCACTGCTTTTATGTTGTGGGTTACTCTTGTAGACATAGGTCTTTAAAAATCTTCACATTTATCTGATACTATTGACAGAAAGAAAAGCTTATCTTGGTTTAGTTCACTTTGAACTTTTCCTACTCCTTTAATGTTCCTGATAGGTATCCTGCACAGCTATTCAGGAACAAGGACTGATGTAGACCGGGAGTTTGTTATAATGTTTACTCTTGTGGATGAGAATCAAAGCTGGTACCTTGATGACAATATCAGACAATTCTGCACTGATCCTGATTCAGTTGACAAAAAAGATGCTGTTTTCCAGAGAAGTAATAAAATGCATGGTGAGTGTCTCCCATGTTATCAAGTACATACCAACTGTCGTTTGTGTATCTGGCACTACAAGGGATACAAAACACACAGAAATAGCAAACCGAGCTTTCCAAGATTTATAACTTAGTGATGAGAATAATAAGAAAGTGATGAAACATAATACCAGTCAGAACCTAAAGCAAAGAAAGAGAGCAAAGAAGAAGAAAGGAACAGAGAGGAGACGCAAGAACGGAGAGCAATGAACAAAATGGTAATAAGCACACACTTATCAACAATTAAATGTAAATAGACTACATTCTCAAATCAAAAGACACAGACGGACTAAATAGATTAAACAGCAACAACAACCAAGCCAAGACCTATCTATTACATTACCTACAGGAGACACACTTTAATTTTAAGGACACATATAGATGGACACTGAATGGATGGAAAAAAGTATTCCATGCAAATAGAAACCAAATGAAAGGTGGAGTAGCTACACTTATATCGGAGTTTAAATTGACTTTAAAACAAAGGCTATAATAGGATACCAAGAATGGTCTACATAATTATAAAGTGGTAAATTCAACAAGAATAGATAACATTTAAAATATTCATGCACCCAACATAGGAGAACTTATATATATATATGGCAAATATTAACAGACATAAAGGGCAAAACAGACAGCAATACATAATGGCAAACTACTTTAATACCCTACTTATAGCAATGTAGGTGTCCAGAAAGAAAATCAATTAAGAAATACTGGTGTTAAACAACATGTTAGATCAGATGGACTTAACAGATATTTATAGAACATTCCATCCAAAACCAATAGGATACTCATCGTTCTCAAGAGCACATGGAACATTTTTTAAGACAGATCATATGTTAGGCCACTGCTACTGCTAAGTCACTTCAGTCGAGTCTGACTCTGTGTGACACCATAGACGGCAGCCCACCAGGCTCCCTCATCCCTGGGATTCTCCAGGCAAGAACACTGGAGTGGGTTGCCATTTCCTTCTCCAATGCATGAAAGTGAAAAGTGAAAGTGAATTTGCTCAGTCTTATCCGACTCTTAGCGACCCCATGGACTGCAGCCTACCAGGCTCCTCTGTCCATGGGATTTTCCAGGCAAGAGTACTGGAGTGGGGTGCCATTGCCTTATCCGTGTTAGGCCACAGATAAGTCTTAATACACTTAAGAGAACTGAAATCACATCAAGCATCTTTTCTGACCACAGTGGGCTAGAAATTAATTATATGAATAAAACTAGAAAATTTACAAACATGTGGAATTAAACAGCATGTTACTGAGCAGTCAATAGGTTGAATAAGAACTCTAAAAAGAAATTTTTAAAAAGCTTGAAACAAATGAAAATGGAAATGTAATATATAAAATTTTATGGGATACAGCAAAAAGAATTCTAAGGGGGAAGTTCATATTAATAAATGCCTATCTCAGAAAACAAGAAAAATTTCAAGTAAGCAAGCTAACTTTACACCTCAAGAACTAGAAAAAGAACAAGTTGGGCCCAAAATTACTAGAAGAAAGGAAATAAAGAAAATTAGAGCAGAAAGCAATGGCACTCCACTCCAGTACTCTTGCCTGGAAAATCCCATGGATGGAGGAGCCTGGTAGGCTGCAGTCCATGGGGTCGCTAAGAGTCGGGCACGACTGAGCGACTTCACTTTCACTTTTCACTTTCATGCATTGGAGAAGGAAATGGCAACCCACTCCAGTATTCTTGCC
>NW_011494928.1:4192275-4194350 GCF_000754665.1 Bison bison bison
GAGCGACTTCACTTTCACTTTTCACTTTCATGCATTGGAGAAGGAAATGGCAACCCACTCCAGTATTCTTGCCTGGAGAATCCCAGGGACAGAGGAGCCTAGTGGGCTGCCGTCTATGGGGTCGCACAGAGTCGGACACGACTGAAGCGACTTAGCAGCAGCAGCAGAGCAGAAAGGGCAAAACAAAAATGAAATAGACACTAAAATATTTAATTAGACTCACTAAGAAAAAAGAGAAAGAACTCAAATAAACAAAATCAGAAATGAAAGATGAGAAACACAAAGGATCATAAGAAATTACCATGAACAAATATATGCCAACATGTTGGATAACATATAAGAAATGCATACGTTCCTAGAAACATACAGCCCACCAAGACTGAATCATGATGGAATAGACTCTTAACAGACTGATTAATAGAAAGTAGTAATCAGTAATCAAAAACCTTCCAAGTAAGAAAAGTCCAGGAACAGATGGCTTCTTTAGTTAATTCCATCAAGCATTCAAAGAAGAATTAATACCAATTCTTCTCAGAATCTTCCAAAAAACAGAAGAGGGAGAAACTCTTCCAAACATGTTTTATGAAGCCAGCATTGTGTTGGTACCAAAACCAGACAAGGATGCCACACAAAAATAGAAAAAATACAGGCTAATATTCCTGATGAACATAGATGTAAAAATTCTCGACAAAATATCAGCAAGCCAGATTCAGCAATACATTAAAAGTTTCATAACCATGATTAAGTGAGATTTATTCCAAGTATGAAAGGATAATTCAGCTTCCACAAATCCATTAAAGTTGTATGCCACAATAATAAAATTAAGCATATAAATATATGATTATCACAATAGACATAGAAAAAGCATCTGACAAAATTCAACACCTATTTAGGATAAAAACCCTTAACACAGTATAAATGGAACACACCTTAACATAATAAAGACCATATATGACAAGCACACAGCTAAGGTTATACTCAATGGCAAAAGCTGAAAGCTAATCCTCTAAGGTCAGGAACAAGGGAAGGATGCACATTGTTGCCACTTTGATTCAACATGGTGTTGGAAGTCCTAGCCAGAGCAGTTAGGCAAGGAAAAGAAATAAAAATCATCCAAATCTGAAACAAAGAAGTAACTGTTTCTATTTGCAGATGACATATTACATATAGAAAAGCTAAAGACTCCAGTAAATTAGAGGGATATAAAATCAATACACAAAAATCTGTTGCATTTCTTTACATTAATAATGAATTATCTGAAAGAGAAGTTAAGAAAGCAGTCTCATTTACAATTTCATCAAAAGGAATAAAATATCTAGGAATAAATTTAACCAAAGAAGTGAAAACCCCATATATTGAAAACTATGATATTAATAAAAAAATTTAAGAAGACACAAATAAATGGAAAGATATTTTGTGTCCATGAATTAGATGAATTAATATTGTTAAAATACTCATTGTTAAAATATTCAAGGCAGTCTACAGACACAGTGCAATCCCTATTTCAATCTCAATGGTATATCATTTTTACAAAAATAGAAAAAACAACCTAAAATTTGTATGGAACCACTAAAGACCCTGAATAGCCAAAACAATCTTGAAAAAGAACAAAGCTAGAGGCATCATGCTCCTTGATTTTATTACAAAACTATACTAATTTAAACATCTATTTCTGCTCTATTGACTATGCCAAAGCCTTTGACTGTGTGGATCACAATAAATTGTGGAAAATTCTTAAAGAGATGGGAATACCAGACCACCTGACCTGCCTCTTGAGAAATCTGTGTGCAGGTCAGGAAGTAACATTTAGAACTGGACTTGGAACAACAGACTGGTTCCAAATAGGAAAAGGAGTACGTCAAGGCTGTATATTGTCACCCTGCTTATTTAACTTATATGCAGAGTACATCATGAGAAACGCTGGGCTGGAGGAAGCACAAGCTGGAATCAAGAGTACTGGGAGAAATATCAATAACCTTAGATATGTAGATGACACCACCCTTATGGCAGAAAGTGAAGAAGAACTAAAGAGCCTCTTGATGAAAGTGAAAGAGGAGAGTGAAAAAGTTGGCTTA
>NW_011494928.1:4194450-4194641 GCF_000754665.1 Bison bison bison
TTAACATTCAGAAAACCAAGATCATGGCATCTGGTCCCATCACTTCATGGGAAATAGATGGGGAAACAGTGGAAACAGTAGCTGACTTTATTTTTCTAGGCTCCCAAATCACTGCAGATGGTGATTGCAGCCATGAAATTAAAAGACGCTTACTCCTTGGAAGGAAAGTTATGACCAACCTAGACAGCATA
>NW_011494928.1:4194931-4223814 GCF_000754665.1 Bison bison bison
ATCCAACCAGTTCATCCTAAAGGAAATCAGTCCTGAATATTCATTGGAAGGACTGATGCTGAAGCTGAATGCGAAGGGCTGATGGAAAGAGCTGATGCGAAGAGCTGACTCATTTGAAAAGACCCTGATGTTGGGAAAGATTGAGGGCAGGAGGAGAAGGGGATGACAGAGGATGAGATGGTTGGATGGCATCACCGACTCGATGGACATGGGTTTGGGTGGACTCTGGGAGTTAGTGATGGACAGGGAGGCCTGGCATGCTGCGGTTCATGGGGTTGCAAAGAGTCGAACGTGACTGAGCGACTGAACCAAACTAAACTGATACTAATTCGATATTGGCATAAAAACAGACACAGAGATCAATGGAACAGAATAGAGAGCCATGAAATAAGCCTGTGCAAGTATATATAGGAGGAAAAGGACAGTCTCTTCAATAAATGGTGTTGGGAAAATTGAACAGCCACAGGCAAAAGAGTGAAACTGGACCACTATCTTACATATATGCAAAAATTAACTCAAGTTGGATTAAAGACTTGAAAGTAAGATCTGAAAGTATAGAACTCCTATAAGAAAACATAGGTGGTAAGCTGCTTGACATAGGTCTTGGTAGTGATTTTTTTGAATCTGACACCAAAGCAAAAGCAATAAAACCAAAAATAAACAAGTAGAACTATTTCAAACTAAAAACTTCTACACAGCAAAGGAAACCATCACTGAGGAAAAGCAACCAACTGAATGGGAGAAAATATTTGCAAATCATATATCTGATAAGGAAATAATATCCAAAATATATAAAGAACTCATACAATTCAGTAGCAAAAAGCCATACAACCCTATTTAAAAAATGAACAGAATATCTGAATAGATATTTTTCTAAATAAGAAATACAGATGGCCAATAGGTACGTGAAAAGATGCTCAACATCATTACTCATCAGGGAATGCAAATCAAAACTGCAATGAAATATCATCTCATACCTGTTGGAATGGCGATTATCAAGAAATAACTAATGTAAATTGGTGTAACCACTATGAAAATCAGTATAGAGTTGCCTGATAAGACTAAAAATAAAAACCTAACATATGATCCAGCAATTCTACTCATGGGTATTTATCTGAAGAAAATGAAAACACTGATTCAAAAGGACATACACTCCCCTCCATGTTCACTGCAGCATTTTTTTTTTTTTACAATGGCCAATATACGGAAACAGCCTGTGTCCACTCATGGATGAATGGATAAAGAAATTGTGGCCTATAATAAAGGAATATTAAGTGGAATATTCAGCCATAAAAAAAGAATGATCTCTCCATTCGCAACAGCATGATGGACTTTTAGGGCATTATGCTAAGTGAAATAAGTCAGACACAGAAGGCAAAGGCTGTATTATCTTTTTTATATGTGGAATCTAACAAACAAGCAAACTCCTCAAAACCAAGCTCATAGATTCAGAGATCAAACTGGTGGTTACAACAGGCAGGGGATGGGAATGGGAGAAATGGCAAAAAAAAAAAAAAGTAAACGTCTGTCATTCCTTTAAGCTGGCTTAAAATTCAACA
Source organism: Bison bison bison (assembly GCF_000754665.1). Lineage (NCBI taxonomy): Eukaryota > Metazoa > Chordata > Mammalia > Artiodactyla > Bovidae > Bison > Bison bison. Next base: position 4,196,491 of record NW_011494928.1, read on the forward strand.
TTCAGAAAACTAAGATCAAGGCATCTGGTCCCATCACTTCAGGGCAAATAGATGGGGAAACAGTGGAAACAATGTCAGACTTTATTTTTTCGGGCTCCAAAATCACTGCAGATGGTGACTGTAGCCATGAAATTAAAAGACGCTTGCTCCTTGGAAGAAAAGTTTTGACCAACATAGACAGCGTATTAAAAAGAAGAGATTACTTTGCCAACAAAGGTCCATCTAGTCAAAGCTATGGTTTTTCCAGTAGTCATGTATGAATGTGAGAGTTAGACCATAAAGAAAGCTGACCACTGAAGAATTGATGCTTTTGAACTGTGGTGTTGGAGAAGACTCTTGAGAGTCCCTGGACTGCAAGGAGATCCAGTCCATCCTAAAGGAGACCAGTCCTGAATATATTCGTTGGAAGGACTGATGCTGAAGCTGAAACTCCAATACTCTGGCCACCTAATGTGAAGAGCTGATTCATTTGAAAAGACCCTGATGCTGGGAAAGATTGAGGGAAGGAGGAGAAGGGGATGACAGAGGATGAGATGGTTGATGGCATCACCTACTGGACGGACATGAGTTTGAGCAAGCTCCAGTAGTTGGTGATGGACAGGGAAGCCTGGCCTGGTGCAGTCCATGGGTTCGCAAAGAATTGGGCACAACTGAGTGACTGAACTGAACTGAACTGCCTCATTCCTCCCTTCTAATCATTTCTTTTTCTTCTTGCTGAATGCTTTTGTCACTTAAATAGCTACTATATGTCAGCTTTCCCAACGTGAGGTAAGACAGGGTTTCTAGTTATACAGAACAGATCCAGTGGGGATGGTAAATATGCAAATAGAGGTGGAAGTAGGAGGTGGCCAAGCTGTCCTGAATTATAAACAGCACTTTGGTTTACTCCTGATCTCATTGTGTTCACAGAGCAGCTCAGGCTGTGTTCCGATTGCTGATCACTTTTATTGAGTGCTTTTCTCTTAAAAAGACTAATGCTTTTCATTCCTTTGGGGACTGCATTTTATCAAAGAAGCCACGTTTTTTTCTGCACAAAAATATTACAACCCAGTGATCTGTGCTAGTTGTTCAGCTGTGCTAGAGTATGTATTACCATTGTTTCTGGTTCTGCTGGGCTCTGCAGGGGAGTGTCTTTCACCGGTGTTTCTGTTTTTCAGCGCTCAATGGATACCTCTTTGGAAACTTCCCTGAACCTGATATGTGCGTTGGTGAATCAGTGTCCTGGCACCTATTTGGGATGGGGAATGAGATAGACATCCATTCCATCTATTTTTATGGTAACACCTTCATCAGCAGAGGGCATCGGACTGATGTCGTCAACCTGTTCCCAGCCACCTTCCTGACAATAGAAATGATAGTTGAGAATCCTGGAAAGTGGATGATAACCTGCCAAGTCAGTGATCACCTCCAAGGTAAAAAGGATGAGGCCAGTGTGGAAATGGTTACAATGGCACAATTAAACCACACAGTCAACGGTGTTCATTCAGTGCATGCTATTGGATGGATTCTTGTCTGTGTTATATTTATTACAATTAATATTAAACATAGGAAAATGTATAATGCCTATTTGGCATCTTATTGACAGATATTTATTAATTAATTAACTCCTTATGAACCAGGTAAGAGGTGATTGAAAAAATTGATAAGACCTTCCTGGAACCTGGAATCTAGTAGTTAAACATAGTTATACATTTACAAAATGAATAAAATTTGAGGCAGAATGATAAATGTTCTTGAGCTTTGTCACTTTACTGGAACAGTCAGAAAGGCTACCTAATGAGGGGGTCCCTAATCTGAGCCTAGAAATATGGGTAAGAATTTGATAGATGAGGAAGAAGAAAAAGGCTTTCCAAGTAGGGGAAGCAACAAAAACTGGGAAAAACACATGGGCAATTATAAATAGAATAAAATTTACAATCAGAAGTTAGAATTTACAGATAATCTGGTCCAACCAGAAAGGGATTTCTAGATAATCTGGGCCACCTCCCTATCCAATTCTTGAATTCCCTTTTGGACATCTCTTTAAAATGTTTTTAAAAATTTTATATTGGAGTATAATTGATTTATGTATGATGTGTTAGTTTCAGGTGTACAGAAAAATGAGTTATACGTATTCAAATATCCATTCTTTTTCAGATTCTTTTCCCATGTAAGTTTCCCATATTACAGAGTACTGAGTATAGTTACCTGTGCTCTACAGTAGGTCCTTGTTGATGATCTATTTTATATAGAGTGGTGTGTATAACCCCAGCCTAGTAATTGTAGCAGCCTGTTTCATCTCTGGGCTGCTCCATTAGAGTTCTTTATATTGAGACAGAATCCAATGACAGGTGCAAAATCCTTTGAAAGGTGAAATATAAGCATTTGTTGACTTAAATACCTGTTGAATGATTCGGTCCAGGTTCCTTGGGACCACATGGAATAAGTCTACTTAGCTGGCCTTAGGTTCAAGGCAGAGGAGTGATGAAGCAGAAGTTTTAGAGAGGCAGTTTGGGCCTCAGGGGAGCAGTTTTGAATGGCAAGGCTAAGGAACATCTGGAAGGTGATGCGTGCGTACATGCTGAGTCCCTTCAGTTGTGTCGACTCTTGGCGACGCTATGGACTACAGTCCATCAGGTTCCTCTGTCTGTGGGATTCTCCAGGCAAGAATACTGGAGTGGGTTGCCATGCCCTCCTCCAGGGGGATCTTCCCAACCCAGGGACTGAACTCACTATATTACTTCTCCTGCATTGGCAGGCAGGTTCTTGACCATTAACACTACCTGGGAAGCCCCTGGAAGGTAATAGTGAGCCCTTTTAGATCATTAGACACAAGTGATTTAGGAAGATTTAGGGAGCTAAATATGTCTTTATGCAGAGAAGACTCAATGGAGAGATTCTGGCTACTGGATGCCAGTTAAGAAACACTGGCAACATTAAAGTTATGATATATTAAAGGTTTGGCCTAAGAAGAGAAAAAGAAAATGTTATCAGTTGGATAAACATGGAGTAAATAATGTATGATTCAGTTTGGATCCTAACTACACACAGTCACTACAAGGACAGCTGTGCAGCACTTCAGGGCTGCTTTCATAACACATTTTTTATTCCCCTCAACCTTAAAGCAAACCTCACATTTGTCCACTGGGTTATTCCAGGTAAATTCAATTCAGCAAATGTTGAGTTGCTCAGTTAATATGTATCAGACACTCTCCTGAAAAGACAAAGATGAACATGACAGTTACTATTCTCCACCCCCACTCCAGACTTCATTGAGGTATAATTGACAAATAGGAATTGTATATAAATTTCTTGATGTTTTGATATAAGGTATAAACTTTTTAAACTACACACAAGCTAATTAATATATCAATTACCTCACATAGTTAAACTTTGTGAAGCTGGTGATGTTGAGAACACTTGAGATCTCAAAGAATACAAAGTTTCAGTTATGCAAGACAAATGGTCCTCGAGATCTAATGGTGACTACTATCAAAAATACTGTGTTGTATACTTGAAATTCCCTAAAAGGGTAGATTGTAAGTGTTCTCCACAGAAGATCCTTAAATTTGAGAAGAAATTAGTTTTAAAATCAAGGCATTAGCAGCCATTTGAAATTAGATTCTTATATTTGGCCAGTAGTTGTAGACATAAGTTGGAATACATTACTGAAATACATTTACTGAATTGTCCATACTCTTGGAAAAAATGTTTAAAATTGGAAGATATGTATAATTCAATTTTAAAATTAGCAATCACCTCTAGAGATAATGGTGTCACATTTTAGTGAATATCTTCCCTATTTTCTAGACCTTCATATACAAATGTATATTCTTTCCAAACTTTACCATTTGATAACTGACAACAGTATCACTTGATTACTATTAGGTTTAACTTTTTTTTTTGTTTGTTCTTGGGCCAATAGTATTTCTTTTGTGAATAACCTATAAATGTTTTGCTCATTTTCTATTGAAATATTTACTTTTTTCTTTCTTATTTATCAAAGATATTTACATATTAATCTTTTGTCATATATTAAAACACTCCTCTTCCCACTGTTTATTTTTACTTTTAATTTTGTTTATGGTCCTACTTTCTGTACAAAAGTTTTAAATGTTCATGAATTCAAATAAATCAGTCTATTCTTCCTCTCTGATTGCTTTTGGAGCACTTATACATTGGCTCTTGGTTTTCCTCTGTTTTATAGCTGGCATGCTGGGGCAATACAATGTTGGTAACTGCAAAAGTGGTATTTCTCACCCCAAGATGAAGGGTCAACAGAGGCGCTACTTCATAGCAGCTGAAAAAATTCTTTGGGATTATGGTCCTCAAGGTTATGACAAATTCAGTGGTCTTCCCCTAAATGCCTCTGGCAGGTAAGCTCTCTTTGCTGATGTTTCTAAGCCTCTGGTAAGAGAGACATCTGTTAGACTTTTTGCTGCAATCTCATTTGTGTTCCAGGCACTGTTCTTATGAGTACATACTGCATAGATGGCATAATGGCATCATTTAAGAAGCTCTGAGTCCCATAATGTATATCCTGCTTAGAATTGTATATACAATTGTATATACTGCAGATAAATGCAGAGTATCTCAGAGCTATGGTTTTTCCAGTAGTCATGTATGGATGTGAGAGTTGGACTATAAAGAAAGCTGAGCTCTGAAGAATTGATGCTTTTGAACTGTGGTGTTGGAGAAGACTCTTGAGAGTCCCTTGGACTGCAAGGAGTTCTAAACAGTCAATCCTAGAAGAAATCAGTCCTGAATATTCATTGGAAGGACTGATGCTGAAGCTGAAACTCCAGTACTTTGGCCACCTGATATGAAGAGCTGACTCATTTGAAAAGACCCTGATGTTGGGAAAGGTTGAGGGCAGGAGGAGAAGGAGACAACAGAGGATGAGATGGTTGGATGGCATCACCGACTCAATGGACTTGAGTTTGGGTAAACTCTGGGGGTTGGTGATGGACAGGGAGGCCTGGCGTGCTGCCGTCCATGGGGTCACAAAGAGTTGGATACGACTGAGTGACTGAACTGAACTGAACTATTTATTGCTTTATGATTTGCTGGCCAAATCAAAGCACTAGATTCATCTATTCATCCATCAAACACTTCAGGAGCATCTACTATGTGCAAGCTGCAGCATTAAGTGCCGTGAGAAGTACTAAGCTGACAGAGAACAGACTAAGGTCTTACACATATTAAGCAGACGACTTTGAAAAGGGAATAAGTCAGGACTCTCAGTGGAGATGAAATAGCCAAGGAAGGTTACCCTTTTTGGTTCAAGGACAGCCTGATATAAGTGAAGCCCCTTCTGCTCAGACTTCATATTCTTCCCTGTCCAGTACAATGCCACTTTCCCCCTTCAAAAACTAACTCTGCTGTAACTTCTTAAGTAAAGTCTCCCTGACATCTGAGTAATTTTCTCTGGGCTTCCATAGCATGTAATATTTTTCAAATCGAATCTAACAATTTATTAAGTGGATGAAGACCCCTGTAGCTTTAATTGTAGGATCATATACAAATATGTCTAGGGAAGCATTACAAAATATACAGTATGATATCAACAAGTGTTGCTCTTACCCTGTAATCCTTTTCATGTTTGAGGGAATGTTTAAAAAATTGTCTTTGTGATGAATAAGATTCCTTTTGTTTCTTTCATTATAAATTTCATTCATTCTTCCACCAAAGTGACAACCTTTAACCTTGACTGAAGAATTTGTGTGGACCACCTGTGAAAAACTCTTTGATATCAACATTCCCTATTGACTAGTATTTTCCCATAAACAGAATAGTGAAAATTAACATTGAGAATTATGTCTTAGAAGCCTTCCAAAATTAGAAAGCACCATATAAAATATGAAATATTAAGCTATATTCAATGGATATTTAATGTAATATGTGAAAACACAATGTACTAAGTGACATGAGAGATGCAGGAAGGTCTAAGATAATGTTCCCGATCTCAGGTACAGAAAGAAGCTGAATATACAGGAGAAGAGAAGGGACTTTGCAAGTTACAGATAAGATTAAGATAAGCTGTCCAGACAGTAAGTTGTCTGGGCATTTAGAGAGAGCTAAGATAGCCAGAAATACGTCACAAAGGAAGTGAAACTTAAGTAGGTCTTTTGAATGATAGAATTTATGTAAGTGAATTGCAAAGACAGGGAAATTTTAGATGCAGGGGTTAATGCAAAGCATCTGCCATAAATAAAGCAGAGTGATTAGATCAGAGTGAATGACATGTGAGGGATTTGCATGGGGCATGAGCACTTACACAGAGCAGTGGAGAGAGGCCTGGAGCAAACCAGATATCCTTTGCAGAGGTCCTCCAGTCTGTTTGAACTTTACTTGATTGGCAACTGGAAGCAACTGAAGATTTTGGAGCAGAAAAAATGACAATGAAAATGACTATTTTAAAGGTTTTGGAATATAAGTGCGTATGCTTAGAAAAAAACTCAAGGGAGCCAATGTAAGATAGAGGATGCTGCATGGATAGATAGGAGGTTCATACTATGGTCTAAACACAAGGCGAGGAGCACACACATGTAGAGTGGGTTGTGGGAAGAAAGGAAAGGAAAAGACGAAATAAAGGTGAAGAAAAGGAAGGGTGCAAAATAAAAGGTTACAAAGTCAGAATGAACAAGAAAAGAGGAAGAGGCAGAAAAAGAAGACACAGCTGGCATGTCTGCAAGAGTGGTGGTACCACTGACAGAAGCAGAGGAGGGATAGTACTAGTTGGAAGTTACATTATTGTATTTCACAAGTTTGAAATTTGGTATTTTGTATATATAGTTTATATGGTAACTCCGCTGATTAAACTACTTGATTAACTAGATACTCCATTCCTTAATCATGCCAGATATCAGAGCTTACTATTTGCAGAGACTATTCATATTGACATCAGCAAGAGATAGAGGGATGCTCATTCTGCAAAGAAAACAGTTAGCTCTTTGTTACTTTGTAGGACACCATCTGGGACTCCAGTATTGGTAAGTAAGGAGTTTACCTATGCCTCCTTCGGTTGCTGGACCTCTGGGGAAGAAAGTACAATGGCTAAGAGAGAAATGAGCTTGAGCACCAAACAGCTTCTGAAGAATTTTAAGGCTGGTCGACTATTTCTGGGAACTTGGCTGAAGACTGTGCTATCTTTTCTGGGGAGATGGGTGGATGAATGGCCTAGAGACAATACAATAAAGCTTCATAATTAAGGCACTTAATTATGGATGTGCAGAGGTATATTCCCAGTCAACTCCCTTCTTTTCCCACAGTGACTCTGAGCTCTACTTCACACAAGGCAACAACAGAATAGGAGGGAAATACTGGAAGGCTCGGTACACAGAGTACGTTGATGCAACTTTTACTCGAAGAAAGCGATTGTCTGAGGCAGAAGCCCACCTTGGAATTCTGGGTACAGTGAAATCATCTGTCACGTTTGGAACGAGGGAGATGTTTCAGTGGGGCATGTAATCTAACAGGGAATGACTCTTCTGCTCCCATTCACTTCTCTGTCTCTTTTCATCTCTTCTCCCTTCTTCTCTCAACATTTCTCAGGTCCCGTCATCAAGGCAGAGGTAGGTGACACTCTATTAGTGACATTTGCCAACAAAGCTGACAAGGTCTACAGTATTTTGCCCCATGGTGTGATCTATGACAAAGCTTCTGATGCAGCCCCAAACGTAGATGGTAAGTCCTAGTCTGTGACTGGGGAGGATACTGGGCCCTTTACTTGCCAGTCTTGTGAGCTTGAGCAGCTATTTCAACTTTCTGAACCTTACACTTCTCCTCTATCAAGTGCAGGGAATTATGCTCACCTCACAGGGCTTTGGGAAGGGATACATGGGCTTCCTTGGTGGCTCAGACAGTAAAGAATCTGCCTGCAATGCCGGAGACCTGGGTTCAATCCCTGGGTCAGGAAGATCCCCTGGGGAAGAGAATGGCTATCCACTCCAGTATTCTTTTGTGGAGAATTCCATAGATAGAGGAGCCCGGGGGCTACATACAGTCAATGGGGTCACAAAGAGTCGGACACAACTGAGAGACTATCACTTCACTTCAGACAGAATTCAGGACAGGATCTGGCGCACAGTAGATATTTAGGAAACGTTAATGCCATTCCTTTACTCTCAGTAACATAATAAATCTCAAAGTGGGCAACTTTCACAGCCTCACCCACTTCTCTAAGACGGAGAGTTTCCTGCTGTAGTTGCGTGGGATTCTCTGGGTAAGGCTAAGGGGCAAATCTGATTTCCAACGTTTATTGAAATGAAACTCTTACACATGGGCTTTGCTTTGTCTCTCTGGGCAAATATTTATTTAAAACTTTTGTGGGCTTACCATCATATATGTATCCCCCAATCACAGAGTATGTAACACAGGCTGTCTACATGTAAGAAAAGCAGCTTCTACCCATTGGCTACAGGAACTATCCTTCCATTCATGATACTGTTCTTGGGAAATCCTGGCTGTGTGGGAAGCCTTTCTCATCGTTATAGCAGATACCATGACTCCTGAGATACTTCTTTATTCCCAAGTATGAGGCTGGTCCCAGTCCAGAGCAGGCTTTGTGGTGCTGGGGAGGGAACAGAGAAGGAAAGGGTGGAGGCAGTATTCCCCATTCCCTAGTCTCCCCCACCCCGCACCCCCTGCCCACTGCAGCAATGTCTCCTGTGCCCACATTCTCTTCCTTGGTCAAAATGCTCACGATGACTTTTGCAGAAAGAACCTTAAAGACAGCTGAAATGTCTACATTTCTATTGTTTATCTCAGAAAACTTTCGGTGTACCTGTTTGCAAACCCTGGACAAACAAAATGCAGGAAGTCTCTGGCCTCAGTCTAGTTGAAGAGATTCAATGTGTTCATTTGACAATACAGTGTGAGGGTCAAGTAAAAAGTCTTTGGAATCAGCCCTAGGTTTAATCCCAGATCTGCCTTTTATTATTTTTTTTTCTAATTTTATTTTATTTTTAAACTTTACATAATTGTATTAGTTTTGCCAAATATCAAAATGAATCCGCCACAGGTACACATGTATACCAGATCTGCCTTTTACCAGCTTTGTTACCTTGTGCCTTTGCTTACCTCCTCTAACTTGTAGTTATTTGGATTATTTCCTAGTTTAACCTTCTAGATTTAAAATTCTTTAAATGTAAGTCTCTTGTTTAACTTCTTGGGGTATCCTCTAAAGGCCCAAATATAATAAATTCCACATCATAGAAGGTATTAAATGATATTTTATGGATTTACATTTATATATAAATGGGCAATTATCAGTCTTTAAGATAATTTAAAGACAATTATCATTCTTTTAATATTTGCTAAACTTGAGATTTGAGTAAGAAGTAGAATCTATGAAGATATTAAGTATAAACTGTGAAGAAGATAGTCCTTTGATATAAGCATCTATCTCATAAAACAGCAGATGGTGGCACTGACCTCTCTGATAGGATACAGTGGAAACACCTGTCCTTCCACAAAGCACATCATCAGACAGAGACGCACCCTGAGCTGGAAGACCCAGTCTGACAAGTTTCTCATTCCTGGCTGTTGCTTTGAGTCGCTGTTTTACTTGTCTCCACAGGATTTCTGAAGCCAGGGGCACATGTTAAGCCAGGTGAGATCTTCACATACAGATGGACGGTGCCTGAAAGTGTCAGCCCAACAGCTGATGACCCACCCTGTCTGACTTATCTTTACTTCTCAGCCGTTGAACCAATCAAGGACACGAGCTCTGGCCTTGTAGGGCCTTTGCTAGTCTGTAAAAGGGGCGTTCTCAATGCTGATGCGACACAGGTAGGCCTCAGAGGTCACCGGGCTCACAGGGTTGTATGTGAGAGAGATCAGGAATGTGGCTAGAGAGTAAATAGTAATTCTCCATTACAAAAAGGTGAATTTTTTCCTCAGTGCTCTCGAAATCGAGTTCTACATGAGGATTTTATTTTATTTTTCATAAATTTAAGATGCAAATTTTAATTTAAGGTAATTTTAGTGTAAATTTAAGATCTGAAATGTACTGATGCCTATGCAGAAAGCCAGGAACTTTGCTTGTTTGGCTGGAATTTGGTGACTCTCTTTCCCTGGGCATTGCTTTGATTCTAGAATCTCCAGAGACCTATATAGAATATAAATTGGGATATTTTGGGGGGCAGGGGGAAAATTTTCTCAAGGGCTTCCCAGGTGGTGCTAGTGGTAAAGAATCTGCCTGCTAATGCAGGTAGACTATAAGAGTTGCAGGTTAGATCCCTGAGTCAGGAAGATCCCCCGGAGGAGGGCATGGTAACCCACTCCACTATTCTTGCCTGCAAAATCCCATAGACAGAGAAGCCTGGCAGGCTGGAGTCCATATGGCTGCACAGAGTCGGACAAGACTGATGCAACTTAGTGTGCATGCAATTTTCTCAAATTTGTCTACACATTAGACTTACCTGCCCACCCCCTACCTTCAAAAAAAAAAAAACAAAAAAAAAACCTGGGGCCCTTTTAAACATCCTTTATTCAGGTGTTTCAGACCAATTACGTCAGAATCTCTGCTGCTGCTGCTAAGTCGCGTCAGTCGTCCACCAGGCTTCCCCGTCCCTGGGATTCTCCAGGCAAGAACACTAGAGTGGGTTGCCATTTCCTTCACCGATGCATGAAAGTGAAAAGTGAAAGTGAAGTCTCTCAGTTGTGTCCGACTCTTAGCGACCCCATGGACTGCAGCCCACCAGGCCCCTCCGTCCATGGGATTTTCCAGGCAAGAGTACTGGAGTGGGGTGCCATTGCCTTCTCCGGTCAGAATCTCTAGGTGATTCCAATGTGCAACCAAGTTTGAGAATCACTGTAGCTCATCACTATAATCCAGGAGTTAATCACTATGACCAAAGAAACAAGAAAACAAGTAGATATTTTCTTGCAAGTCCCAACTTAGAGGCTTTTATTAAGCAACACTGATTAGTGTGGCAAAGCATAGCATTTCAAGCTATATCTACATAATATTAAACACACTTATGGAAAGAGGGAAAGTCAGCTACTTAATCATTTTGAATTACTTTACTAATCAGAAATAGCAGGCTATTTGTTTAAATGGTATATTTTATATTCGGCATTAATCCTAGTTCTGTAGAAGAGAAGAACCATTAGGATGTATATATAGATAGAAAATTATGATAAGGAGTAGGCTCACATGACTATGGAGGATGACAAGTTTCAAGATATGCAGGGTACGTCACAGAAAGAGACTCGGGAGACCCAAAAGTCCAACAGTCTTGAAAGGAAGAGCCTGTGTTTGAGTTTGAGTTCAAAGGCAAGCAAAAGCTGATGTTCCAGTTCAAAGGCAAGAAGAATCCCCTTTTACTTGTGAGAGGGTCAGATTTTTTGTTGTTCTGTTAAGGCCTTCAAATGATTGGATGAGGCTCACCCACATTAGGGGGGGTGATCTTCTTCACTTAGTCACTGAATCAAATCCAAGCACACCCTCATGGAAATAGCTAGAAAAAAGTTTGACCAAATATCTGGGCACCCAAACAAGTTGACTCAAAATTAATTACAACACAGGGTCCTATACCTACCTTCTAAACTCCTCCTGGGCTAATTTTCCCTTTCATAGACCCAGTTACCTTACAAATGACTCTCAGATGATGAGGCTCTCCAACCGAATTCCTCTCAGTGGTTCCTTCTCATCCTGTGTACAAACACAACCACAGTTAATAACAGTTAACACAAGGTACTTAGTATTTGCTAGAGGGTGCACCAAGTGCTTTGCCTATAGTATCAAATTTAACCCTCCAAAAATATGAAGTAGGGACAACTCATATCCTCATTTTGCAAATGAGGGAATTAGGACTTAGAGAAGACAAGTCATTTGTCTCAGTTGTCATAACATGTAAGCAGAATGGCACTAGAACCTGATATCTTTCCAAATATATTTGATCCCTTATTCCCCCTCCAGTTTTAATATTTTATTTTCAAAAATCTTAAGCCTACATTGTTTCTTTCCATAGCCCATGATCTAAAACACCATGTGATAAAAGCAGTAAGTTATATAAGGTATAGTAAGAACGTAAAGCAAAGAATAACCTTACCTTCAATGAGAAGTTAAGAAAGCATCACAGAGCTGGGACAGCTAAGGTCCCCTTAAAGTTGGATTAGGGTGGCAGACCATCAAAGTTGAGGGAGAATGCGTATAAAGGACAGAGGCCTGCTGAACACAGCAAGTTCAGATTGCTACAAGGATCTTGGGCTTGCTTTGGTTCAGGTGTCAGGAGGGAAGAGCCAAGAGATGAGGCTGAAAAGGTAGGCAGGGACCTATCACTGTGAATTACATTGTATTGTCCAGATTGAGAAGGAGAGAGATGTGATCAGATGGCACTGGTGAGGGTCCCTCTGGAGTAGAGGACAGGATGAAGGGTAGATTGGGAGGGAGTCCGTTAGAGGTGGGAAGATGGTTGAGAGACAGAAAACACAATTACCTCTCTGGTTTAGCTTTAAAGAAAAGCAGATTTTGACAATTCAGTATGCTGTGTGGTCAGTAATATTCAAATAGATGGTTTAGGAATATCCACATGGGAATTATTCCATTATCAACTCAAATTAATGTAATTTAGCAAAGCCATGAATTACATGTATTCATTATCTCACTCAAAAACATGTATTAAGTGTCTAGTTTTCCAGGCATTTTTGTTGGAGCTGGGAATACAGAGAGACACCCAAAACTTTCCTACTCTATCAAAGCCTACATTACAGTGGGACAACAGTCAAAATTTTAAGTGCATACAGGAAATATTTTAGGTGGAGATAAGCGCTATGAAGAAGAGTAGAGTGCAGAAAAGTGAGTGAGTTTGCAGGCAGGAAGGAAGATGAGGGACTTTTAGCTAGGGTGGGGCGAGGATGCTCCAGGGAGGTGATATTGGTGCAGGGAATGGAACAGAATAAGGGAGGGAGCCAGGCAAGACCTAGGAGAACCTTCTAGACAATGGGAACAGCATGTGAAAAGGTCTTGAGGCAGGAATGAATTAGGTGTGTTCAAAAAAGAACAAAAGACCAGGGTGGCTGGAGTGAGCTAGGGGGTAAATACAAGGAGATGAGGTCAGAGAGGCCGAGGCCAGGACATGGAGTATAGAGTGACAAAAATAACATGGTGATGCCCAGCCTGAGAACAGGAGTACTGCAGATTAGGAAAGCTTCTGAACAGGGACTTACTTCCTCTGAGGAGGTCACATGGGGAAGGAAAGGATGTAATGAGGAAGATGAATATATAGGGTGTAGAATGAATTTATCAGAATCTTGATTTACAAAATGACCCAGTAAATCTATGGCTGATGTTGATCCTAATTTACTTTCTGTTACTTTGTGTTAACTTTCAAAGTGAAGTAGAGCTAAGAAGTCTCCCAAGCTGTACTTTAATACATTCATTTCTTTCTTCTCTGTAGAAAGGAATAGACAAGGAATTTTACCTACTAGTTACAGTCTTTGATGAGAATCTGAGCAGGTATCTTGATGAAAATATTCAGAAGTTTACCTGGCATCCCTTCAGCGTTGACAAGGAGGACAAAGAGTTTGTAAAGTCCAACCGAATGCACGGTATGAAAAATCTTTTCCTCTTGTAAAGTCAAGTCATAATCACATTTGAAGTGAAAATATTTGGAATGCTTTAGTTATCTTAAGCTTGGTTTCTTGGGTATTGTCCTTGGTCATGACTAAAATATTTTGTGGCTTCAGCCTCACAAGGTATGGTGAAACTTCTCCATCTCAAGAGATATGAAGCTTAATACTTCTAAAGTACTTCATCAGCTGTAGATAAAATAATACAGAATTTGAACTAGCAAAGGTCACAGTACATAATAAATGTAGAAAATTACTGTTTCATATATATATATATCTATCTGTGTGTGTATATACAGACATATATACATATATATATATATTTTTTTTTTCATCTAAGAGCAACAGAATACACATTCTTTTCAAGTGCAAACAGAACATTCTCCAGGATAGATTATATGCTAAGCCACTAAACAAGCCTCTGTAAATTTAAGAAAATTGAAAACACATCAAGCACCTTTTTTGAAAACAATACTATATAAGACTGGAAATTAACTTTGAGGAAAAAAACTACAAAAAAACACAACAGGTGAAGGCTGAACAATATACTACTACACAACCAATACATCACTGAAGAAATCAAAGAGGAAACAAAAAAATACCTAGAGATAAATGAAAATGAAAACATGACAACCCAAAACTTATGAGATAGCAAAAACAGTTCTACAACAGAATTTAAAAGCTTACTTCAGGAAAAAAGAAAAATTTCAAATAAAAACCTAACTTTACACCTAAAAGAGCTAGAGAAAGAGCAAATAAAACCTAATGTTAGTGAAAGATAAGAAGTCATAAGGATAAGAGCAGAAATAAGTGAATAGAGACAAAAATAGAAAGGATCAATGAAATTAAAAGCTGGTTCTTTGAAAAGTTAAATAAAACTGATAAACCAGACTCATCAAGAAAAAAATGGAAGGACCCAGATCAATAAAATCAGAAATGAAAAAGGAGAGGTTACAACGGACACCACAGAAATATAAAGGATCATAAAAGACTAGTAAAAGCATCTATTTGCCAATAAAATGGACAACCTGGAAGAAATGGACAAATCTTTAGAAAAGTACAACTTTCCAAAACTCGACCAGGAAGAAATAGAAAATATGAACAGACCAATTACCAGTACTGAAATTGAGTCAGTAATTTAAAAACTCCAAGCAAACAAAAATCCAGTCTTCACCATATGGTAGAATTGGAATTCTACCAAATATTTAGAGAAGAGTTAACACCTACATTTTAAAACTATTCCAAATAATTGCAGAGGAAAGAATGCTTCCAAACTCATTCTATGAGTCCACCATCACCCTGATACCAAAACCAGACAAAAGTATCACACAAAAAAAGGAAAATTATAGGCCAATATCACCAGTGATCATAGATTCACAAATCCTCAACAAAATATTAGCCAACTGAATCTAATAACACGTTTAAAGGATAATGCATTATGATCAAGTAGAATTCATCTCAGGGATGCAAGGACTTTTTAATACCCACAAAACAATCAATGTGATATACACATTAACAAACTGAAGAGTAAAAACAGTATGGTCCTTTCAATAGATGCAGAAAAAGCTTTTGACAAAATTCACCACCCATTTTTGATAAAAAATTCTCCAGAAAGTGGGCATAGAGGGAACATACCTTAATATAATAAAAGTCATGTGACAAATCCACAGCCAACATTATACTCAATGGTGAAAAGCTGAAAGCATGTCCTCTAAGATTAGGAACAAGACAAGGATACCCACTCTTGCCAATTTTATTCAACATAATAATAGAAGTCTAAGTCACAGTAATCCAAAGAAAAGGAAATAAGTCATCCAAATTGGAAAGAAGAAGTAAAGCTATTACTGTTTTCAGGTGGCATACAATACATAGAAAATCCTAACGAAGTTACCAGAAAACTACTAGGGCTCATCAATGAATTTAGTAAGGTTGCAGAATACAAAATTAATATACAGAAATCTGTTGCATTTATTCACACTAACAATGCATTATAAGAAAAAGAAATTAAGAAAAAATCTCACTTACCATCTCATCAAAAAGAATAAAATACCTAGGAATAAATTTATCTTGAGAGGCAAAGGACTTGTACTCAGAAAACTATATGACATTGATGAAAGAAACTGAATATGGAAAAGACAAAAACAGATGGCAAAGATATACTGAGATCTTGGATAGTAAGAATCAATATTTTTTGCTTGTTTGTTTTTAAGTTTTATTTATTTATCTTTTTACTTTACAATATTGTATTGGTTTTGCCATACATTGACTTGAGTCCACCACGGGTGTACATGTGTTTCCCATCCTCCCACCTCCCTCCCCATCCCATCCCTCTGGGTCCTCCCAGTGCACCAGTCCTGAGCACCCTGTATCATGCATCGAGCCTGGATTGGCGATTCATTTCACATGTGATAATTTACATGTTTCAGTGCCAT
Source organism: Bison bison bison (assembly GCF_000754665.1). Classification (NCBI taxonomy): domain Eukaryota; kingdom Metazoa; phylum Chordata; class Mammalia; order Artiodactyla; family Bovidae; genus Bison; species Bison bison. The sequence goes on from NW_011494928.1 coordinate 4,212,480, forward strand.
TCTCCCATATCATCCTGCCCTCGCCCTCTCCCACAGAGTCCAAAAGACTCTTCTTTACATCTGTGTCTCTTTTGCTGTCTCACATACAGGTTTATTGTTACCATCTTTCTAAATTCCATATATATGCGTTAGTATACTGTATTGGTGTTTTTCTTTCTGGCTTACTTCACTCTGTATAACAGGCTCCAGTTTCATCCACCTCATTAGAACTGATTCAAATGTATTCTTTTTAATGGCTGAGTAATACTCCATTGTGTATATGTACCACAGCTTTCTTATCCATTTGTCTGCTGAGGTTGCTTCCATGTCCTGGCTATTATAAACAGTGCTGTGATGAACATTGGGGAACACGTGTCTCTTTCAATTCTGGTTTCCTTGGTGTGTATGCTGAGCAGTGGGATTGCTGGGTCATATGGCAGTTCTATGTCCAGTTTTTAAGGAATCTCCACACTGTTCTCCATAGTGGCTGTACTAGTTTGCATTCCCACCAACAGTGTAAGAGAGTTCCCTTTTCTCCACACCCTCTCCAGCATTTATTGCTTGTAGACTTCTGGATAGCAGCCATTCTGACTGGCGTGAAATGGTACCTCATAGGGGTTTTGATTTGCATTTCTCGATAATGAGTGATGTTGAGCATCTTTTCATGTGTTTGTTAGCCATCTGTATGTCTTCTTTGGAGAAATGTCTATTTAGTTCTTTGGCCCACTTTTTGATTGAGTCGTTTATTTTTCTGGAATTGAGCTGTAGGAGTTGCTTGTATATTTTTGAGATTAATTCTTTGTCAGTTGCTTCATTTGCTATTATTTTCTCCCATTCTGAAGGCTGTCTTTTCACCTTGCTTATAGTTTCCTTTGTTGTGCAGAAGCTTTTAATTTTAATTAGGTCCCATTTGTTTATTTTTGCTTTTATTTCCAATATTCGTGGGAAGTGGGTCATAGAGGATCCTGCTGTGGTTTATGTCAGAGAGTGTTTTGCCTATGTTTTCCTCTAAGAATTTTATAGTTTCTGGTCTTACATTTAGATCTTTAATCCATTTTGAGTTTATTTTTGTGTATGGTGTTAGAAAGTGTTCTAGTTTCATTCTTTTACAAGTGGTTGACCAGTTTTATCAGCATCACCTGTTAAAGAGATTGTCTTTTCTCCATTGTATATTCTTGCCTCCTTTGTCAAAGATAAGGTGTCTATAGGTGCATGGATTTATCTCTGGGCTTTCTGTTTTGTTCCATTGATCTATATTTCTGTCTTTGTGCCAGTATCATACTGTCTTGATGACTGTGGCTTTGTAGTAGAGCCTGAAGTCAGGCAGGTTGATTCCTCCAGTTCCATTCTTCTTTCTCAAGATTGCTTTGGCTATTTGAGGTTTTTTGTATTTCCATACAAATTGTGAAATTATTTGTTCTAGTTCTCTGAAAAATACTATTGGTGGCTTGATAGGGATTGCATTGAAGCTACAGATTGCTTTGGGTAGTATACTCATTTTCACTATATTGAAGGAATCAATATTTTTAAATGACCATTCTGCTCAAGGCAACCTACGGATTCAATGCAATCTCTATCAAAATATCAAGGGCATTTTTCACAGAACTAAAACAAATAATTTTAAAATTTGTATAGAAACACAAAAGACCCCAAAAAGCCAAATGAATCTTGAGAAAGAACAGAGCTGAAGGACTCAATGCTGCCTGACTTCAGACAATCAAGGGGCTTCCTGGGTGGTGCTAGTGGTAAAGAATCTGCCTGCCAATGCAGCAGACATAAGGGACACAGCATTTGATCCCTGGGTTGGGAAGATCCCTGGAGGAGGGTAAAGCAACTCACTCCAGTATTCTTGCCTGGAGAATCCCATGGATAGAGGAGCCTGGAGGGCTACAGTTCATAGGGTTGCAAAGAGTTGGACACGACTGAAGTGGCTTAGCATAGTAATCAAAATAGTTTGGCACAAGCACAAAACCAGACACAGATCAATGGAATAGAATAGAGAGGCTAAAAATAAACCCATGTGCTTCTGTCAATCACTCTATGACAAAGGAGGCAAGAATACAGAATGGAGAAGACAGTCTCTACAATAAGTGTTTCAGGGAAAACTGGACAACTATAGAATGAAATTAGAAGATTCTCTAACACCAATATACAAAAATAAAATGAATTAAAGATCTAAATGTAAGACTGGATACTATGAAACTCCCAGAGAAAAACAGAGGCAGAATACTCTTTGACATAAATCCTAGCAATAGTTTTTTGGATCTGTCTCCTAAAGTAAAGAAAAAAAAAGTAAAAATAAGCAAATGAGATCTAATTAAATTGAAAAGCTTGTGCACAGCAAAGGAAACCATCAACAAAATGAAAAGACAACCTACTGAATGGGAGAAAATGTTTGCAAATGATATGCCTGACAAGAGATTAATAGTCAACAAATAGAAAAACTTGTACAACCCAAAATCAAAGAAACAAACAATATGATTAAAAATGGGGCAGAAGAATTGAATAGACATTTTTCCAAAGAGGAAATGCAGATGGCCAACCAACAGACACCTGAAAAGATGCTCAACAGCATTGCTACATCAGAGAAATGCAAATCGAAACCACAATGAGGTATCAGCTCACGTCAGAATAGCTATCATCAAAAAGAACACAAACAGCAAATGTTAGACAGGATGTGGAGAAAAGGGAACCATTATACACAATTGATGGAAATGTAAATTGGTGCAGCCATTGTGGAAAACAGTATGGAAGTGTCTCAAAAAAATAAAAATAGAACTACCATATGACCCAACAATTTCAGTTCTGGAAACAAAAAACCCCAAAACCCCTAATTCAAAATGATGCATGCAGCCCAATGTTCATGTGTGTATATATATATATATATATACATATACACACACACACATATATAAGGAATAAAGCTAAGACATAAAAAAGGAATGAAATTCTGCCATTTGCAACAACATGGATGGAACTAGAGAATATTATGCTTAGTGAAATAAGTCAGACAGAGAAAGACAAATATTGTATGCTTTCACTTATATGTGGAATCTAAAAAATAGAACAAATGAATATATACAACAACAATGAAAAAACAGATTCACAGATATAGAGAACAAACTAATGGTTATCGGTGGGGAGAGGGAAGGGTGAAGGGGTAAGATAGGGCTATGGGATTAAGAAAAAAATACTACTATGAATAAAATAAATAAGCTACAAGGGTATATTATACAACATATGGAAATATTGCCATTATTTTATATTAACTTTAAATGGAGTATAATCTATAAACATATTGAATCACCATGTTGTATACTTAAAACTAATATAATATTATAAATCAAATATGTTTCAATAAAAATTTCTTTCAATACCTAAAGCAAACATGGCAAGATAACAGACCTTGTTTTAGGACCAACCATAGCATCTATTTATTGCCTTTAAAAATTATGAGAAAATAGTGAAATAGCCTTCCCCTTCTCTCCCAAAGAAGTGCAAAAAAGTCTCTCTTTCTCCCATGGAAGTCCAAAAATGTTCAAGGCTCCAAGTGACCCACAGCACTGGCTCAGACTTTTGTGGTCTCAGATGCTCGGTTCCAACTGAACCCCTTCTTGGACCAATGGAAAACAAGGAATAATGCCCTTTCAACATCATCTTATAAAAAAAAAATTTGTCATAACTGAAGACAAAATTTGTTCCCAACCTTTATAATAGCCAATAAAAAGGTAAACTAAGCTATAAATTAGGAAACATAGCAATCGCTTAATGGAAAAGCTAGGCTGCAAAAGGGATCTATATACAGAGAAGCCTGTATATAGAAAACAGAAAACAACCTAATGGATCATGTCAAATCCAGTCCCTTCCTGCTTTGGCAATTTGATATATTTGTATATTTTAAACCTGCAGAATATGTAATGTTTAAGGCAAAATTCAAGGAAATTATGTATTTAGTTTAAGCTTCACATTAATTATAAATTAAATTTTGTCTCCAGTCTTGCTTGCATGAGTAGGAGAAAGTTGGCTACAATACCAAAGAGAAAATGCCTTACATGGCATACAATGTTTGCATTGCTCGTGTTATACAGTCTATGTTCCAATCTGCTTGTTGAATATATAAATGAATGAATGAATGTTCCAGAAAAAGAGGTTCCGGAGTGGGTGAGGGCATGCCACACAGCTTTGTGGTATCTTAATTCCCTGACCTGGGCCTCCAGCAGTGAGAATGTGGAATCCTAACTACTGGATCATCAGGGAATTCCTAGGAAAGAGAAGTGTTAAACTGGAGTTCCTAGGCAACAGAGAATTCTCTACCAGCTAGCCAAGGACTAAACTGTTAGCACTACAATTTACAATGGGATGGGGAGGGAGGTGGGAGGGGGATTTGGGATGGGGAACACATGTACACCCATGGCTGATTCATGTCAATGTATGGCAAAACCCACTACAATATTGTAAAGTAATTAGCCTCCAATTAAAATAAATAAAATGAAAAAAATTTAAAATGATATCTCTTTAACATTCAATGGACAAGACAGTTTATTTGCAACATCATGATCAAAGATTTTCTTCAGAAAGTGTGATATTCTTCTTAGCAGCTCCAGGGCTTCTTGGAATTTCTGCTAATAATTCCAGATATTTGAGTAAAATTACCAAACACCACTCATTCACAGATAAAGAAACAAAAGGTAATTTTATTTGACAATGAGATTCTAACAGGAGACCATTTACGTGTGTGGTGGACAGGCTGTAGAAGGAGTGGAGTGGGGGGTGTCTCTCTCCAGGACATCAAGCCTGAGACGCAATTAGGCACAGTCACGCCTCAGTGTACTCAGTCATAGTGGTCATCCCCCAGAGGGGGCGCGTGTAGCTGCTGTCAGTGGATTGAGGTTGATGTCAAAGAGAAAAGCAATTTGCATTTCTGGAGGTACAAAGACTTTTCATATCTAAGTGATCATTATTCAAAGTCTTGTCAGTTATTTTACTGAAGTTGGAAAATCAAAATTATCATAAGGCAAAACTATTTATTCAAGGGCTAACCTCTTAAAACTTAGTGTCCCTTCCCTACTTCTCAAATCCCTCTTCATTGACCAGACATGCAAATATAATGTCAATCAACTGCAAATCTTTCAAGTGATGCAAGATCCATAAAATCAGTGAAGGGATGTCTGATAACTTCTAGAATGAAATGCAAAGCCATTGGCAAATGAGGATCTGACAGAATTAAATGAATAACTGAGGAAAAGACACTTAACAAGGGAGATGACAGGATAAGAACCTTAAAAGAAAATGACTTCCATATAAAGAGTTTTAAAAAAAAGACTTTGGGGAAATTCATGAAATCTGTAAATATTTTTTCAAGGATGATGCTTTTTATAATCTGCAAAACTAAAATGTGAAATGAAGGATATTATATAATGCTATCAAATAATTTTGTCAGAAAAAAATTGCTTAAGAAAACAACCTGTTTATTTTTTATTACTTCTTAGAATTCATGTCCTGTGTATACATTGTTAAATAGAACAGTTTCACTGTTTTAGTGTATTTTCATTATTCGTTATTAAGTTCAGTCTCCATTTAAATTTGATACAACACCTGACTTTTTCCCAGTACTCTTTATTCTCTGATAATAGGATCTTCTGTAAATTTTGAACTTGAACACCACTGCCTCCATATGCACTGATAATCTTTCACTAAGGTGATGTGTTTTCAGCACATCTACAAAATAATAGTGCACTCTGCTCTCCTTTTCCTTCCATTTAGCTATTAATGGCTACATGTATGGCAACCAGCCAGGCCTAACCATGTGCAAAAAGGATAGAGTCTCCTGGCATCTGATTGGCATGGGCACTGACACGGACATGCATGGAGTTTATTTTCAAGGGAACACCATCCACTTACGAGGGACTCACCGGGACTCCCTGGCGCTGTTTCCCCATGTCTCCACAACGGCATTCATGCAGCCAGACCGTGCAGGTAAACTTGGCAGGGCCAGTTCAGGTGACCAGATTCCTATCTTCAGGCAGGTACTCTTAGGGTCTTTCCCCAGAAGAAATTGGTTGAATTTGGGCACTTCTACGTGTGCAGAAGGAAATATAGCCTTGAGTAGAATCAGAGAGTCCTGACTATTGTATTTCAAACACATAATGTGAAGAACAGAGGAAAAGCATCTAATAACATCCATAAAGCAAAAGTAGGAGTCCTCTAAGTGACCTGGCCTCACAAATCCTAGGAGAATGCTCTTTATTTATATCCATGAACAATTCAGCCCCAAGAAAGAGTATTTTTGTTTGCTTGTTTATTCTCTTTAAACACAGACTTCATTTTAGTTGCTGCTTGGAAGCATCAACCAGACATGAGCAGACTGGTGGTTGCTTCCAGGTTGTAGATGTGAACTTCTCTCCCTTCTCTAGAGATTGATAGTGGTCTCTTGATGAGTCCAAACAGGGACTTGCCTATTGTCATTCTCTCGGGTACCCAGAAAGCAAGCTGTGTTGGATCCGGAGTCCATGGAGAGCCTGTTGAAGTGCCAGTACCCATCCCTTCTCTTAGAGATTAATACGTTAATTAGGTCACTGGGGCATTTTAATAAAAGATAAAGGGTAATATTTGGCAACATATACTCTCATGAAAAATAAGAATAGTAAATGCTGTGGATATTCAACATGTTTCTCCAAACCAACTTTTTCATTGGTCTAAAAATGAAACCAATATGCTACTCAAGATAAGTACTTGCCTGCTCTGTTTCCTTTATAAATAGGTATTTACTTCTTTCCTTCACACTGGAACTGCATTTTAGATGCTACTCTCTGTCACTGGTTAAGAATTTGAGATTTGAGGGAAAAAAAAATTCAAAGAGAAAAGAAGATAGAGCTCTTCAAAGCTACTCTTTTCTATTAACAAGTAGTAAATATGACTTACATCACCTCTTTACACGTTAAACATTTCTACCTGAGACAAATCTAAAATTTTAAGTCATCAGAGAAATATATAGAAAACATATGGACCCTCGGGAGCCACCTAACCCTGCCTCAACATTCACTTCTGGCTGCTGTGAGTTCCCGCCTCAACGTTCACTTCTGGCTGCTGTGAGTGTAAATGTATATTTTCTCCATGATTTTACATTCAGTTATCTGGTTGAGAGAGGAAAAGTCTCCATGACTTACCTACCAAATAAAATACATGGATTTTTATAGAAAAAAAGAAAAAGAAAAAGAGCCTTGAGCTTCAAAACTTTTGCCAAAGTACTGCCTCAGACTAGGGGCTCCATTAATCCTTGCCTTGTAAGCTTCTAGTATTCAACCTTTCTATATTAATTGATTGATCAATTATGAATCACCCCAAGGGATGCCTTTGGAACAATTACTTTTTTAAAATTCACTCTTCAAGACCAAAGAGGGGACAAGAGGGAAACAGCCAAATAGTTTTACTTCATAGAAAGAGCATTCAAAGCTAGAGATGGCTGGAATAATTTTAGGGACATGGTTACTTACTCACAGGCCCTCCAGGCTTCTAAAGAGCTACATGACAGTGCTTTCCAGCTTATGTTTGGCGGTGAGTATAAATCAGTGACTGCTGAAAAGCTGAGTCATTTCACCTGTTGCCGCCCCATCTTCTAAGCTAAAAGGAGTACCCAAACATGGGTAGAGTAGCCTGTCAGCTGAAAGTCAAACATTTCCTCTTTGATCTTTTTTTTTTTAAACCACTTTATTGATGTATGACTGAAACACAAAAAGCTGTATATTTTATACATGTAAATTGATGAGTGTGGAAATAGTATGCATCTGTGAAAATATCACCATAATCAAGACTTTAAGCTCCTCTTTGTTCTTAGAAAAGAAAATTCCTCCTCTGTTGAAGGGATGATTAGCACACAAATAGTGGGCTGCCTGGAGACCAGCACAGGCAGAGGAAGCTCTGGCCACCTCTGTTGTCAGAAGGGTCTTCTCTTTGTTTTTACAGAGGGTCACCATTTGTGCCTGGGTGTGCTAGGGTACCCTATGAACCAATGGTTTGGGCTCATTCTGAAGGGATAATTTGGCAATATTTAGACATGATAGATGCTATCTCTGTATTGTAGATAGTTAACGAGACCCACACTCTCATTCACCTCTGAGAACAGAGATTTGTTGATCCAATAATTTCCCTGAGTTAACATCTTCCAATAATTTGATTTTGTATGATTTTATTGTGAATTTAATTAAAATATGTATATTGATGTCAAGGCATCTAGAAAATTCAGCTTAAAAAATCATATAGTTCTCAGTCAGATAGGATGGTTGCTATTTCTTTTTCCTTTTCATCTGGCATAATGTAGACCTACCACTGGAAATGAGACCCTCCTCTGCTCAAGGGCTTAATGAAAAAATACATTTAGCTTTAAGAGTAACAGCTTATTTGTATATTGCACCTTATAGCTTATAAAACCTTTTAGGGCAAAAGCCATGACTTCAGAAGCCTGACCTAATTTGAACTTTGTCTAGACAGGTAATTAGTTCCTTTTAAACTGGGCTGGGAGAAGATACCTATCAATGATTTTTTTCCAGGAGTGACTATCCTCTAATAGGTGTGTACAATAGGGGAGACCCAGAGAAATAATTTCTTGGCAGCAACTTTACAGGTTTTTTCTTTATTTGTTTTTGGACATGACAGATGAATTTCAGATGGTATTTCCCCCCATACGTAAATATATTTACAAGTAATTTATTTCTCTTAGGGTCTGATTTTTAAATGCTATAGAAAGTTGATATCTTAAAAACCCACCTGACCGGTTATTTTTTAATAATTACGGAGGTTTGCTAGCAAATCAAAAGCAAGCGCTCGAGCATCGCTCTGAACGCCAAGCCATGTCTCTTCCAGGAATCTTCAGGGTCTTTTGCTCCACCCTGCACCACTTGGCAAGAGGCATGCATCAGATATATGAGGTCAGCAGCTGCGGCAACAAGGACCCTCCTGAGCAGCCCTATGGGATGATAAGAACCTTTTACATCGCCGCTGAAGAGGTAGAATGGGATTATGCCCCTAACAAAAACTGGGAGTTCGAAAAGCAGCACTTGGACGCAAGAGGGGAAAGGTACCACAGGCCGAGCCGCCGCCGTGTCTGGGGTGGGTTCGCACACGTGCGTGGACGTTCGGCAAACGCGGAACCTAAAAGGGCCCCGGGTGCTGTCTGCCCAGTCCTGGCACACAGACATGTCACTCAGAAACACGAAAGCCTAGGGAAGTCGCCGTCCCCCTCCGAGGGAGTGGTCTGAAGCCAGTCTGGTCCTCGGGAGGCTGGCGGGCCACGCACGTGGGTCTGAGCGAGCGCGGGGCAGGTCAGCGCAGGGGCTCGCCTCCCGGGGACCCAGGGGATGCGGTGCAGAGAGAGGCAGGCCCGCTGCGCAGAGGTGGGGGAGGCGCTGTAGATGGGCTGGGGGAAGGGGTCAGTACAGGGGCTCGCCTCCCGGGAACCCCGAGGGACGTGGTGCGGAGACGCAGGGTCTCTGCGCAGAGCTGGGGTGGGTGTGGCGCTGTAGATGGGCGGGGTGGGGCCGCCGGCAGTCACTGGCCGCGGGGACACCCGAGGGGCGGGGGAGGTGGAGATTACCGGGCTGGGGCAGGAAGGGCAGGTCTCCTCGTTGGCCGAGTCCCCAGAGCTTCCATGAGGCTTGCCTCCAGTGGAGGCGCTGCCCTTGCAGAGCACAGAGGAATCCGCGGGCTCGAGGACCTTGCGCACTGCTGAGCACGGGTGCCCTCCGGCCCGGCCTTCAGGGCTGAACTGTCTGGGGGGCAGGCCTGCAGGCCTCCTCCCCGGGGTTAGCGCCTTCTGCCTGGGTGGCACCGCCCCATGTATGCAGGTGAGGACTGGTTCACTCAGTCACTGGCAGAAGTGGAGTTGAACACTGACCTTTTTGAAGGACAAATCCGTGTTCTCATCACCATGCCATGCTGACGTTCATGCCCTGTTCCTCTTTGATATTTATTATCACACTTCCCTTGCCCTCTCTTGCCCAGCCTTCATGCACCTTCTGTGGTTATGATCCCCACCAACTCCTCTACATCAGCTTTTAGGAATCATAGCCTGTTCTGTTTTTCTTACTCGGCCTGTTTTGAGGGTTCAGGCTCATGGAAAGAATATAATGGTGCCACCTTGTGGATAAATGAAGAAACAAAATCACTCAGTTGTAAAAGATTTGCCTCAAGGGTAGGATGCTTTAAAATTCATTCCAAGATTCACCAGGTTTCCCTGGTAGCTCAGCTGGTAAAGAACCCACCTGCAATGCAGGACACTCTGGTTCAATCCCTGGATTGGGAAGATCCGCTGGAGAAGGGGTAGGCTACCCACTCCAGTATTCTTGGGCTTCCCTGGTGGCTCAGACAGTAAAGAATACGCCTGCAATGTGAGACCTGGGTTTGATCCCTTGGTTGCGAACATCCCTTGGGAAGTGCTGCTGCTGCTAAGTCGCTTCAGTCGTGTCCAGCTCTGTGTGACCCCATAGATGGCAGCCCACCAGGCTCCTCTGTCCCTGGGATTCTCCAGGCAAGAACACTAGAGTGGGTTGCCATTTCCTTCTCCAGGGCACGCATGCATGCATGCTAAGTCGCTTCAGTCGTGTCTGACTCTGTGCGACCCCATGGACAGCAGCCCTCCAGGCTCCTCTGTCCACAGGATTCTCCAGGCAAGAATACTGGAGTGGGTTGCCTGGATGGGTAGCCCTTCCCAGGGAGAAGGAAATGCCAACCCACTCCAGTATTTTTGCCTGGAGAATCCTGTGGACAGAGGAGCCTGGCAGGCTACGGTCTATGGGGTCACAAAGAGTTGGACATGACTGAGTGACTTTCACTTCACTTCACTTCAATTATTCACCAACACATTTTGTTAAACCAGACACGCCCCCTACCAAAGTAGTGCTGCTTATACAAGTTAAAAATGGATAATTCAGTATAAAGTGAAATGAATACTAATTTGGTCTTTTCTAAAATAATTATTTCATTAACAGGCTGCTATCTCTGAAGACATTATTGTATAATAATTGTCATATGTACAGTCCTAGCCCATGAGTATGTAAGAAATATATCCTTCATTATTTTCTTGAAACTCAGTATAATTTCTGTTTTCAGCCCCATCCATCCAGGCTGGCAGACAGAGCTAGCTTTAATCTTCTGGGATTGTCTTTCAAGCTTCTTAGAGAGATAGAGGGCAGTGGGTGTGTCTGCACCCTGTCCCTGCCATTCTGGTCTTGCCCATAAATAAATGACAACAAAGTGAAATGAGAGCATTTTCACCTATTAAAAATATAACAGAAGAGCCACAACCACAGTCTTCTAGATCAGCACTAATATAGTAGACTGTATCCATACTTGGCTATAGAAC